>NW_016107881.1:983766-1018269 GCF_001604975.1 Cebus imitator | reverse complement strand
TTCTTGTAGGCATCTTCATAATTAACTAAAATTTCTCTTACCAGTACTTTAGCACTATCATAGAAAACCTGTCTAAATTCTTAGAATAGCTTCCCAGCCAATCTCTCTGACTTCACTCTCCATCCCAATGTAATTTATTGCTCACAAATTTTTCTTAGAATATTACTTCAAAATTTTTCTTGTTTTGCAGCTTTATTGAAAAATGATTGAAGTACAATAAGCTACACATATTTCAAATGTGCAATTTGATGAGTTATAACATATGTGTATACCGACTAAACCATCATCACAGTAAAGATATCAACCTATCCATTACCCTCCAAAGATTCCTCATGCCCTTTTGTCATCACTCTTTTCTACCCTCTGCTGTCCTTGCACCTTCGACACGTCACTCCTACCTTCCAGGCAACCGCTGATCTACTTCCTGTCTTCTATCACTATAGATTAGTTTATATTCTCTAGATCTTGTAAAAAATGGAATCATATGGTATGTACTTTTTTTGGGTCCATATTCTTTCACTCAGCATAATTATTATGAGATTAATTTATGTCATTGTTTGTATCAATAGGTCATTCCTCTTTATGGGTGAATAGTATTCTATAGCATGGATATGCCATCATTTGTTTATTCAGTCACCTGTTGATGAACATGTGCGTTGTTTCCAATTTTTGGCTATTATAAATAAAGCTTCGATCAACATTCATGAACATATATTTTCTTCCTTTCCTCTATTTTATTTTGTTCCCACTCCACCTCTAAACTAAGTGGATACAGGTAAAAAAATCACTTTGACCAGTAATTTATTCTGTTGTTGGAATTAATGAACTGATGGAAATGGACTGTTTAATTGGTATTGAGTAGACTTATAGGGACAAAAAGACTAAGCTGCTGAGCTTCAATGGCCAACTTTGTGAATTTCTTGAGCAATGTTCTTATTTGCAAACATAGAAAATTTATTTTCTGCCCCTTTTCACAGAACCTATCCATATCTTTCTTTTTAATAAATCTTTTACATGATTAGTATCCACTGAACTCTGTGATGGTTTATTTTGTGCGACGACTTGACTGGCCTAAGGGATAGCTGGTAAAATGTTATTCTTGGGTGTGTCTGTAAGGAGGTTTCTGGAAGAGATTAGCATTTGAGCTGGTAGACTGAAAAAAGAAGACCATCCTCATCAATGCAGAGGGCATCATCCAATCCCTTTTTGTTCAAATAGAACAAAAAGTTTGAGGAAGAGCTAATTTGCTCTTTGCTTGAGCTGGAACATCCGTCTTCTTCCCTCAGATGTTGGCACTCCTGATTCTAGGGCCTTTGGGCTCTAACTGGGACTTTTACCATTAGCTCCCCTGCTTCTCAGGGCTTCAGGCTCGAATTGGAACTACACTATCTGCTTTTTTGGGTCTCCAGTTTGCAGACATCACATCATGGGACTTCTCAGTCTCTACAATTGTGTGAACCAATCTCTCATAACAAATCTCTTTCTATGTATCTCTAAATATTCTATTGGCTCTATTTATCTTGAAAATGGTGACTAATACAACCTTACATCAGGAAAAGCTTTAACATGCAAAGTGTTGTTGTTGTTGTTTTTTAACTTAAAGAAATATGTTGGCCAGGCATGGTGGCTCACATCTATAATCCCAACAATTTGGGAGGCTGAGGCGGGAGGATTGCTTGAGCCCAGGAACTCAAGACCAGCCTGGGCAACATGGTGAAACTCTGTCATTGTCATCACCAAAACCAAAAAACAAAAAACCCCCCAAATTAGCTACGCCTTATGCATACCTGCAGTCCCAGATACTCAGGACTGAGGTAGAGGAATCACTTGAGCCCAGGAGGGAGAGGCTGCAGTAAGCCAATATCACAACACTGCACTCCAGCCTGAGTGCCAGAGGGCCAGACCTCGTTTTTTTTTTTTTTTTTTTTTTTTAAAGCAATATATTGTTTGGGTTTTTAAATTTCATAATCCTTCTAGCCAACTATATTATTTTTACATATTTGTGAATCTGGGTTTTTTTGTGGATAACAAAGAACACAGAATTTCTAACATTGATTTTGCTAATGCATATTTAATAAATATCTTCAATCTCTTAAGTAATGTTGAACTTCAACCTTTGCTCATATTTCACAGGAGAATAATGCTTTCATGTGTTATGCCAACTTAAACAATGCCTAGCAAGATAGTTGAGCACATGTCTTTCAACTAACAGCAATTGCTTTTGGGGCTTTTAAGATAGTTTTTGAATTCAAGGACTGTGTAATTAATAATTATAAAACCTATAAAATTTACATGTGAAGTGAATTTAATTCTAAATTGCACTTGTGATTCTACAAAATTTGAATTGCCAAGAAGAAAAAATCAAGCCAACTGGCAAAACAATCGATTTCAACATATTTTTAAAATGTGATGTTTAATATTGTGCAAATATAAATGGATAGAGGAGATAGACATGGATTCAGTCTATAGATTTATCCTGTTCTTCTAGTCACAGTTTAACTCTTTCCTCCTGAGGCTTTGTCTGAGCCTCTTCCTTTATTCTGTACCACAACTCTCTACTTATTACTTTCATAGCATTTTTTCAATTTACAATTACATATTTGTAAATAATTTGTTGCTTTTTTTATTAGATAAAACTTCACCCTTGGGCTTGGGAGGTAAAATAGGCAAGGTTTGCCAATTAATTCAATTAACTAGTATCTAGAGTAGATGGGGCCAAATTAGACATATGCAGAAGAAAGAGCCTTTGGGATCAAAGGGTGGATGAGATCAGGGCTCTTGACACAGCTGAGGTCCTTGACATTGTAGATATTGCTGATTACTTGGAAGAAGGAATGCACAAGTAGTACACTAGCCTGTTCTTTTCTCTTGTTTTCCCCTCTTTTTTGAAGGCATTTGGAAATAGAATAAATTTGATACCAAAGTTAATATGCTACTTTACCCTTTTTCTCAGTTAGGACTGCAACATCATGCTTTTAACTGCAAAACAGCTGAATTCCTGTGTCTGAGAAAACACCATTATGTGAAATAGTTCAGCTTTAGGCATAGGCATAGATAGTAAGGCATGGGTAGGCAGCACTGATTGCCTTTCCCAAATTGTTCCTTTTTATACTTTAAATGAATCACAAGCCAAAGAGGAACTTGGATTCTGATCTGTCCAAAGGCTTCTGAAGTAACCTCACACTCGCACCTCATATGTTTTCATATTGGCTCTGAACTGGAATACTATCTAGGTTGCAGATTTCGGGGACTCAGACAATGGATTTAATCATTGAGAGCTATTGGAATTTTATTAATGAAGAGAGAGAGAAATAGGGAGAGAAAATATCATATTCTTGTGTTGTGATAGAAAAAAAGTCTCAAAGAATTTTACAAACCATAGAGTTGAGATGGAAATTTGAAAGATCTGTGCTGAAAATATTGTCTACAGGAGTCAAGTTTATTCAGAGACCGTGGAGGAGTCAAGTTTACTTAGAGACAGTGGAGACAATGGTGCAGTTATGAAGAAATGGCTTTAGGTCTTGCATCAAGAGAAAGTGGAAGATGACGGAAGAAAGGTACATTGATTGTAAAACAATGAAGAAGAGAGGGACCATCTCATATGGATTGTGACATTAGAGGTCAAGGTAGTCACAGATGAAACGAAAAAGAACACCTATGCATATAAAAATGTTCTTAACTTTAGAACTAAGCAGGGAGTTCTTATTGTCTTTATATCAGTGAGTCTGGACTAGAGCTCAACAAGATTTAACTAGAAAGGATGTAAGATTCTAGAGCATAAACTAGGAGGACTCCCCCCTGAGGGGGACCAGATACGAGAAACTATTGAAAGGAACTCTTAAAAGCTATAAGGAGGGAGTCAATAATCAGAAACAGTGGGAGAGCTTGCCCTTGATAACTGGGACGCCTCTAGAGGTTATACAAGAGTTGGAATATTTGATATTGGAATCCTGGGAAAGTCAGCATAGATGACTTCAGTCATTAATAAGGGAGTGTTAAAGTGTTGTGGTTAGTACAGGAGGAGAGGCCGGATTCTCTCATAACATAGGGGAAAGTGATTGGGAAACTTATGATGATAGGACTCTTGGAAAAATATGCAAAGATAAGTATTTAATGGGAGTCAGACAGCATTCCAAAACATTGAGTTCAGACATGGATTAGGAATGAGACTGATGGATGGTTTACTTCCATGAGGGAATTAGCCTGTTCAGGGAAGCGGAAGATTGGCAGGATTTGTTGTGGTAGATATGGAACTCATTCATCTCATCTCACTTTCTATAAGCAATTGAAAAAGGCAGAATCTGGAGGTAGACATTGGGAAAAAAACAACTCCTTGGCCAGAAAGCAAAAATTACAGAGAAGAATGGAAATAAGGCATTGTAACACAGCAAACAATAATAGTTCTACATAAACCAAGAAAAAAAAATTCCCAACAGCTGGTTTAAAAATTCTTGAAGTATATGAGATTTTTTTCTCAAAGTTTAAAAGTCAGCTAGGTATGCCTGAACTGACTTTGAGAACAACTGAAGAAAAAGGGACACGAGGGAATTAAGAGAATTGGCAGGATGTAATTAAAGGCAATGCAGCCGCTGAAAGTGTGTGTGGTATTCAGGGGATGGAAGATTTGAAACTGGCACGATGATCTTGCCATCTTCACTGGATCCTAGAAGCCCAGGCTATGGGAGCAAAGATAGTCACACTGTTGGTTCAGAAATATGTTGGATGTTTGTGATAGTTACCTGTAGCTGACATAAACAAGTGATCACAAATGGCTGGCTTAAAACAACAGAAATGTATTCTTCCCAATTCTGGAGGCTACAGCTTAGCTTAATAACATCTGCAAAAACTTGTTCTCCAAATAAGGTAACATTCAGCAGTTCCTACATTAAGAAGTAGATATAACTTTTGGGGAGCCACCATTCAGTTCACTGCGGGCATGATTAGAGTTATGCCTCCTGAATCTCAGTGGGAGGCTTTTCTTCTTGTCACTGCTTCTTCTAGTGCAGTAAGGACATCTGATCAGAATCTGTATTCTAGAAGTAGATTCAGCTATTCTTCAATCTTTTTGTTTTGATTTCTTTATCCTTGATCCTTCATGAATCAGTTCAGCTTTTTTCCCACCCTAAAGTGGCCATCTTGGATTTGGAGGAAGAGAGTAGGCAGCCTCTGCTGGGAGACCGTTCTGCATGGGTCTCTCATTTGTTTGAACATTTTGTGAGAAGAGCACTGATTTCAAGGATTTTGTATTTTGGAAAGCCTTAGAACAGATAGTGCCTCCCTCTGGAGCAGAGGAAATGTTTATTTGTTGTTTGGTGTAATAAAGATGTCTTCTTCTAGGACAAAGTTTGGGCAGGTTTGCTTGCAGTTGTTATGAAAGATTGATTGGGGTCCTCTAAGCTTGCATTTCCTCAGCTGCAACACAGCCCACTGTGTGAGTAGCATCCACCTGGCTGATTATATTGCCCATAGGACCTGTGGACAGGGGGAACCATGAAGCTTATGCTGTTTGGTATGCAGTGAAATAGTAAATTTGTGGACACAAGAGTCTTGTATCTTCTGCCAGAATCCATGAAGCTGTAGCAGACAAACTTCTTAGCTTGCAGCTAGGGTAGAACCTCAGATAATTACGTTACAGTCTCTTTTAGGCCTCCTAGCGTAAGCTGCATTCACTAACTTGGTTTTTATCAGAGAAGCCAGGTATTGAGTGCTTATTCAATGATTAAAATAGTCAGTTCTGGTTCTCATTTGACTATCACTGCTATGTGCGTGCTTTTTCTATCAGAACTCCAGGGGAAGAAGGGATTAGTGGCAGGGTTTTAAATAGGACATCTGCCATGGCAGCGCGATTAGAGTTAGGAGAGTGGGCAAAAAATTTACTGAGCAGCTTTAAGGCTGAATAGGGAATCTGTGCAACATAAATAAAAGTGTGAGTATGTGAAGACATATGTACCACTGGGTTTATTGCAATATGGTTATAATAGTGAAAATCTGGAATCGGCATGAATGTAGATCAACAGGGTTGAATAAAATATAGTACATTCATGCTATGGAATATTATGCAGCTATTAAAAAAAGAGGAAAATATGTGTATTTGGTCTCAGAAGATATCCTCAACACATTGTGAAATAAAAAAGAAAAGTTAAAATATAATAAACATGGCCTGTTCCTCTTAAAACCAACTCTATATTTCTATTTATACACACAAAACAAGAACTTCAGGAAGATGTAGGCTAAATTGTTATAGTTAGCATTTGTTACTTTTCTATTAAAATAGAAAAGTATAGGAGAAAAGAGTTAATAGGTTTTGTGTGAGTGGGGGCTGTTATTTAGAGAGCCTGGGCATGGAAGGAAGGAAACAGGGACATATATTGAGGGAATTTCAGAGTTCAGGGAAGTTGGTGATTTTATTTTTTTGAAGATGGGAGAGAGAGTGTATTTATGGGGAAGCAGCCACTAGAAGAGAAACACATCTTTCCATCTGTCCTTATCTTTTTACTCACCTTTCATCTCATCCCTCTTTGCATTCATCCTTTCTTCCTCCCTTCTTCCCATGTCAATTAAGGAGGATGAAAGGTGTAGGGTACACAGCGTTAAAAAAAAAATCAATTCTCTGCTTTTGTGGAGTTGCATTTCAGGGAGAGACAGGAAATGAGCAAGTTACCAAGAAATAACATAATGGCAGGCAGTGCCTAGGGTTGTGAAGTGACAATGAAGCAGGGTGAGGAGCCGATTATGATAGTGGGGGTCATGTGGGGAGACCTGAGAAAGTCTCAGGGTGACTGAGAAAGGCCTCAGAGGCTCCTCAAATCTGAGGAGCTAAGATTTCATCAGAGGCTGAATGACATGATTTTGTAAAATTTGCAAATTTGATGGGGAGTTCCTGGCAGAGGGTCCAGCAAGTGCAAAGTCTGAGAACAAGCTTGTCATGGAATGATGGTGGAGATACGTTGCAGAGGTAGGCAGGCTCTACTTTTAAAGTGGGTAGGTGGGGGGGAACCTAGGTTGTGCTGTGGAGCTCTTTCCCTTGGGATGGCATGAAGTGAGGAGGGAAAACTTTGCTTTTCAACAGAGTGTAGTCAGCACTGCTTACTCATTCCATGGCAGTCTTTTGTTAACAGGTGATCAAATTCTGGAAAGGGGTTAAAAGTGCATCCTATTTCCACAGCACATTCTCTCTACATGGTGACAAAGATTCTTTCCTGGCCCAAATTTTAGTTAGGCTCCTGAACCTTCTCCTAGACCTATCTGTGTGCTTCTGGTAAAATCTACTTTTAGCAAAGAACCCTGCTAAGTCAGTTTGGTAAGAACACTCCCCTCCCCTCTAGGCATCTAATTGGGTTCTTCATCCGCCACCATCGCTCAGGTGATCATCCCCCAGTTCCAATCACCCTGGACTGGTCTTCAGCAAGAATCCTGCTAGACTGGTTTAGCCAGAATTCCCCTAACCCCTGATGTTTCTTTGTAGTAATTTTCCATCCACTGACCCTCATGCTGTTCCTTAGCTATAAATACCCACTTGTACAGGCTGCATTCTGAGTTGAGTCCAATCTCTCTCCCAGCTGCAAGACTCCATGGTAGTGGTCCCTGAACCTATCATGCTGGTCCTGAATAAAGTCTCCCTTACCATGCTTCAAGAAGTATTACTGAATAATTTTTTCTTTAACAGTGGTTAAACATTCTTCCTTGGCAACTTTTGTTTTTCTTTTGCTCCATGTGTCTTGAAAGCAAACTGTATAAATAATATTGTGTCAGTTTTGGTCATCTGATCAGAATTGTCTTTTTTTCCCCCTAGTGTAATTGATATGAAAAGCATGTACTGTAATTTAAATGCAAATATCTCCTTGGGTCCAGATACATCTCCCAAAGTTTGAAAGTGGAAATTGCTTCCCAAACAAAGCCAAAAGTGTATTCAGGATTAGTGTGCACATGTGGAGCTTATACAACTGTATCAGCATCATTGCTTTCAGCTTCATTAAAAATGGATTAATATTCCAGGGTGTTTGAGATTAGTTTCTATCGAAAGTCTGCATGGTTCACAATGTTATGCACTCACCTTTGAAAAATCTTATTCTTTCTTTCTAAAAAATTGGGATTTGTAGGTGGTTCTCACTAGAACAGTGCCTTAGGATGCATAGGGCCTTCCACAGGGTTCCTTGTAAACAGGGGTTCTTGTTGAAAGGTGGGGTGCTTCACAGTGTGTCTGGTAGTTAGGAATGATACATAGCATGAGGTCTTCATGATACAATCCTTACATTCAAATATTGAGAGGACAAAGAATCATCTCGCCCAATGAAGCCTGTGGGAATGTTACAGATCTTCCAAGTGCCTGGCTGTCAGGATTTTTTTTTCTGAGGTGCTGGTGTTGTTGATAGGTATCTTTGAGAAGTATCTACTGTTATCTTTAACATTTTCTAAACCATTCTTATTTCTAATGTTCTTGTAACAAAGTACCTAACTTATGATGAGACATTACTTTAACATGGGCTCTGGTTTTCATGCAATGCTTTTCCAGATGAACAATCCCAAGTGCATTATCAATACAATGCTGTTTGGACGTATAACATTGCAGATGCTGCCGCTGAAGAGAACATTTGCAATCATCCTGCTTTTTGAGTAAAATTATATAAGGCAAATTATTTATGTATTTTCTTTTCTTTCTTCTTCAAATGCAATCACACTCTTTTTACTACCTGATACCACCTGCGTTATAGCTCCAGGTGGGAAGAGTTAAATTCCATTTGAAGTAAGCCTACAAAGCTCCATATTATCACACAAAGAAAGGCCTCAGCTGCATAGCAACCTAAGCATAGGGTCTCTATGATCTATGACACCTGGGGGTGCTCTAGGCATGCGCAGTGTTTGCTAGAGTAATAACGTTTTGTAGAGTCTGGAGCGAACGCAGCCAAGAAGCTACAGTTTCCTTTCAACAACCCAGAATTCTATGACTTTTACACTGAAGCAAAATAGAGACCAGAGAACCCACAAAATAGGAAAACTGAGTTCAGCTCAGTACACCCAGAGGCAGCATCTTGAAGTATCAGGAGGTGCTGCAGATGTTTCATAGATCCCTGCAGCAGAAAATATGGGACTATAGAACCACTCTGAACTTAAAATGTCGACTTTGAACAGATGCACGTTCAGAGACAATGTTTATATATAAATTCTTATAAAGACAAGAATTCTTATATGAATTCTTATGCATAACAATTGCTGAAATATCTGTATATAAAGAACTGCATTGCAAATCATATCGTAGCCCAAAGGAACAACAGTATCCATGGGAAATGCAGAATTCGAATGGTAAAGGAAGTGAAACTCTGGACAAGAATGAAGCAGGAACACTTTCCTCAGGTATCTGGCTAAGAGTTGTACAAATTCCTGTTGTGTGGTTTGTTATATGTGTAAATGTGCTAAAGTTAACTCTTTAGTACATTACTGTATTGTATTCTTCCATAGTGTGTGCTTAGACATTTTCAAAGTACCCCTTTGCTGTCTTCATAAAGTGTCAAGTTAATAAAGCTTTTTTAGGTGTGTAAAGAATCTGACACTTTACACACCTAAAAGTGGATTGGGTGGATTCAGCTTCAGATGCTCAGAGTGAGTGTATATCTCTTGGTTGATTAGCTGAAAGTGAGTTCATTGAAATTAATTACTCAGAAATTGGTTTGTCAGGAGACATTTCACCAAATGATTAATTGGCAAGGAAGGAATGCCAAAGATTGTATAAAAGAGGGTGGTTTCCTTTAAATCTGTTTTCAATCCGGTCTATTGTCCATCTCTTAGTTCACATATTGTAAGCTACCTTAATCAAATTAATGCTTTGTATATGTTTCAGCATCTTAAAATTGCTCACTTGTCTGATATGCCAATAATGCACATAACTGCTATTTCATAGGTCCCCATAGCTCCTGGTGTGGGTGTCCAGGTGGAGGTGACATCACTGGATCAGGGAAGCTGAGCAGAGAAAGCTCGTCAGGGAGATTCAAGAGTTTCATTCATAATGTGATGAATTTGGGTTTGGACAGAATGATGAAATTTATTTTGTCTTTTTGCCATGTAGGGTCTTTTAATTTTATTTTGTGTTGAGGAAACACACAGGTGTAATTTTTACAATCTTTTATAATTTGATATACCATGCCTTCTGCATAGATGGGAAGGAAATTACATTTTTCTCTTTTTTGGAACTCTTGGAATTTATCATTTTTATTTTCACTTTCTTTTTTCTCACATGAAGATGTATAAATCTTAAGAAGAAGTAACCCAAATGTATACAACATTGCATTGTTATCTCCCTGATTTTCTCTGAAATGTTGGTGTTTATTCTCATTTCTTTCTATTTGTATTTAACGAATTTATGTGAAAGTGCTAGGTAAGGTAAAGTACTATACAAATGTAGCCTATAATTACCTTAGATGTTCCTCAAATTTAACGATTACCAGCCAATCAGATAATAACAAGCATTTACTGAATTCTTTCAAAGTTCAAAACATTTTATTAGATATTTGGGGCTACATATAAAGGAATAGACATAGCCCAAGACCTCAAAAAACTCTTTACTCTTTAGAATTGAGAAGTATGATACACAAACTTGTAATCAAAACATTTTTGTTTTTTGGTCTAGTGAGACTTGAGATAATTTAAGCCCTGAGTTATGGTCACCAGGTAAGTCATTTACTTGGAACTCTATAATAGAGTTTGGGGAGCACTCTTTCTCCTTTTAACATTCAGAGAGAAATATTCAGTTGCAAAACAACAGCTGAAGGCACTGAAGTTGGATGCCTGTGGGACAGTTTGGCTGGATTGGAATTAAAATCCTGTTAGACCCCAAGGATGATAATGGTAACCCAACTGAAGTTGCAATACGGACACTGTTCTTTACATCCTATTTGCAGACAAATTTTGCTCAGAGCCACCAAATACAGATAGTAGAATAATTAAATACCTATTGCTAAAAATAAAGAGCCTAAAGACCATATTAAATTTGCTATCTGTCCAAGTGATTTCAGAGCCTCTAAAATCTCATAACAACACAATACAATGGCCACTATTACTCTTATAAAAAAAGTCACATGCTCTGTGATCACTTTGGAGGATCTTTAGTGGACCTCAAGCAAGCACTTTCTAATAAGTTATCTATTTATTTGAGTTGAGCATCCACTATGTGTCAGATGCCGTGCTAGGTAGTGGGTTTTTAGGATGAATATAAGGCATTCCTGCTGCTGAAAGGTTATGGTGTTTGAGGGACAATTGCTAATGAAAATAAGTCAATGCAAGTTAAGCAGTGCCATCTCAGGGACACGGATGCAAGGATATGGGACCATGGAAACTGGGAAAACTGCCTGGGAGACTTGGGAAGTCAGCGAGGAAATAATTTTAAATACATGAAGTTCTAATAATTTACTTAACTATTTTCTTTTGTTTCCACATTGGATTGTTTCTTAGGTATGATATGAATATTTCAATGAACATATTTATGCATATAACTTTTATGTGTACTTTAGATAATCTATAGAAGTAAAATGACCAGATTAAAAGGTAATGAAAAAAATTAAGCATCTTGCACACATTTTCAAATTGCTTTTCAAAAGGGCTCTATCAAGTACCACTCCCACCCAGTTATGTAGGAGAATAAACATTTTAATAAATTCTCACCAACTTTGGGTAGTATAAATTTCAAGCTTTGCCAATTTAATAGGCAAAACTTTTAGTTCAATATTATTTTTAAAGTGTTTCTTTAAAGTATGGGTTCAGAAGTATTTTCAGTATCTTTATTAAAGTCTGGTTTTCATATAAAAAGTTCACCCATTTTATTTGTACAGATTAGAAAATGTACAATGAAAATGTATACAGTCATATAACAACCAACACAGACTTGAAACACTTCTGTTACTCCCAGAAGTTTCTTTGTGTCCTTTTGCAGACAGCCTGCCCTCTGTTCCCGGTCCCAGGCAACTACTGGCCTCTTTTCTGTCACTGTAATTTTGTCATTTCTAAAATTTCTTATAAATGGGATCATATTGTATATAGTCTTATGTGCCTGCTTCTTTTACTTACCATAGTATTTTTGAGCCAATGTTGTTTTATTGTGTATTTTTAAAAATTATTTTTGGAGTTAAATACTTCTTCATTTACTTTTCAATCAGTTGTTTGGAGAAGTAATATTTAGTATTAAAGAAGAATCAAGAGTTTCCCAAGTGAAATTGGGGGAGAGAATTAAAGATTGTAAAAACTATATCATGTAAAAGCAAGCCTCATAAAAGGCTTGACAAATCCAGGGAATGGTAAAACGTTCAGTCTCCAGGAGTTTAGAGGACGTTTCATGGGAGGATTGGAAGAGGAGGTTACACTAATGGGGATAGATTGTAAAGGGCCTTAAGATGATGCCCCGTTTTCCCCTGTAGGCAGTTGCGATTTCACAGAAAGGAGGTCACTGACTTTTCCCCTTGGTTTGAATATCATTCTAGTGGCAATAAAGGTAGAAATGAATTGGGAGAAACTTGAATCATGCAGAACAAATTGGAGGTTATGCAGAAGATACCTTATTTAAGGGACATTTAGGAAATGGAATCAGCAATTTGGAAATCAAGTGAATATATAAGGATAGGAAGAGAGAAATTAGCAATAATATTGAATTATCTAGCTTGGCAGACTGGTTGTGTAATTTATTAGTCGTATCAAAAATATTGGATGCCGGCACATGTAGGAGAAAAGATAACTAGTTCTAGGTACATGTTGAGTTTGCAGAGTCTGCAGTAGTTGCACTTTGAATTTTGAGTCTAAGGCTAGGACTATAATTGTGGGCTAGAGATAGAAATTTGAGAATCACTGGTTATTAGCAGGAAAATACATAAAATCATGACATCTGAGAAGGGTGAAAATGGAAGGCAACAGAGGATAGAATCTTGGGCAACTTCATCACTGAAGAGCTTTACTGATTTAGTGTGACCTATTACTTGCTGGGAGGTCCTGATTTTGTGTTCCAAGACAACCCCCACCACATTACCCAAGGATAAATATGGAACAGTTTAAGGTCATCTAGATAGTTTCATTCTCCTTGTCAGTGACTGTATTAGGGTAGGGCATTTGGCCCAGTTCTGGCCAATGACACATGGAAGGAAAAGATCTTTGTCTGCTAGATACTGCTCTGTGTGGACTTGATGACTAGAACAGTAGCAGACATCTTGTGATCATGAGGGGAGAGCAGAGACATGGCTGACAAGCAAAAGTGTCAAGTGGAAAGATGAGAAGAACCTGTGTGTTTTATGATATTACTTGCATCAACCAATTCTAGAGCTATCCAACCTAGGTCTTGTTATGTGAGACAATTGATTTTCCTTTTTATTAAGCCAGCTGAGTGGAATTTATATTATATGAAGTTGAAAGTTGATTTTCCTTTTTATTTAAGCAAGTGAGTTGGGATTTATATGATATGAAGTAGAAAACATCCCAAATTATACATCATTCTAGGTGATTATATATGTATCATGTCTGTAAACATCTATATTACTAATGCACAGTGCTCAAAACATATGGAAATGTCTTGCAAATAAGATTATATTGTGAAACATCAGGGCCAGGGATAAGTTAAGGCGTATTATTGACATCTTTAATTTACTAAAATTACATATAAAAGTTATTTTATAACTGAATTTTAACTTTAATGATACCATTGACATGTATGAAATTAATTGCAATTCTTAATAGAAGAGATGATTCCTGTGAATAGATTTTTATTATTAAGGAAAAGGAATGAAACCATTCACTGATGTATCATTATAATTCTTATTTCATTCCTCTAATGAGGTACTCTCAAGAATAGGGGGGTGAGTATCATTGCTTAAATCAAAAGTACTACACTATAGGCACTTCATTCCTGTTAGGTGAAATCAGAATCTTTGGATGAGCAGATAGCATCATTCTTCTTGAGGAAGACTCTAGATTGTGCACCCAGGACCTTCCTAAACAAGTTTCCTAGGTGATATGAAATAAAGAATGAGGTGCAGTGAAGAAGATTCTATTAACAGCAGCTGTGACCTAAAATTAAGTGAGCAAAACAGTTCTGTAAATCCTTGTTGAATAGACTAAAAGAGGTACACTTGATAATTCTACAAATATGGCTGCTGCCACAAAGACTGAGCTTTCTCAGTAAGCACAAAAGTTTCTGTAGATATGAGCACCTGTCAATATGTCTATGTCAGTGTATTTTATCAAGCACTTTCCTACTTTGTAGAAATCAAATCAGAGAGATATTAGGACATCAAAGCAGCTCACCACTCCAGATGGTTGATAAAGTCTGAATGCAGTCCTTTTCACCCTGTAGTGCCATTTCCTGAAACTAGCCCTAACTTAACAGCTGTACATGATCAAAACAACAGAAGGGAATACTTGACATATTTATAAACAAAATATTTCTGAATGCCTAGAGGCACAAGTGAGCATCTGAAAATTAGTATGATATCAGACACCAGGACAAGAGTGATTACAAGGCATTATATTTAACATTCTTATTCTTATATGCACAGAATGTCTTGTAACTTACAGTAATTTTTAACCAATGATATGCTCCAAAGGCAATGAGTTTGCTTACATTATCAGCAGAGGTGAGATGCCAATTTTTGACCATGTATACACTCTCTGGACCGATCTTACTAATTGCTACAGTTTAGATATGTGACCCTTCTAACTTCATGTTGAAATTCAATCCACAATGTTGGAGGTGGGGCTTAATTGGAGGTGTTAGATAAGGGGGCTTGGTGCCATCCTCATAGTAATGAGTGAATTCTTACTCCATTAGTTCTCCTGAGAATTCTCCCTCTATTTGCCTCCCAGAGCTGGTTGTTTTAAGCAGCCTGGCACCTCCATTCTCCCATTCTCCCTTTCTCCCATTCTCTCTCTCTCTTTCTCTTTCTCATCTCGCCATATTGCCCATGCTGGTCTTGCACTATCTAGCTCCAGTGATCCTCCTACCTTAGTCTCCCAAAGTGTTAAGATTACAGGCATGAGCCACTGTGCCCAGCCTCAAGTAACTGAAAATTTCATGATATAGACTTGTAAGAGCACTAAGAACCTGAAAAAAAGGCATATTTATGTTGTTTGAGGTGGAAAATATACTTTTGAGAAATGATAAAAATAACAGTGAAACTTCCCATTTAAAAAATTTTCCCCCATATTATTATCTCTTGGTAATTCAGCTTTTTTTTTTTTTTTTTTTTTTTAAGAGGCAGTGCCTTGCTCTGTCACCCAGGCTGGAGTACAGTGGTGCTCACTGCAGCCTCTTAAGTCCTGGGCTCAAGTAATTCTCCAGCCTCAGGCTTCTGAGTAGCTGCAACTATAGGCACATGTGCCACCAAGTCTAGCTAATTTTTGTATTTTTGGCAGAGACAGGGTCTGGCTATATTGCCCAGGCTAGTCTTGAACTGATGGTCTGAAGCAATCCTCCTGTGTCAGCCTCCCATAGTGCTATGATTACAAGTATAAACCACCATATCCTGGCCTAATTCAGCATTTTAAAAGGACTTTGTTGATAATGTCTCATGATGATTAAGTTTGCAGATGATATGGAGGGAGAATGGATAGAATATTGGAGAATGGCATTCAAAAGGGATTTCAATAAGTTTGGAGAATGACTTGATCAAAATAACAAGCTATTTAACATGATATTTGTAAAGTCCTGGATTTAGAAGTAATAGCTAACTACGCAAGGGTAGAATAGCATAAACAGCAGCATGTGTCACAAACAAAAAAGGAACATTAGTTAGCCATCCAGGATGAATGAACAGTATAATCTGGCTACCTAAAAAAATGGGGAAAGGATTCTCTGTATAATAAATCGTGTTGGGAAAACTGGCTAGCCATATGCAGAAAGCTGAAACTGGACTCCTTTCTGACAGCTTATACTAAAATTAACTCCAGATGGATTAAAGACTTAAACACAAGACCTAACACCGTAAAAACCCTAGAAGAAAATCTAGGCAAAACCAATCAGGACATAGGCATAGGCAAGGACTTCATGGCTAAAACACCAAAAGCATTGGCAACAAAAGCCAAAATAGACAAATGGGATCTAATCAAACTTAAGAGCTTCTGTACAGCAAAGGAAACAATCATTAGAGTGAACTGGCAACCAACAGAATGGGAAAAAATTTTTGCAGTCTACCCATCTGACAAAGGGCTAATATCCAGAATCTACAAAGAACTAAAACAGATTTACAAGAAAAAACTAAACCCATTCAAAAGTGGGCGAAGGATATGAACAGACACTTTATAAAAGAAAACATCGATGAGGCCAACAAACGTATGAAAAAATGCTCATCATCACTGGTCATTAAAGAAATGCAAATCAAAATCACATTGAGATACAATCTCACTCTAGTTAGAATGGCAATCATTAAAAAATCTGGAGACAACAGATGCTGGAGAGGATGTGAAGAAATAGGAACACTTTTACACGGTTGGTGGGAGTGTAAATTAGTTCAACCATTGTGGAAGACAGTGTGGTGATTCCTCAAGGACCGAGAAATAGAAATTCCATTTGACCCAGCAATTCCATTACTGGGTATATACCCAAAGAATTATAAATTGTTCTATCATAAAGACACATGCACACATATGTTCATTGTGGCACGGTTTACAATAACAAAGACCTGGAACCAACCAAAATGCCCATCAGTGAGAGACTGGATAAAGAAAATGTGGCACATATACACCATGGAATACTACACAGCCATAAAAAACGATGAGTTTGTGTCCTTCATAGGGACATGGATGAATCTGGAAACCATCATTCTCAGCAAACTGACACAAGAACAGAAAACTAAACACCGTATGTTATCACTCATAGGTGGGTGTTGAACAATTAGAACACATGAACACAGGGAGGGGAGCATCACACACTGGGGTCAGTTTGGGGGGGTCCTAGGGGAGGGACAGTGGGAGTGGGGAGGGTGGGGAGGGATAATGAGGGGAGAAATACCAGATATAGGTGATAGGGGGCTGAAGGCAGTAAACCACTTTGCCATGTATGTACCTATGCAACAATCCTGCATGATCTGCACATGTACTCCGGAACCTAAATTACAATAAAAAAAAAGTCATTGCAATCTGGAGTTACATTTTTACATGTTAGTTGTTTCTGCTTGACTATTTCTAGCTTATTGTATTCCATTATGGTTGTCACATTTTAAAAGGGATACTGAGAGAAGCAACCAGCAGGCTGAAAGGACTCAAGCATGTCATGCAAAGTTAAGCTGAAATAATGGCTTTGGACACAAAACATTTAGTGGACATATTGGCTGTCTTCATTAATATCATCGGCTCACATATTGAAAATGCATGACACTTATTCTACCAGGAAGAAGCTTATAAAAAAAGGGGTTTCAACTTAATGTAAAGGCAGATCTAATATTGAGCTGTGTGAAGATGCACCTTCACTCAACTGCTCTGAAAGGCAATAGATGTTCTTTGCTTTGGAGGGAGTTTAGAGGCTAGACAATCACTTAGTGGAGGTTCTGCAGAGGGACACCAAGCTCTGCAAGGGGGAGTTTAGCTAGAAATTCTAAATGAGACTCCCCACTACCCCTCCCAGCCTCTGGTAATCATCAGTCTACTCCCTCTCCCACCTCTCTGCCTCCTGTTACCACGGATAGCGTGTCATGTCCCAAATGGATCCCCACTTCATGTTGGCCCTGTGAGGCATGCGGCTCTCTTCTCACTGGGATCTGGAAGTAATAAATGACCTCTGTTGGCATTCAGGAAGATGGCTGAATAAGAACAGCTCTGGTCTGCAGCTCCCAGGGAGACCAACGCTGGGTGATTTCTGCATTTCCAACTGAGGTACCCACTTCATCTCATTGGGACTGGTTATACAGTGGGTACAGCCCACGGAGGGCAAGCAGAAGCAGGGTGGGGTATCACCTTACCTGGAAAGCACAAGGGGTGGGGAAACTCCCTCCCTTAACCAAGGAAGCCCTGAGGGACTGTGCCTTGAGAGATGGGGCTATCTAGCAAAGATACTATGCTTTTTCCATGGTTTTTGCAACCAGCAGACCAGGAGATTCCCTAGGGAGCCTACCCAACCAAAGCCCTGGGTTTCAAGCACAAAACTGGGTGGCCATTTGGGCAGACACCAAGTTAGCTGCAGGAGTTTTTTTCTGTACCTCACTGGCACCTGGAACCCCAGTGAGACAGAACCATTCACTCCCCTGGAAAGGGGGCTGAAGCCAGGGAGCCAAGTGGTCTTGCACAGCATGTCCCACACCAACAAAGTCCAGCAAGCTAAGATCCACTGGCTTGAAATTCTTACTGCTAGCACAGCAATCTGAAATCAACCTGGGAGGCTGGAGTTTGGTCAGGGGAGGGCCATCTGCCATTACTGTGGCAGTGTTCCCCTCAAAGTGTAAACAAAGGCACCGGGAAATTCGGACTGAATGGAGTCCACTGCAGCAGCTGCAAAGCCCCTGTAGCCAGACTGCCTCTCTAGATTCCTCCTCTCTGGGCAGAACATCTCTGAAAGAAAGGCAGCAGCCCCAGTCAGGGGCTTATAGATAAAACTCCCATCTCCCTGGGACAGAGCACCTGGGGGAAGGGGTGGCTGTGGGGGCAGCTTCAGCAGACTTAAACATTCCTACCCGCTGGGTCTAAAGAGAGCAGCAGATCTCCCAGCTTAGCACTTGAGCTCTGCTCAGGAAAAGCCTGCCTCCTCAAGTGAGTCCTTGACTCCTGTGCTTCCTGACTGGAAGACACCTCCTAGCAGTGGTTGACAGACACATCATACAGGAGAGCTCTGGCTGGCATCTGGTGGGTGCCCCTCTGGGACGAAGCTTCCAGAGGAAGGAGCAGGCAGCAATCCTTGCTGTTCTGCAGTGTCCACTGATAATATACAGGCAAACAGAGTCTGGACTGGACCTCCAACAAACTCCAGCAGACCTGCCGCAGAGAGGCCTGACTGTTAGAAGGAAAACTAACAAACAGAAAGCAAAAACATCAACATCAACAAGAAGGATGCCCATGCAAAAACCCCATCCAAAGATCATCAGCATCAAAGATCAAAGGTAGATAAATCCATGAAGATGAGGAAAAACCAGCACAAAAAGGCTGTAAATTCCAAAAATCAGAACGCCTCTTCTCCTCCAAAGGGTCACAACTCCTTGCCAGCCAGGGAACAAAATTGGATGGAGAATGAGTTTGATGAATTGACAGAAGTAGGCTTCAGAAGGTGGGTAGTAACAAACTCCTCTGAGCTAAAGGTGCATGTTCTAACCCAATGCAAGGAAGCTAAGAGCCTTGATAAAAGGTTACAGGAACTGCTAACTAGAATAACCAGATTAAAGAAGAGCATAAATGATCTGATGGAGCTGAAAAACACAGCATGAGAACTTTCTGAAGCATACACAGTTACCAATGGCTGAATCAGTAAGTGGGAGAAAGGATATCAGAGGTTGAAGATCAACTTAATGAAATAAAGTATGAAGACAAGATCAGATAAAAAAGAATGAAAAGGAACAGACAAAGCCTCCAAGAAATATGGGAATATGTGAAAAGACCAAACCTACAATTGATTGGTGTACCTGAAAGTGACAAGGAGAATGAAACCAAGTTGGAAAACACACTTCAAGATATTGTCTAGGAGAACTTCCCCAATCTAGCAAGGCAGGCCAACATTCAAATTCAGGAAATACAGAGAACACCACTAAGATACTCCTCAAGAAGAGCAACCCCAAGACACATAATCTTCAGATTCACCAAGGTTGAAATGAAGGAAAAAATGTTAAGTGCAGCCCGAGAGAAAGATCAGGTTACTCACAAAGGGAAGCCCATCAGACTAACAGCAGATCTCTCTGCAGAAACCCTACAACCCAGAAGAGAGTGAGGGCCAGTATTCAACATTCTTAAATAAAAGAATTTTCAACCCAGAATTTCATATCCAGCCAAACTAAGTTTCATAAGTGAAGGGGAAATCAAATCCTTTACAGACAAGCAAATGCTGAGAGATTTCGTCACCATCAGGCCTGCCTTACAAGAGCTCCTGCAGGAAACAGTAAATATGGAAAGGAAAAACTGGTACCAACCACTGCAAAAACACACAAAAATAGAAAGACCAACAACACTATGAAAAAACTGCATCAACTAACATGATCAATAACCAGCTAGCGTCATGATGACGGAATCAAATTCACACATAAAAATATTAACCTTAAATGTAAATGGGCTAAATGCCCCAATTAAAAGATACATACTGGCAAATTGGATAAAGAGTCAAGATCCATCAGTGTGCCGTATTCAGGACCCATCTCACGTGCAAAGAAACACATAGGCTCAAAATAACGGATGGAGGAATATTTACCAAGCAAATGGAAAGAAAAAAAAAAAGCAGGGGTTGCAATCCTTGTCTCTGAAAAAACAGACTTTAAACCAATAAAGATCAAAAAAGACAAAGAAGTGTATTATATAACGGTAAAGGGATCAACACAACAAGAAGGGCTAACTATCCTAAATATATATACTCCCCATACAGGAGCACCCAGATTCATAAAACAAGTCCTTAGAGACCTACAAACAGACGTAGACTCTCACACAATAATAGTAACAAATGTAGTAAGATTTGAAAAGCAAGCAAGCAAACAATCAAACATTTGCATCAGTCATCTATTGCTGTATAACAAAACCACCTTGAAATCTTTTGTGGCCTACAATATCAATTCGTCCTTTCTCACAATTGTGACAGTTGGATTGTTAGTTCTTCTGTGGGTCTTGGGGAGAAAATGTGTTGTGGAGAGGTGGCTCTGTATCAAGTTACATGTCAAAAGTGGGATGTCTTAGTGCTTGTAGGAAGCTTTTTCACAGAGAGGGAGCATTCACTTTTCTATAACTGGTAGAAACATGAGCTGACTGAAGAATGAGATATTCTGTACAAGTTTTTCTTTGAGCTTTTAGTAACATACTTTCTTGGTCCATAAACCACAATTCCAGGCTGTGCCACACAAAATTCATCACTGATGCACTCTGTGAACAAAATTGTGATCCCAAAGAAACTGGAGATAAAAACTTCAAGAAGCAGCTGATAGTGTTTTACTTTATAAAATGCAAAACAGCATGATCAGAATGTTCTGACTTTCAATTAGCACAGAGGGGAAATGCTACACATTTGCAAAGATTCATCTCCTCTTCCCTCCAAACTTTGCAGCTGTTGGTCAGCATGTCTCGGTCAGGTCTGACGGTATAACTTCAACATTTCTTTCCCAAATGGCCTCTATACATATGGGTTGAAGAAAGCTGCCTCTTTAAATTCTGCTCAGTTAAAGAGAGAAAGTCAGCAAAGAGAAGAGGCCGATGCAGCAATGAAGGAATGCCATTCCCTCTTCTTGCTGTTCTATATCCTAGTGTCCTCCAGATTTCAACTTGATATTAGCTATCTTCCATTAGTTTATTATCTTATTTATTCAATATATATTTATCAGTTGTCTACTTTGTGCAAGGAAACTGGGTTAAATACAGAGAATAAACAAAACAAACCAAAAGGTAAAAATAAATTTAATTCCTGAAGCTTACAGCTTAGTGGAGGAGACAGAAAACTAATCACTCAAAAAACTTTTCTCAACTAAAATTATGAAATAGATGCCAAGAAAATCTTCTTTAAGTAAGCATCCCTTTGTTGAGTTCTGAAGGAAGCACAGAGGCTGACTAGGCAGAGAGGGTTTCAGGCCTATGTGCAAAGTGTTTGTGGTTGAGGGATGGTGACACTAATGTAGGGCCCATTCAAGACTGAAATGGAGAAATTGAGGCGGTCTGGCTGTGGTATGGAATGAAGCTGGAGACGCAGGGATTGGGGCCTGAGTATGTGAGGTTTTATGTTAGTTTAAGCAGTGTTGTCTTTGTTTTAAAAGTAACAGAAAGTTGTTCTTTCTCTTAGGCAAGGCTGGATACTTTTGACCTTGTCTTGTAATTGCCTTTTAAATTATCCTTTTGCTCTCTCAAGAGTGTATGCTCCATCTGGGCAGATTCTGTCTTATTTAATTTTGTAACTCCAGTATCTGTACCCTGCCAGGCACAGAGTAATTGTTCAAGAGTTTTGCTGAGTGAATAAATTATTATTAATAGCAAGACTTCTTAGTGGGTGATCTCAAACAGAGTTCTGCAGTCAGGGAAGATATAAAAGGCTGATGAATGTGACTCTCGAAGTAGCTCAGGCATTGCCTACCTGTCGGTGAACCAAGGGGCATGATAAGAAGGCTGGAGGTTAGCTAATGAGTTAGGTAGAATATAAAGATCAAAGTAAAGCTTTGGGCAGCTCTAACACCTTGGATAAATGAAAGCTTTTTCCTGAGAATTTTACCCTTCATGTAGACAAGAAGGCACTCTGCCAGGTTGTCTGCAGGGGCAAGAAATGGGATCTAAAGCCTGACAAATCAGGTAGACAGATCACCACTCCAGGGATGGAAAGACAAAGTTTCCCATATTTTCCAATATTTAAGAAATGATTTGCCTTTGGTTTTGATATGATCGAAGCAGACCCTCTCAACACCGTTTGTGTGACTCTGCATCTTCACGTCTTATTTATCACCTGTAAAGGTAAGCCTGGGCTCTTCGTATTAAAGAGGCTATTATTATCACTAGTAACAGTAGTAGTAATAGTAGTAGCAACCACAGTAAGGTTCCAAGAAATTAAAATGTACTTACATAAATGACAGCTACATTTTGTAACGAATGGGGACATTCTAGCTGTGAGACTTCCCTGATTAACTGGAGAGTGAACCTCAGCAGGCCTCTTTAGTTCAGAAGTTGCAGGTGAATTTTCCAAGGTGGGGAATTTTCCAAGGTGGGGATGTCATTCTTCCAGACAGCCAGGACAGTTGTGCCCAGAGAGAGAACAACGAGGCTGAGGCAGCTTATAGGGTTTTGTGGATGTGGCTAAGTCTCTGCCAGAGGTGAGAGGCAGTGAGGTGTGAAGAGGGTGGTGCGCCAGCTTTTTAGGATTGTGAGTGGCCTACACATGGGCTTTCCCGGACCACACCCACCCCAGTGGAGTTCTCAGTGGTGGCTCACTGTGCAAGTGGAAGTCACATAAAGTCAAATTTTGAGGAGAAATGTAAGAGGAATTATATCAGATAGAATGCTCTGCCTAAAGGTAACAGAAACTATAAGGCAAAGGAAGCTTAAACGCTCAGAAAGTTATTTATCAACATAACATGAAGTTCAAAGGCAAGCTCCACATGCTGGCTGACCAGGCCTCTGGCTATATCTTGTGGTGGTTTTTTCTGCTCCTTCTCCTCTTGTTTTGTCCTTAGGGTGACTTTCCTTTGGATTGTATGAGGCCTGTTGGTAGGAAGGCTCTCCAGTTCACATAGCAGGAAAGGGAAAACACCAGTGACCACCCATTGAATAAAAATTCTTCTTGTCACTCTAACTGGGCCAGTTTAATTTAAATGCCCACCTCAGACTACTAACATGTTCCAGGAAAATAATATGGTTTTTTTTTTTTTGGTAATAAATCTGGATTCTTGAATCAATAATTAGCAAAAGGGATCATATTATTATGATCTTCCTAGATCAACCCAGATCTATCATTGGAGCTAAAGATAGGTTGTGCTCCCCCTGAGATAGGTGGTTGGCAAAGGAAGAGGTATGTACTTGAACAGAAAATGGTCTATAAGGAAAGTGGAAAGGGAAATGAATGCTGAATGGGCAACTGTAGTAAACTTCCCCCATTTTTGGCTGTCCCAGATTGTTTGAATGTGCTCTTCATTTTGGTGGTCCTCCACATTGGGAAATTTTTACTTAGCAAAGTAGCATTGACAGACTACGTTTCCCAGCATCCTATGCTGCTACGATCCCCACATTTAAAATCAACTAAGGTGAAGTATCTGTGTGAGTTAAAAGAAAGACTGAGGATGTCAGCAAGTGTCTTTTCTAGAACAGACAACCATGGAGCTTTTGGTGTGTCTGCAGAAGCTTCGTGAGGGACTCAAGGAAGGTAGTGGGAGTAATGAGATGGTTTTTGCTGCAGTCTTATATACGGGTGAAACTGATTGTGTTGCTTTTGATTGCCTTGTATCTGGCTGTGTACATGAAAATTTAATTCCCTGCACCTATTAGAAATTCTATGAGCACCCTCATTGTACTAAATCTCTAGTGTGTGAACAGTCTAGGTTATGTGGTCTGTATCTGAGCCCTGGCCCACAGAACAGCAAAGAGTGTACACCACCATACAGGAAGTGTTTTGTCCCTTAGCAGTCCTTGTACCCTGAGACAAACAACCACAAAGAAGAGTTGTCTCTACTCTTTCCATAATTAGTTATTAATCAAGATCTCACTCTGTAACAGGAAGAAATTTCTGAGCTCAAATTGGAGAATTCTATGAGAAGGGACTTCTAGACTAAATGAACTTTAAGAATGTCTTTGACCAAAAATAATAAAAATAGAAACACAATTTTTAAAAATTATCTACTATGTGGCTGACACATTGGCTATAAGATGAGACATTATTTATTTAGATTTGCTTAATATACCTAAATGTGGATTAAATTTCTAGCAAGAAAAGAGAAAAATACCCAAAAGTTATGCAAATGGTTGTCCTAAGCATGTTTGACGTATTAAGCAAGGAATGAAATTAAACATATATAAATATTGAATGAATAATTTTAATGTTTAAGGAAATGTTAGACTTTCTAGTTTAAGATGGTGGAGTACAGCTTGACCACAAAAATCTTCCTTTTAGTAAACTCAGCCACTGAAATAATACATAAGTACATCAACCCATCTGCAAAGCAAACACATGAAAGTGAAGCCAGAAAAATCACCCCAATAACTAAGGTTTCTAGATTTAGCAAATAAAAATACAGAATGCCTAGTTAAATTTGAATTTCAGATAAATGACCATTTTGAGGGCATAAATATGTCCCAAATATTGCATGGATGTCCTGTATTTTACCTGGCAACCCTACAAATGGCAGGAAAAGGAGGAACTGGCTGGTGGCTGTGAAAGGATAAGAGCAGAGTTTCTGAGAATTAGCAAACTTCCATGTAGCTTCCAACTCACCTTTCTCCAAACCATTGTTTAAAAAAAAGAGGAACAGAATTCTAGAGCCTCACTAATAACTTCCAGCTTGAAAACAGGCAGCAGGGAGGGTGTAAGAAGCCCTTGTTCCACAAAGGAAGTAAAACATTCCACAAAGGCAGAATTCCTTTCAATGAGTTCCATGACTCACTAGAGAGAGGATAAGCCACTTGAGTTCACCATATTGGTGACCCTACTGGCTAGACAGGAGAAGAATGTCTGGATCATAAACAAAGGATTGAAAAATGAAATGGTCTGAGATCAAGGAATAACCTCATTTTTTTGTGTGAGGGATGGTGCGGGGCTGAGGGTGGGAGTGAGTGTGTAGATGGGGATGTAGATGAAGCAAGAACAGCAGTGTGTTTATTAGTAATTACTAAAGTCAGGTGATAGGTTCATGGTGTGTTTATTAGCAATTACTAAAGTCAGGTGATAGGTTCACGGGGTTATTTATACTAGTTTCTCTATTTTTGAATGTGTTTTTAATTTTTCATTATAAAAAATTTAAAATTTAGCCAAATATAGGCCAAATAAACATAAGACGTAACTGGGTTTCTGAGGATGTAGGAGGTGGGGAAAAGATTCCCTGAGAGTCAGGCAAAATGTTTCTACCTTGGAAACATATTTCATGTTCTTTTTGCACTTTTTGCTTTGGGGAGTCACAGCAGCTCCTGGAGGGTGAGAGATGAAGCTGGCAGGGATGACTGTCTTTTTCAGGCCTCATAGTGTATTTGGGAAACATCTGAAGTCCAAGTACATTTGAAGATGCAGTAAGATAGGATGGTGGGATTGTGGACACAGATGTTAGGCCAGGCAAAAGAGGAGAGGGCAAAGGCCAGCGTGGCAATAGACCTGCCAACAGCGGCGATTCTCTTTCCTTATCCATGTTCTCAGCTTTGGGAACTCCAATTCTCTAATAGTTACAGGACAAAACACACAGATATCAGAAAAGTAGAAAGGAATCACAAGAAATTACCCACACTAAATCCAAGCTGTCTTCCCTATTCAAAAGCAAGATGATAAAATATCTTGCCTGGCTTCTATGCAAACATACTACAACACAGCCTCTTTATCCCCCTCACTAAGTAAGCACTGAAAGATCAAATGCAAAACACAAATGAGAAGTCTATCCAGAAGTGAACACCCAGGAAGAAATGTTCCTAAGGATGTTTTATTCTATGGAAGAACTTACTGAATACAAACATGTTATTAAACAGTAATTTAAAGATGAGATAATAAAACAGCAGTTGTGAGAAAAAAAGGGATTTGCTGAGATGAAGAAACAGATCAAGTACTAAAAATTTAATACCATTACTGAATTAGAAAATAAAATGAAGTAAAAGAGCAAGAAACTGAACAGGCATAGCTAAAAACTAGATGAATGACCCAGAAGAAAGGTTTAAAACAAATGCAGTGAATAGAGAGGGAAAAAGACAAAGAGATTAAGACATTGAGTGAGAAAATAATAGATAAGAGTGGTAGACAAGGTCAAAGCAACATTGAATTAAAAACCCCAACAAATCTAACAGACAATGCGTTCAAAGATGACATATAAGACAATTTGTCTGAACAATGGAATAATTGCATCTGGAAATGTAAACCTATTCTGGGAAAAATGGATTGAGGAAAATCAATAAGGAGACATATCCTTATTAAGGTATTTAATTTGAAGGTTAAAGAATTTTTCAAGTATTTAGATAAGGTAAGCAACTTATGAAGGTGAAAATCAGTTGATTTGAGTTTTTCTCAGAAATATTGTCAATCAAAAAAGGAAACATGTCTACAGGTTCTGAGAGAAAGAAGGTACAACTAAGAATAGCATATCCAATACATTGCAATAAATAAAGAATGTTAAAAAGATTGCTCACATATGTTGAATTTATTTAAATTTAGGCTAAACAATGGTGACAGATACAATTGCAAAAGGCAAATGTTATGAAAATTAATAAAAATGAAAAAACTTTAGAAAAGACACATATATCCGATGAGAGGAAGATGAGGTGTAAGTATGCCAATTTCTTGATTTTAGCTGAATTCAGTAGATATTATCTACAAAAAAGTTTAGCATTTTACTTAATGTCATCAAGGTATTCACTGGAAGAATGAAAATAACAATTAGCCAAAGTAGGAGATAGACATGGGAAGGAAATACCCCATTAACAGGAATAACTTATAGTAGGGAGTCAGTAGAAACTTTATAATGTTATAAAATAAGAAATAGAGGTGTAAAACAAGCCCATTCAAAAGTGGGTAAAGGATATGAACAGACAGTTTACAAAAGAAGACATACATGAGGCCAACAAACATATGAAAAAATGCTCATCATCACTGGTCATCAGAGAAATGCAAATCAAAACTACATCGAGATACCATCTCACGCCAGTTAGAATGGCCATCATTAAAAAATCTAGAGACAACAGATGCTGGAGAGGATGTGGAGAAATAGGAACACTTTTACATGGTTAGTGGGAGTGTAAATTAGTTCAACCATTGTGGAAGGCAGTGTGGCGATTCCTCAAGGACCTAGAAATAGAAATTCCATTTGACCCAGCAATCCCATTACTGGGTATATATCCAAAGGATTATAAATCGTTCTACTATAAGGACACGCGTACACGAATGTTCATTGCAGCACTGTTTACAATAGCAAAGACCTGGAACCAACCCAAATGCCCATCGATGATAGACTGGACAGGGAAAATGTGGCACATACACACCATGGAATACTATGCAGCCAGCCATCAAAAACGATGAGTTCATGTCCTTTGTAGGGACATGGATGAACCTGGAAACCATCATTCTCAGCAAACTGACAGAAGAGTAGAAGATCAAACACCGCATGTTCTCACTCATAGGTGGGTGTTGAACAATGAGAACACATGGACACAGGGAGGGGAGCACTACACACTGGGGTCAGTTGGGGGGAAATAGGGGAGGGAGGGTGGGGGGTGGGGAGTTGGGGAGAGATAGCAAGGGGAGAAATGCCAGATGTAGGTGATGGGGAGGAAGGCAGCAAATCACACTGCCACGTGTGTTCCTATGCAACAATCTTGCATGTTGTTCACATGTACCCCAAAACCTAAAATGCAATAAAATAAATAAATGGAAAAAATATATTTAAAATACATGCTTATATTTAAAAAGAAAAAAAGAAATAGAGGTATAAGCATAAAATTTAAAAGTAATCTTCTAAAAGAGCTAAACGTAGACTATAAATAGCACATAACTTCAAGACAGAGATCACAGACAAACTTTTAGTAACGTTTGTTTTGCGTCACGTGCTGAAGTGGCAGCATGTGATGACAGGATGAGTCCCCTTCTGTCAAGTTCCTTATCAGCTTTTATCTAAAAGAGTTCCATGTATTGAAGATCATCACCTTTCTGGGTCTAGTAGGAATTGCCAAATGGACATGTTTTAACTTTGGCATTACTTTCACTTAAATTAGGTGGAATCCTTCTGTAAAAAAACAATGCCCCTCATCAAATAGAGCTATTTTTACACTGAAGTATGGTTTGTTCATCAAAGGCAGGATATATATTTAATTCTTTTCTTTTAGTTGCCAAATTTTAGAGTAAGGCATTTGTAGGCTAGTTACTTTAATATATGATAAAAAATGTTGTTTCCTTCTTTTACTCCCTTTATTCTTTCTGATGGTAGGCTTTTTCTTTTCTTTTTTTTATTATTAGACTTTTAAGTTCTGGGGTATATGTGCAGAGCATGCAGGTTTGTTACATAGGTATACACATGCCATGGTGGTTTGCTGCATCCATCACCCCGTCATCTACATTAGGTATTTCTCCTAATGCTATCCTTCTCCTAGCCTCCCACCCCCTGTTATCCCTCCCCTAGCCCCCCATCCCCCAGACAGGCCCTGGTGTGTGATGTTCCCCTCAGTGTGTCCATGTGTTCTCATTGTTCAACACCCACTTATGAATTAGAACACGCAGAGTTTGGTTTTATGTTCTTGTGTCAGTTTGCTGAGAATGATGGTTTCCAGCTTTTTCTTTTTCCATTAGATGCATATTAATTCATGAATTTTACATTGAATTAGATTTTAAATTGAATTCATGGATTTTAAATTACATTGAATTGAATTGATTTGTTTTGATATTGATTTGAACAAATCAACGATACAAAATATTTGGAGGCATTCAGAGAAATATGATTATTGACTGGGCATTAGATAAAAACACATCATTGTTATTGAATTATTAGCTGTAACAATGACATTGTGATTATAAAAGAAGTTTCTATTTTAAAGAGAGATTCAGACTAAAGATTGAAGGCATATATGATACTTGGGATTTGTCTTAAGTATTCAGGGAAGAAAACAGAGATAGATAAGCAAATGTGGCAAAATTCTGACAATTTAAAAACATGACAGAAGGCTAAGTGAGCGTTTATTGTATCATTCTTTTTGCTTTTGTGTATACTTGGACATTTTCATAATACAATTGTTCTAGAAGCTTAGGTTTAAAAAGGAATGATTCCAATAAATATTATTAATAAAGAAACATTATTATGATATAATAAAAGGTAAAAAAGCAAGATAAACAATGTTGTAAATTTTTGTGTGTGTTTGGGGTATGACCAACAAGAAAGAATCTTAAATCCTCTCTCATTCTGAATTGTGTGGCAGGTGGCTTGAAGTCCAGATTTCCAGCAGATGGCGCTCTGCGCCCATTTTATGTGGTGGAGAAATGAGCCAGTCATTCTGCTTCCCGTGTTGATGCAAACCCTGAGCATTCTACTGTGTCAAAATCAACACTTCATGTTTTCATAATTAGCATTCCGCTTTTAGAAATGATCCTGTTGTCCTTTTTTTCCCTTAAAAAAGCAAAGCTGTAAAAGTTTATTAAGCACAGTATTACACTCTTGGAGGGGGAGAGCAGACAGACCTCTCAGTGAGATGAGATCAGCCCCTACTGTCCTCTTGGATTTGCATTTTGTCTTCCTGAGTCCTGGCTCAGTTTGGGCGTGAATTCTGCAATGTGCTTCACATGACGTGGGGGATGAGTGATACCCTAAAGGAACGCTGGACTGGGGCTGGTAGTTCTGTACTTGGGTGACTTTCGGCAGATGTTGACCTCTTACAGCCTTGAATTCTTTGTTTGTAGACTAAGGTTGTGGATCAGATCATCAGTAAGGTCCATTTCTTCACTCAATTTCTGTGATTCTTCTCCAGTTTTCAGACTGCAGTTCTTTGGGGAGGGGGCATAAAGGCACTACAGTAGTGTCTCCAATAAAGTCAAGTTAGAGAGAGGATAGGTGTCTCAGTTTTTTTTTCTGTTGCTTATGAGAGAATACCTGAAACTGTGTAATTTACAAAGAAAAAAATTTATTTCTTACAGTTACAGAAGCTGGGAAGTCCAAGGTTGAGGATGCACATCTAGTGAGAACTTCTGGCTGGTGGGAACTTGGGCACAGGGTGTCACATGGTGAGGTGCTGAGTATGCTAACAGGCTAGCTCACATCTGTCCTCTTCATCTTATAAAGCCACCAGTTCCACTCCCATGATAATCCATTAATCCACTAACCCATTAATAAGGGTAGAACCGTATGATCCAATCACCACTTAAAGGTCTCTACTTCTTAATACTGCCACATTGGGGCTTAAGTTTCAACATGTGTTTTGAAAGGGATATTCCAACCGTTGTACTAGTGGACCAGATGACTTGACAAAAGAGGGAAGGAAACAATTAAGAAGAAGGGGAAGCAACAATTAAGAAGAAGGAGAAGGTTAGCACGCCTTGGAGATTAGACTCTGAACTGAAGCAAATGCAGAGCTAGCTATGGCTTTTGACATGGTTTGGAATTCATTTCTTCCAAATCTCATGTTGAAATGTGATTAACAATGTCAGAGGCAGGGCCTGGTAGGAGGTGATTGGATCATGGGGTGAATCCCTCAGGAATGGTTTAGCATCAGCCCCTTGGTGATAAGTGAACTCTTGCTCTGAGTTCATGCAGGATCTGGTTGTTTAAAGGTGTGTGGCACCTGCCCCCTCGCCCTCTTGCTCCTGCTCTTGCTATGTGATGCACTGGCTCCCCTTTGCCTTCCACCGTGATTGTAAGTTCCCTTAGGCCCTCACTAGAACCAGATGCCAGCACCACGCTTTCTGTACAGCCTGAAAACCAGGAGCCAATTAAACCTCATTTTTAAATTAATTACTCAGTTTCAGGTATTTCTTTATAGCAACAGAAGAATGGCCTAATACACCTTTATTTAGCAAATGGCAGAGGAGGGATTCAGAACGACTTCTGGCCTTACCTTTGGGCACAAAGTCCTTCACCTCCGTGGAAGGTGGATTGTAAAGTGAGCTAATGCAGTGCAGGCAGCAGTGTGACACTGCTGTTGCTTCTGGCTGCCAAGAGCTCTGTGTTCGTCTGCAGCCTCAGCAGCCAAGTGTCACTTTCTCTTCTGGTTCCGTCTTCTATCAACCCCTCATCCAACATCCATGTCCCTCTCATATACTTCTCATTTACAGACTAGCTCATGTCTAACTCTCCACTACTGTTGAATTTTGCTCCTCTCTTTCATCTTCTCTCATTTGTACAATTGTTGGAAAGGAATACCATAACAGATCAAACTCATATGCACCAATTAAGGGATGGGAGGTATAGAACAAAGTGAAAGGATCATGTGGGATGTCAGTAGAGAGTGTCATGAGAGCCGTGTGATCATATTTGTATCAGGCATCCAGGAGAAAGGTAGGTGGCATCTCAAAAGATTTGAAAACTTCTTTATTCATATTTCACTTACCAGAACAGATTCTAATTTCTCTGTAAAGCCTCCTATTCTTTCTGAAGTTTAAAAGTGCTTATCTGAAAAACATTCTTGATAATTGTTTTTTAGCATTGTTTATTATATTTTCATGTTCATGTCTCATGCCATCATGTGCTCTAGTACTCCTTGGGGATGGGAACTGCCTTGTTTATATCTACTGCATCGTTTAGCAGTCTTTGAACACAATGGTGCACTTCACTCTCAGGCATAAAAACAAACTTAGTTGGATTTACTTACCCCTGAATGTATTTTAGCTTACTTTCCTACCTGTGAAAGTCCTGTTAAATCCCTGATTACTCTAGGATTGATCTCATAGTTTGAATATTTAAGTCCTTGGCATTCCCCCCTTAATTTTTACTCTTTTTGCCTTCCAACTATTTTGCAGCTTTCCCTTATTTTCTTTACATGATGGAACTGGAAGTGAAAGGAGATGAAACCAATTCATTTTTAGGTTGCTACTTGTAACTGGTAGGGTTTGCAGGGTTCAAGTCGAGGGGAAGGTTGGAGAAAGAGGTGGCAGCTGCTGAAAATGAAGTTTCCAAATACTTGGAAGTTTACTATTCATGTTCCTTTATGTGCTGGTTGAGTAAGTTAGGATTTTTAAAATTGAGTTGGCATTTTATGATTCTGTTATTTCTCATTATACATTTGTCGTATCTGGGTGTAAATGCAAAAGGTGTTGTGCTTTCATTGCGGTTTTTCACTTACAGAAGGGGCCAGCCTCTGAGCCATATCTCAGAATAAGAATTAGCCTCATGGCACACCCAGCATCTTATGGGGTGTGCAGGGGGTTCTGCACTGGTCAGAATGGGTCAGGAGGCTGGATGGAAAAGGAGGCAGTTGGCTGGAAGTAATTTGTGTGTTATTGGGTTATAGCTTTGTGTTTTGAACATGTATTGCAAGTTATCTTGAAAAAGTTTCCACCAAGTAGCAGTCAGAGGCCAGGAAAGGCATCTCTGAATTTCACTGGCCACTCCAGCTGGGGTACCAGATCGCAGAATGCTGGAACAATTACTTTCTTTCTTATTTTCCTTCCACTGAACAAATATTTGCATGACTATGAAACCCAAGAATCAGGCCCTCTAGATATTGGGGAAAAGATGCTTCATGCCAATTCCTAAGTTAATTCTTTAAACTTGAAAATACTGTCTACTCAAGGCTGTGTCTAGAGCTGACTTTTTGGTTTTGAAGCCACAGAGGCAATTACATCATAAAACAACATGTCAGAGCATATGATCAATCTGAATGTGAGCATGAAATGCACCGTCTTTTGCTTACTCATTTTTTGTTATTAGTGGCCTTTCTCTGTAGAGAGACATATGACTATGTCTCTAACATATGACTCCTCCCTGCTAACATATGACTGTTTCCCCATCTCCCTCCCACTTTCTTTGAAACCCCTCCTTCCATTTCAGCGTTGGGACCTGAGAACTCCAAACTTCTTCTTAATTATGCAGAGCAATTTCATTCTCCTTTCCAACTTTTCAGAAACTCGTATTTCTCTAAGCAAATGGTGCGATGAAATGCTTTGTTAACTAAAATGCCATCTTCTCCAGAGAAAAATCTAAGGAGGTAGACAGATTTAGTTAGTTGCAGGCATGTGTGTGTATGTGTCTGCTGCATTTGCTATAGATAAAGTCTTATGACAGATATTTTAGGATAACATTTTCCAAAGTTTTTTGAAAGACATATGAAAAGCAGAGTAAGAAATATATTTGACTTCACAACGCATGAAATATATAAATGAATATATTTGCATGTACATTTACATTCACGTATATGCATATACACATATTTTATGCAAAATAATACCTTTATTAAAAGGACTATGTTTGATATTCTATTTTTATTTATTTAAAAAATACTAGCCCTTACCCTTTAACTTTATTTCATGACACCTCATGATCTTCAAACCTGAAGTTTATTATTTGGTGTGAGTAAAATTCCATATCTTGCTTTTAGAAACTGATCTGAAAAAGCTAATACAGCCTTAACTTTCAGTTGCTCTACTCATACTAGTTTCATAAAAAAGCCTACATCAATATTTGAAAACTTCAGTGGGAACTTTCATTCTGAAACTTCTCTAAGAGATTTCTTAAAAAAAAATTACTATTATTATTTTTTTGAGATGGAGTCTTACTCCATTGCCCAGGCTGGAGTGCAGTGGCATGATCTTGGCTCACTGCAACCTCTGCCTCCTGGGTTCAAGCTATTCTCTTGCCTCAGCCTCCCGAGTCACTGGGACTATAGGCACGTGCCGCCATGCCAGGGTAATTTTTTTGTGGTTTTAGTAATGACGGGGTTTCAACATGTAGGCCAGGCTGGAGTTGAACTCCTGTCCTAAAGTTATCCACGCACCCGGGCCTCTCAAAGTGCTGGGATTACAGTTGTGAACTACCACGCCTGGCCAAAAAATGCATATTTTGGTAGAATACGGCAGAGCATTTGGAAAGTAGAGGCAATAGAAACACAATTTGCAACTAACTCCCGTCATGTACCCTGCTAACATGTCATGATATTTCACTGCAGCATTTTTGCTATGCACCCAAATTAACTTCTTGCAGACCTTCTCTCTTTCTTTCTTTCTTTCTTTCTTTCTTTCTTTCTTTCTTTCTTTCTTTCTTTCTTTCTTTCTTTCTTTCTTTCTTTCTTTCTTTCTTTCTTTCT
>NW_016107881.1:877140-983649 GCF_001604975.1 Cebus imitator | reverse complement strand
CCCTCCCTCCCTCCCTCCCTTTTATAAATTGAAAACCCCTATTGTTTTCCCTCACATGTCAAGAAAGACTAAGAACCTACATATAAGGTTCTAGCCTATATGTAGCCTCCCACGTATGCAGGGGGCACACTTGCACATATACACACACACACTCTCTCTCTTTCTCACAGAATGGGAGAGGAGAAGCTTCACTGCCTGACTTTAATATTAGATCTCACTTTTCTCACATTTACTATGTTTTCACACCTACAGTCTGGCTAATCTATTTTCTAGGCAATTCTTAGCAGAAAAAAATGTGAAAGTGATAACTAGATTGTAATGTGTGAAAAGCTCTCAGTACAGATCTGAATATATTTGGGAAGAGGAAGAATATCCTGGATTTTCAGAAAATTAAAGATGTCATTTAAATAACTTTCCCATGCCGGCCTTTGAGACTATCTTCCCTGACTATTACAGTGGCTCAACAGTAAAGTGGGAGAAAATATTAATGTGATTTCTGAGGATAGTATAAGTCACAATTAGTGGAGTTTTCCTAGGCTCCCTCTGTAACTTGGGGCCTAAATTGGAGTTGCTCTAGGATTGTGTAATGTTACTGATGTGTCTGGCTTTTATTTATAATCAACAGAACCACCCACTAATGACCTATGATCTCTTTTTACAGAATATTTTTCACTTTTCATTTAGCTGGCATAAGTTCTTCATAACTTGAGGCATTTATCTTGTTAGCTTTTTATACTAAAGAGGGGATTGGAATTTCGTTTCTGGGGAGTAATATTTGCTGCTTTGAGCTCTTGAGGAAAAAATAAAAGGGGTAATGATTTCGGGACATATACCTTTGAGTTAAAATAGAAAGTTTTAATCACAAGCTGATATAAAAGGGATAATAATTTTGCAAATATTAAAATCATTAACGTAAATCTCCTACGTAAAATATCTTTTTTTTTTTTTGTTCCTTTCCATTTTCAATCTAAGCCATGAAGTTAATGCTACCTTGGCAAGAAAGAATATACAATACACAAGAAAGCTAGATTGAGAGAGAGAGAGAGGGGAGAGAGAGGCAGAGAGAGAGAAATAGAGGGAAAGGAAAAATAAAATATATTTAAGTTTCTATCTCCCTCTTTAACATATCCAGAGTCAGGCTTGCTGAACCTGAACGTAGAGTTATTTAGGACAGTAGTAGAAGAGAAAGTAGGAAGAGAACGGCTTCCCCTCCTGGCCCTCAGGGGTGGGGGAAGGAGACATAGAAAGAAGATAAGACAATGAAAACAGCTCCTTGTTCCAGGCTTTGACCTAAAGCACAGATGATGTTTTTAAAAAGCTGGGGAGTACTAAAGTTAGAAGGGATATACGCACCTTGGCTGGATCTCATGAAGATTGTCCAGCAAGAACTACAGGCAGCCTCACAGAGTGGTGGCATCAGAGTATCTGAGTCTGACTCCTGAGCCTTTCTAGATTCTGGTATGGCCTAGATATGGGTTGAGAGTCAGAAAGCCTGCCTTGGGCAACTCCATAGCCTTGTAGGGTCAAGGTGACCCCATGACAGAAGCTGAAGGCAGAGCACCCAAGCCTAGGGGACAGCATGAAGGATGCATGAGAGATTTAGAATGGGGTTGTAGCCACTGAAAGCTGAGATGAAGGGAGCTGAGTCTTTTAAAATTCAGTGTATTGATAGAACATTTAAGGTATAGTAAGGCCAACAGATCAGGAGACAGTCATCATTGAAAAGACAGTTTGTGAAGTTTCCAAGAGGAGGGTTCATGCTGTTCCATGGTAGGGGCATGTGGGTGAGCACTGGGCTTGACCGGGAGGCAGGGGAGAGAGGAACTCGGGGAACTGTGGTTTCTGTGGGAAGGAACAAGCCATGCAGAGTAAGCAGCCTTAGGACTAGCTACTTAGAATAATTTAGGCAAGCTCTAGAGCATGGAAATTGTCCCTGGTTGTCTGGTATCTGGCCCTAGGATGGTTAGGTAATGTTTGTGGTGTCTCAGAGTATGAGAACCTTATAAAGGAGGTAGGTTGGGGGTGTGGACTCTGGCTTGATCATTTTTTATTTAAATTCTCACCTCCCTCCCACTCTGCCCACCCTGGGAGGAAGATTCCTCCTCCCTAGGTGGGGAGAGGGTAATGAGGTAAGCAGGAGGCCAAGGCAGGAAGATTCAGTCATATTATCATGCTTTCTAGAACAAGGTGTCTGGAATATGCATATAGGGCAGATATCAATGCATCAAGTCTGTGGAAGCTAGAGAGGTGCTTAACACACTGAGTCAGGAGTAATATTCCACCAGGCCCTGGCCAAGTCAAGGAAGAGCAGTCCACAAATTTACAGCTGCAAATACCAGCAGTGGATACCAATAGAAAGCTCATGGATGGACCAGGTTAATACATCATATATGTACGCCAGGCCAGCCTGGAACCTGCAAGGGCCTGGGGGTCAACAAGAGGGTGAGGTCATTCATTTACTCATTCATTTAACAACTACTGTGAACCCAGATATCAATTTGGCACGTGTAAACAAAGGAAAGGGCAGAATTAAAATAGACTGAGCACTTTCACCCTAAAGATAAATGATACCTAATAAAGGATTATTTTATTTATTAGATTGGATGATATGTCAAATGGGATTAGAGTGTAATCTACTGGTCACCAAACTTTTTGGTACCAGAGACCAGTTTTGTGGAAGACAAGTTTTCCACGGTCGGGGGGTTGGGGTGAGGTGTGACCATTGGGGGGATGGTTTCCAGATGAAACTGTTCCACCTCAGATCATCAGGCATTAGTTAGATTCTCAAAAGGAATGTGCACTCTAGTTCTCTCACATGTGCAGTTCACAGTAGGGTTCAAACTCCTAAGAGAATCTAATTCCACTTCTGATTTGACAGGAGGTGGTAATGCTCACTTGCCCACCACTCACCTCCTCCTAGGCTTCCCGGTTCCTAACAGGTCATGGACTGGTATTGGGTTGGGGACTCCTGGATTAGACCATTCCCTAGTACATGGGAGATTATAAGAGAGAACATACCAGTTAGAAACGACATGCACTGTATTTTTGCTGAATAGTGGGGCCTGTGAGTGAGTTTGCAATATGATTACATTGATTACATGTCTTTCTCCCAACTCCTTATAATATGAAGGTGGCTTGGATATTGTGCTGGGAGACAGTTGGAACTAGAGGAAATGAAAATATAGGACTAGAAAAAGAGCCCTTCTCTTTTTTTATTTTAAAGGGTCATTTTAGAGCTAGGCAGATAATAGTCATACTTAGCTCCCATAATATTATGGAACTCATGATACTAATTAATTCTCCTAAGACTTAATGAACTTGACCAATACTTTCTTTTATATCACTGTAAGAACCCCCAAAGTTCCTAAATACTGAAAAGAGGTTTGGGTCATTCATTAAATTATTAACTATGCAGTAGCCTTCATTTTAGTCTTCAGGAATCATTAACCACTTTATTATTAACAATGGCAAAAATGGAACTAGTTTTACACAGTGGGATACTGAGATTAACCCACTGCCTTACCTGCTTCTTAAATTATAGTATCTCCAACAAATACTGAGCACCTACTGTGGATTAAGCACCATGCTAGATGAAGACACAAGGGCAAAGAAGACACAGATTTGCCCTCAAGGAGTTTGTAGTATGGTGAAGAATACAAAGGCAATTATCAAAACAGTGACTGGAGAGATTGACTGGATTCTAGAGGGGCACATTCTTGGAAACTTGGGAAAAACTTTTTAGAGGAAGGGTGACTTAAACTGAGTTGTAAAGGGCCAGTAGGAATTACCCAGTGAAGAGTGTAAAGAGAAATGTGAAGGAGAAAGCATTTAATTCATCTGGAGAAGTAAAAGAAGTCCATTAAACTTGTACTACCACAATTAGTATAGTATAAGTTGGCTTCCACATGCCATAGGACTGCCAAAAATATTCCCTCAACCATCTGCAATTTGGGGGACTGACAGACTTATGCTCATATTTTAGCTTTGACATCTTACAGAATTTACTCAACATCTCTGAGCCTCTGTTTCTTCAACTGTAAAATGAGGATAATAACTTCTTTGAAGAATCATTATGAGGATTGAGATAAGTATGTGAATATAGTGTATATTTCTTTTCCTACATTCTTCAAACAATTGATGGAATCCCTTAGCTTTAATGAAATTTGTCCTAATTAAGAGATATTACTAGATTTTACCCTACTTTATAGGGTCATAGCAATTAAAGAGAAGGTTTTCTGGGGGGATGATGAACCCCAAAGTAAACTTCAAGAGTGAGGATTAACAGTATGGATAAATTTTTTTCAGAAGTGATTTTAGCAGCTAAGATGAAAATGTGTCACCTCAGATGGTTAAGTCATCAAAGGACAGAAAAGCTATTCTGGAAAAAGATCAGAAATGACAGGATGGAGAGAACTTATATTTGGAAAATTCTTGGCGTTTCATGACCAAGGAGGAAAGGAATAATTAATTACAGCACCCTTTCCCTCCAAACTAAGATAGATCTTCAGAATCCTCAACACTGTTGCTGGCAGCCATTCCCAGTAGATTAGCACTCCTACAAGCATTCTCTAGGAAGAAACTAATGAAGAAAAGACTTCTTTGGAGAGAGAAAGACATTTCCTTTTCAGCCCAGAGGTGTCTTCTTCAGAGATCCCTTTTCCCCTCATAGAGCTGAGGCCAGCCTCCACAGAGCACTAGCCGAGGGGCTGTCTGGGTTGAGTTGCTTTATTCCAAGCTTGATCAGATCAATAGTTGGAGCAGTCTAAGAAGCGTTTGTAGGATATAATGGAGAATTTTTGAATTTTTGTTGTGGCTATTTTTTTTTTTTAATTCTGAAGCCTAATTTTTCTTCTGTCTACTAAACCAAAACCTGATTCAGAAATAAAGGCTCAAACAAATGTAAGGGAATTATGAAAGTTGCAGAGTTGTTATATTTTAAATCATATTTGTCAGAAAAAATTTTATAACCAAGATTCTGTTTTTTAAAATGCTGAACTATTCATTAGGGTAACAATTTTATAATTGCTTTAAAAAATCCTGTCATGCATGGTTAGAACAGATTGCAAAGTCTTCACAGCCTGACACAGATTTATAACCTGAAGTTTCAAATCAATGTGGATCAAAATAATTCAATGATTATTACTAACCAAGAAATTTCTATAAAACCAGAAAGTTATAGAATCTCTTGTTGATTGTTTCCTGTCTTCATCTGTAAGAGGGCTTGTAGTTATTGTTTTGCAGCTTATACATAGGAAACATTCACGTTAAACAATCAGGAATGGCTGGGTGCGGTGGCTCACACCTGTAATCCCAGCACTTTGGTAGGCCAAGGCGGATGGGTCACCAGCCTGACCAACATGAAGAAACCCCATCTCTACTAACAATACAAAAAATTAGCCAGGCGTGATGGTACATCCCTGCAATCCCAGCTACTTGGGAGGCAGGAGAATCGCTTGAACCTGGGAGGCAGATGTGGTGGTGAGCAGAGATTGCACCATTGCACTCCAGCCTGGTCAACAAGAGCGCAACTCCGTCTCAAAAAACAAAACAAAACAAAACAAAAACAAAATCAGAACCTGAGCCACTCAGAGGAAGTGCTGATTATTTTTTCTATTCTTTGGTGAAATTCATCATAATTCAATATTTTATGTATTGGGAACAAGTGTAATGTTCCCTATATCTTAATACTCTAATGAGATGCACTATATATTGCCATCCTTGCAGAAGTCATGATTTGGTTCATCCCATTTGCCAGGTCTGGGATGTGGCAGACAGCTTTATAACAGGTGCCCAGTGAAGCATACATTTTGCACAATTCATAATTCAGCCCTGGCCACGTGTCTGTTCAGTGCTGTGGTCAGATTAGGCAGGTTGCTGCATGACCATTTCAAACAAAAATTTCTGTTAAACTATTAAATGAAATTTATAACTTACCCAGCAAAGCTAAAAATAGGAAGGGTAAATTTTATTTTTGGAAAATGTTAGAACATTTACAAAATCAACCTAATTATTACATTTTTCTCACATGCTACTTACAAAGATGTTGATGTATAATGGAAGAATATATCTGTGTAGATATAATTGGTAGTCATACCACTGCCTATTGCACATTACTTATATCTTAATTTGTTTAAGAATAGAAATACTAATTTTAAAAATTTTTAGTTGATATTTTCAGAAAAATTACCATTTTTATTTTTCTGCTACATTTTCCCCCCTTGTTTGCTTATAATTGTTCTTGAAGAATACTTCAATGCCAGGCATCTGGCAAGTGGGAACCCTGGACACCATCTGCCCAGTCCCGCTGCCCCTTCTGAGTCTTGTACGCTGGTCACAGTTTGGTAGACATTGGGTTGCTGTGCCCTCCATGGTCCCGACCGCCCACGTCTGTGGACTGCCCCTTCCAAAGACCCCTAGGGGATGGGGCTGGCAGCCCGCCTCACTCCCCTATCACACACACATGAAAAGGGCAATTATCAAAACAGTGGCATATTTGGTATTCCCTTTTTCTTCTGCCTCTTTCTCCTGTCTCTCTTCTTTCTTTCTACCAACAAAAATTTCTTTAGATAAGTGCTTCTAGGTGAGGCTTCAAAGATGAATACATTGATGTGGACACATACCACTGTAATGTGATCCATGAAATAATGACCACTTTGAGAAGGTTAATATAATGGGATTCTAGGATTCTCAGGATGCAAGGATTGTTCTAAAATGAACTGCAAGCCACCGTGGTTTAGATTATTGTCCTGGTGCCAGATTTCCTGCCCTGAGAATTAGGTGACATTCCTTCAACTTCATCATGCTTCAGAAGTAAGACTGATAAACAGCTGCTTGGGTTATGGTGTGTGCAGAGCAACTTGTGTGAAGGGGTGTCCTCCCATAGAGAGGATAACAGGCTGCTGCTGGTGAGGGCCAGGCAGCTGGGGATGCAAAGTGCACTATGATGTTATGAACTCCTTATCATGCACCAAAGGAGGAAGGATGCCAGAACATCCCTTCCTGTCTCAGGCCCTTATTTTTTTCATCTCAGCAAGATACAATTTTCCTTTCTGACCGTTATCACAGCTGTACACTGAATTGTGTGATTGTGTATGCTATTATTTGCCTTGTGTATCTAGCTCCTAGCACAGAGTCTTATACGGAGTAGGAGGTCAGTAAATATTTGCTGAGAGTAAGACTATGTGAACAATGGAAAATTACTAACCTCAAAGTATTTTCATAAGAATTAAGAATAAATATTTTTTAATAAATGCATACATGAATATAAAATACCTAGGGTGCTTCCTGGCTCAGAGGAGGTACTTAATATATACGAGGTTATGAGTTTCAGGTTGAATCATGCATGAATTATTTAAGAAAAATATAAAAATTAATACTTTTAAAACTTCTGATTACGTTTTGTCTAACATATTCAGTGGCATGTCAATGTCATAGAAGTGAAAGTTTTACCATGTGTTTCTATTAGAGCAGGGGTTTGTCTTAAAAAAATAGGGAGACTTTTTAAGGATACTGGGTCTTTGACAGGTGCAAAAGTTATCTGGATTAAAAATAGAAATGCTTCTTCTATGAAGACATAGATTGACATCAAATATTCCATAAATTAATCACTTTACATTTGTAGTTAAAAACTTACAGCAGCAAAAACTCACGTTCCTGTTGTATGGCTTAGTACACAACTAGAAAATACACATTTTAATATAACTTTAAAGCATCAACCTCTATTTACTAAATCTCATGCACTTGGACTAAAAAATCTATTTGTAGACAGAACCATCACATAGAAAGAAAATTGAAGCATTCTCTCACTGACCTAGCAATATTTCAGTAATGATGATTGCCTGGAAAATTCTGTAGAAAACTGTCAACTGAGGATGTTCATCTGTCAGGACTCAGCAGCTAGCGAATAAGCCCTTCAATCCAAAGGCAGAGTCGGGGCCAATATAGCATGGAGGACAGCAAGATGGATGATGGTTGGTCAGTGTGCTTTGGGGTGGGTGATGGTGGTGGCTGATGATGGAGAGGTGCACTCAGCCACTGAGTCTTCTCAATGCTAACTTAAGGGGAAGAAGTGTAGATATGGTTTGGAAGGATGTAGATCCAAGCATACAACCTCAGAACAGCCACCTTCATCTTCACTCACCTTCTCATGACAGTTATTAACAAATATTTTTCAATGGCTGGGCCAGGATGGGGACTGAGTGATGTCTACACCACTTGACCTTTTGTTTACTTTTTAGTTCTCTCTTTCAGCTGGCTCCTTTGTTGTGGCTTCTTTTTCCTCTTTACTACAAAGGATTCCCGGTGGTCATTTCTCTGGTGATTCCTCCTTTTCTGCATTCCCCACTTTTGTGGGGGAAGGTATGATTTAGCCTGAAGGATCAGGGCTGGGAGTGGTGACTGGAACACAGAAAGAGAGAGGGGTGTACATGGAGGAAAAGTGGCCTTCTGTAAGGGATGTGGCTAGTGTGAAACAATCTCACAGGAAGGAAACCTGGGGAATAAACAGTGATCTCACTGTACCTCCCTGCCTCCAATGACCTGCTAGTAGAACCCAAAGGGAAGTCATGGGTGCCACGATCCATGTTTGTTCAGATCAGGCTTCTGGAGCGGATAGCAGAGTGGAAAAGAGCAGAGTAGATCTGGAGAGGCAAACAAGGTATTTGGTAAAACTCCCATATCTATAGTTCTATCCCTAACTTCTTTCCTGGGCTGGAAATCTAAGGTATCCAAAATATCTTCCATGGAAACTAACCCTGTTTACCATCATTTTGTTTCTGTTAATGGAGTCTTAATTTCCACCGTTCCTGAGGTTCATAACACCAAAGCCTTCTTTCAGGTCAACTCATCACTTCCACTAACAGTGAGGGCACAGCTGTACCACTTTACCTGCCTTTGTGTCTTCCACAGCAGCAAGTAATGTTTGCAAATAGTAAGCAGCTAAGGTATATTTGTTGAATTTTCCTGACTTAACTTGCTCAGGGCTTATTGCTAAGTAGAATAACTTTAACCTTGGAGATGTTTATTTTTCACTTGATTGTTGTAAGGTTGCAAAACTGGGTAGCTGCAGCAAAGGTAGCAGCTCTGAAAAAGCATCAGAGGATAGCACAGATAGTTTCTGCTTAATCAGGATGGAGAGGGAAGACAGAGGGAGCATGCCTGATGTACTCAGTAAATGGCTGTTGAGTGAAGGTTTCCCTTGGCCAGTTGTGCAGGAGGGAGACTATTTGTTCTTTTAAAATGGTTGCTTGTGTATTCACTTTAGTTTTTATTAATTATTTTAAGTATCTTTAACACGAGAGATATCTCACATTTGTTGCCCTAGGGCAGTTAAACAGCATTTTTTCAATAGACAAAAATTATATATATATTTATGCTGTACAACTTGATGTTTTGATATATGCATACATTGTGGGATAGTTAAACCAAGCTAATTAACATATGCATTACCTCACTGCTATAGTTTGGATGTTTGACTCCCTCCAAATTGCATGTTGAAATGTGATCTCCAGTATTGTAGGTGGGGCCTAATGGGAGGTGTTTGGGTTATGGGGGCAGATCCCTTGTGAAAGTCTTGGTACCATCATTGTAATAATAATGAGTTCTTGCTCTATTAGTTCCTGTGAGAGCTGGTTGATAAAAGGGGCCTGGCATCTCCTCACCCGTCCTGTTTCTTGTCTTGCCATGTGATCTCTGCAAACACTGGCTCCTTTTCACCTTTTGCCTTGAGTGACAACCTGAAGCCCTCATCAGAAGCAGAGGTAGACACCATGCTTCATGTCCAGTCTGCAGAACTGTACGTCAAAAACCTTTTCTTTATGAATTACCCAGCCTCAGGTATTTGTTTGTAGCAACACAAATGAATTAAGATACTCCATACTTATCAACTTTTTTTGTGGTTAAGAACACTTCAAATACTCTTAGCAATTTTCAAGTACACATTTTATTGTTATTAACTGTAGTCACAATGGTGTTATAATAGATCTCTTGAACTTACTCCTCTTTTCTAACTAAAGTTTTGTGTCCTTAGACTAACATCTCCCTAATCCCCCACACTCCTGTTCAGCCTCTGGCAACCACTATTCTACTTTCCGGTTCTATGAGTTTGACGTTTTAAGATTCCACATATCAGTGAGATCATGTAGTATTTGTCTTTCTGTGCCTGGCATATTTCACTTAACACAGTATCATCCAGGTTCATCCATGTTGTTACAAATGACAGGAGTTCTTTCTTTTTTAAAGCTGAATAGAATTCCATAATATGTATATGAAATATATATTTTACCCATTCATGTATTAGTGGACACTTAGGTTGATTTCATATCTTGGCTGTTGTAACTAATGCTGCAGTGAACATGAGAAGATATTTATGTTGGGTTGTAATCCAATACTACTTTATGTTTTTTCAAACTTTACCAGCTTTGGCCATTGGGACCTCTTTCAGATGTCCACTGTGCCCCTTTTGACTTAACCCCATTAATGTGTGTGTGTGTGTGTGTGTGTGTGTGTGCATGTTTCAGCACTTCCCTTCTTTATGGTACTACACAATATTCCAGATGCATATTATATATTTTATGCTTATAATCAGCCATTTCTCAAAGAAGGCCTGGTTTCTCTTATTAGAGAATGGTACTAGAAACAAAGATCTGAAAATTAGATATGTTCTTTGCTATTGGGGTGTGTTTTCTTTTAGGTTCTCTTAGTTGGCAGAGCGAATAATTACTTGTTTGTACACTAACCCATGTATATACACATATCTATAACTATTTCTATGTTAAACTATGTAGCTATAGTAAATTAAGCATGAGTTCTTACTGGTGTTTCCACTCTAATCCATTGCCAAATGGATCATTCTCATCTTTACTCCTTGCTTATCTGCAAATTCCTGCTCCAACAATGAGAAATGTGGTTCCTACTGTTCATCATCCATTTAATTAATTGTTCAATTCCAATGTACATGTATAGCAGTATCAGTAATCTGTTAGTGCTATATATGAGAAACAACTTACAAACTAGAAGATCACACTGATTTGCACTTCCTTTTGGCTCTAGTCTTACAGACTTCATTTATTTCCAGATTTACTTGGGTCAGTACTTTTACCCCTTACTCCCTTCCCAACCTTCTAAATGTGCTTTTAAAAATTTGCATATTAAGCTCTTTTTGTGTTACAGGGTTCTATTCGTTTTGACAGATGCATAATATCATGTATCCAGCATTCAATATTCAGCATCATACAGAATAGTTTCATTACTCTAAAAATTCCTTGTGCTTAACCTATTCATCCCTCTATACTCCTCTTGCACCCCTAGCAAATACTGATCTTTTTGCCTGCCTCCAGTGTATTCTGATTTCCAGAGTGTTAAGTAATTGAAATTTTATGGTATGTAGCATTTTCAGACTGGCTTCTTTCACATAGTGATATGATTTAAGTTTTTTCCGTGCCTTTTAATGGCTTGATAGCTCATTCTTTCTTATTGATGGATAATATTATATTGTATGTATGTACTAAAGTTTGTTTATTCATTCACCTATTTAATGTGTTTTGATGCTTCTAGTTTACAGTGTTTATGAATAAAAGGTGATTCATAGAGGTTTTGTGTGGGCATACATTTCCAGCTCAATGGAGTAAATGCCTTGGACTGCAATTGCTAAATTGCATAATAAGATTATGTTTGGCTTTATAGAAGATTGCCAAACCGTATTCTAAAGTGGCTGTACTGTTTTGCATTCTCACAAGCAATGAATGACAGTTTCTCTTACTCCACATCCTCACCAACATTTGAAATGGTCAGTTTTTGGGAAAATTCTAGTCATTCTAATAGTTAAATAATCATTTATCATTGTTTTAATTTGCAATTCCCTACTGACAAATGATGTTTAGCATATTTTCATATGCTCATTTTCTCATTTTGTATCTGTATGTTTTCTTTGGTGAGGTGTCTATTCAGATCTTTTGCCTATTTTTAAATTAGGCTGTTTGTCTTCTCATTATTGAGTTTTAAGGTTTTTTTTAAAAAAATTTAGTTACAAGTCCTTCCTCAGGTGTGTTTGGTAAATATCTTCTCACAGTTAGTGCTTTGTCTTTTCATTCTCTTAATTGTCTTTGACGGAGCAGAAGTTTTAAGTTTTAATCAAATCCAATTTATCTTCTTACATGTGGATGTCTGGTTGTTTCAGCACTTTTTGCTGAAAGGCTGTTCTTTCTCCACTGAATTGCTTTCTCTTCTTTGTCAAATACCAGTTGACTGTATTTGTGTGGGTCTATTTCTGGATGCTCTGCTGTGTTCCATTGATCTAACTATTTAAAAAAATTATTTATTTATTTATTTATTTATTGCCAATACCACACTCTCTGGATTACTTCAGCATTATAGTAAGTTTTGAAGTTAGGTACAGTCCTCCAAATGTATTCTTTTTTTTTTTTTTTTTTTTTTTTTTTTTTTTTTTTTTTTTTTTTTTTTTTTTTTTTTTTTTAGTGTTATTGGCTATTTTGCCTTTCCATATAAATACTAGGATCAGTTTGTTTATGTATACATTGAATCTTGAAATATGTATATGTATCTTGAATCTTGATTGGGATTGGATGAATCTATAGATCTGTAGGTCAAGCTGTGAAGAACTGCCATCTTTACAATACTGAGTCTTCCTATTCATGAACATGGAATAACTCTCTGTTATTTACTTATTTATTGAGACAGGGTCTCACTCTGTTGCCCAGGCTGGAATGCAGTGGCATGATCTTGGCTCACTGCAACCTCCACCTCCCAGGTTCAAGTGATTCTCCTGCCTCAGCCTCCCCAGTAGCTGACAGTACAGCTGTGTGCTGCCATGTCTGACGAATTTTTATATTTTTAGTGGAGATGGTATTTCGCCGTGCTGGCCAGGCTGGTCTCAAATTCCTGGCCCAAGTGATCCACTTGCTTCGGCCTTCCAAAGGGCTGGGATTACAGGTATGAGCCACTGCGGATGGCCTGTGTGGTTATTCTTAACCTTAAAAATATTGACACTGAACCTAATGGATTTGGAGAATATATTGGGATGTAGTATCAAAGCAAAGTCATAAAAATCTCTTCTAAATCAGTGTGAACTTGACAGAAGGGGTAGGTGGAATAGAGGAACCATCACTATTGATGATTCTCAACCTTGGCTGCATGACAATCACTTGAGGAGTTTCAAAAAATAGTGAATCCTGGGCCCACTCCTAGAAATCCCTATTTTTCAAAGCTTCTTGAATGATTATCATGTATAGCTAATGTTGAGAATCAGCAATAGTGATGGTTTCTATACCACCTACCCCTTCTGTCAATTTCACACTGATTTAGAAACAGATTTTTGTGACTTTGCTTTGATACCACACTCCAATATATTCTCCAAATCCATTAGGCTCAGTGTCAATATTTTTAAGGTTAAGAATAATCACAGATATTCGTGAATAAGTACAGGTCCATTGCGTTCGTAGCCCTACCCAGGAGACTAGCTGCTGAAGGGACAGAGAAGCCTTTTGTTTAACGCTTAGGATTTTCCCTTCCTTCTGTTTTGTCTTAGGACAGTAAAAATGTAATAGTCTATTTTTCTTAAGACAATTACACAAGAAAGTGATGGTAACATGCCAAAGTTGAAACCAAGGTGACTTCTTGGCTTATCGTAGATATGATTGTGAACATGATGGCTCACAACTAAATGTGTTATAAAAATGAGTAACATCAGCAGGAAATGACATGTGAAGGACTGACTTATAAAACAGATGTCCTGGATAAGGCATAGTTACTGTCTTCCATTGTTTATAATCAAGGTGGAAAGTGTGAAATCCAAGGTTCACAGATAGAAGCAGACACTGTAAGATAGTTTATAAATCACTGTAAAGATGCAGGATAAAGATAACACCCTATGCATGAAACTAATGATTCACAATCATTATACATGCATAGTCAATTCTTATCCTAGATAAATTTTTATGAAAACAAATATTTAATTCTTCAAAATGCCACTAGGTCTCAGAAGGAAAAGCCACATTCAACCCTGGACACATGCAAGACCCTTAGGATGCCCGAGACCTTGGGACTACCTTGTTATCCACATGAACAATTCAAAATAAAACATATTTTAAAATACGATGCAAAATTTATATATATACTGAAATTAAAATAACTTCTTTTTAGATTTTCTGAGCATAAAACTCTAGATAAAATTTATGGTTTTATTTTATTTTGTTTTAGAGACAGGGTCTTGCTCTGTCACCCAGACTGGGGTACAGAGGCATGTCACAGTTCACTGAAGTCTTGTCCTGGGCTCAAGCAATCCTCTCACCTCAGCCTCTCACATAGGTAAGACTATAGGCATGTGCCACCACGACCAGCTAATTTTTGTATTTTTATTTTTATTTTTGTAGAGATGGAGTTTTGGCATGTTGCCCAGGCTGCTTTTGAACTCCTGGGTTCAAGTGACCCATCTGCCTTGGCCTTCTGAAGTGCTGGGATTGCAGGTGTGAGCAACTCTTCTAGCCATGATTATATTTTACTAGTAGCCCTTCTTTGTTGATGTCTTCAGTTTGAAACTAATCTGCCTGCAGCATAGCCTAGCATGGGGCCCACTTTAATGGTCCCCAAGGAGGACTGCATTATCATTTCTAACTATTGTGCTTGAGTTCCTGGAGAGCTGGGATTGTGCCTTGTTCATTTTTTAATGTCCCACAGTGCCTATTAACAATATTTATTGATTGAATTATATACATAGCACCATTGGGTCTGAGTAATTTGCTTCTGAGTTTCAAGTAAATTCTTCATCTTTCAACATACAAAAAGTGCCTTCCAGTAAATTTTTTTTGGAACCCGTTTTAATGTCACCATAGTTTATTGTTTTGCAGTGCTGATATTTTAGGGATGAGGCCATAGTCTTAATGATACAACTGTGATTCATTGTTCACCACAGATTAGTTTCTTTTAGGAGATGGTTGGTGAATGTTGGTTGGTGGGGATAAGGGAGGAGGTGGGGTGGACCAGAGGAGAATATATTCATCAAGTTAAATAAACATCAATTTGTGCAGCCTCTCAAAACATGCTTTCTGAAAAGGGCCTTCCTGGCATTGTTCCTCTATTTGCTTTTAGCTTCTGTATTTTAATTTTTTGAAAATTCTGCTAGCCCAATCCTGCTTCCACCCACTGGAAAAACATTGCCTTTATAATGAAGAAAATTTATTGCCAACTGTGCCCTTGGAATTTCATGCATGCTGTTCATTTTGATACCCAGCATTAAAATTGGCTTTTAGCTTTTATTTAAATTTGTGCTGTTGTACATATGTAATTTTCTTTAAAAAAAATTGCAATTTTGTTTTCTGAGAAAATGACTGGTAGAAGAAAAGCTGCTTTGCAAATATTTGGTAGAATCTAGCCTTTGTAAATAACTTGCCTGAATAAAAATGCATGTTATTAGTCCTGCTTTCTCATATGTTTAAATAATTATTTGTATCCTATACTTATCTGTGTCCCTGCAACCTACAGTTGAAGAGCAGTGGTTTTCCAAATGCCAGACTATAACAGTGTTTTCACTGGCTCTCAATAAAATTTGGCAAATAAAAATAATGTTGATTTTTTTTCATAAGGCTACCTATTTTTCAGTTTAAAGAAAAAGTACCTGCCATTCTGTGGTTTTGTTAGATGCCCTTTCTTTCTTTCTTTTGTTTGTTTGGTTTGCTTTGTAAGGACAGGATCTTGTTCTGTTGCCCAGTCTGAAGAACAGTGTCATGATCATGGCTGAACACAGTCTTGAGTTCCTGGGTTAAGCAATGCCCTTGCCCCAGCCTTACAAGTAGCTGGACTAAAGGCTCATGCTGCCATGCCTGGCTATTAAAAAAAAATTTTTTTTTTTTTTTTTTTGTATGGACAGAGTATCACTATTTTGTCAGGCTAGTCTTGAACTCCTGGTCCGAAGTAATCCTCCTGTGTCGGCCTTCCAAAGTGCTCCCAAAGTGGAATTACAGGTGTGAGCCACTGCTCCCAGTCAAAATGTCTTTTCTTTTTCCACAATATGATAGTAATAGGAGAATGGTTTTAAAATTTTCTTATTTGACAAAGTAAAAATTGGGAAATACTTCATTGTTTACTTTGTAAGCTACAGAAACTACTGTTATAAGAATAGCAAAGACTATTCCTGATTTCAAAATTAGCAGTTACAAAATAAAAACTGATTATCCTCCAAAAGAAGTGTTTTGACCAACCAAAGTGTGGGCAACTCAGTCCTTTCTACAGGCTGGAAATCCTTCCCAAAGACTAAGAATTAGACTCTTGCAGGCTAGAGTCAATAGTTAACATCTTTTGGACATAAGCCCTTGCCTAGGCTTATGGGAACTCCAGACCTAGCTGGGAACGCACTCATGGTTAACTGATGCTAGGGCAACAGAAAAATGGGCTCATGTGTGCAAGACAAGATTCCTTATTGGGGAAAGATAAGAACTTTCTAGGGTAAAATCCAAGTTATTGGTGATGGAGTAATATCCTATAAGACAAACTACAACTTTATTAACAAGTACAGTTTCACACTGGCCCAGGATCTGGGCTGGATAAAGTCCTTGCAAATGACACTTTTATTGGTGGCCCACTGGCCTCAGCAGTAAACAGTATCGATGGAGGGCAGTCTTCTGCATCTGAACACTTTGCCCACCACAGAATTCCTCCTGGGAGATGGTAGGTGGGAGGGTGAGTAGAAGTATGGAAACATTTTGATCAATAAGAAATTTTTCAAGCTTTTAACGCTTGCTTTTTAAAGAGGACTCTATTAGCATTGTTCACCTATTTATTTTCTTTATTTAGTTTCATGACTAAATCTTAGCAAAAAGCCTGCTCCTACACAAAGGACAAGCATCTTTCCAAGCCCAAGCCAAGATGGTCACTGTCATCAGGCATTCACTGTGAAGGAGCCTGCCACTTATTACCTGGTTGGTGCTATGCTGGGTGGGATGGGCAGGGAACAGGAAGATGTTTGTAGTTTCTTGTGGCTCCTTCCATCCCTTTTCAAATATGCTCTCTTGTGAATCTACTGATGAAGTCTCAGCTGTCCTACTGGCCTATGGTTGTCTAGATAGCCATTCTCTTATATTACACTTTCCTTCTGGTGTTTGCTAAGCCAATGACTTTTTTTATGATACAAATAGATGTATTGATATACCATAAGTTCCTCTCTGTCTTCAGCTTTCTCATTTGCTTGTGCCAATCTCTGGCAAAATAAAATCCATCTGAGAATGTCAAGAGAACAAAATCCTGGCCATGAAGGGCCTAGTGCTACTTTTTGAATTGGCATGACTTGAACTTTTTCATGCTGATAGGAAAAATCCCTTCCGCTTCCATCCCTCTGTCACAACAGTAAACAGAGAGTAGCCATTTGAATTCCATTCCACTTGCTTCTCATTGCCACGAGGAGCTTCCACTACAGTGACATCTCTTCCCAGCCCTCTCTACCTCCCCCACTCGTTCCTTATCTGATTGGTGAGTTTGGTTGGAAGCAAAGGAAATTGCTCCATTCAAACTTCCTGAGCTCCCTCTCAAAACTGCTGGCCTGCATAGCAGATGTATTTGGGTCTGTCCTCAGTATATGAAAAGATTACTGTGTGAACTTTGCCCCTAAATGGGGTATGCTGTGATTTCCAGTTCCACCTGTCATGGAGCAGGTAAGAATATTTCCGAAGCTGGTGTCAAGATGCCAATGGAGACCATTGATTTAAATTCATATTATTTAATCCACTTTACCAAAAGTAAAGCTGACCTTTTGATCTCCATCCGTCTGTCTCTTGGGACTTATTTCTCAATCAGTTAGAAACTTGACAATGGGGTGTTATTTAATTGAGCCCTTAATATATACCCCCACCACCCGCCAAGCAACTTAACTTGTGAATAAATCATAGTTATTCACATGGTTCAATTTCCATGTCATCCATCTTGGAAACCCCATTTAAAAACTTTTGGACATGCAACCTTGCCTCTAACCAACATACTGTGGCCCTGGGCATGCTTTCTCCAACTGAGCTACTACATGACCTAGATTGGTATAAATTATTGTTGACACCTTTAACCTGAGGGCCTAGAACTGTCTCTAGAGGACATGGTCTGGGGCCCGTCTAGTCCTGGCAAATGAACTCACAAAATACCCTGGGTCTGTGTCTACAGGTGACCTAACAGCTCTCTTCCTCTGTGAAATATTAAGAATTTATGACCTGGGCCGGGTGCGGTGGCTCAAGCCTGTAATCCCAGCACTTTGGGAGGCCCAGGCGGGTGGATCACGAGGTCAAGAGATCGAGACCATCCTGGTCAACATGGTGAAACCCCATCTCTACTAAAAATACAAAAAATTAGCTGGGTATGGTGGCGCGTGCCTGTAATCCCAGCTACTCAGGAGGCTGAGGCAGGAGAATTGCCTGAACCCAGGAGGCGGAGGTTGCGGTGAGCCGAGATCGCGCCATTGCACCCCAGCCTGGGTAACGAGAGCGAAACTCCGTCCCAAAAAAAAAAAAAAAAAAAAAGAATTTATGACCTCCCACATAAAGTAATATTGTAATTCAGATGGTTGCAGAGGTCCATTTCTGTAGAACCCTTTCCAATATCTCTGATTTAAAATGCTCTTGACCTTTGCTTGCCATCATAAATTCAGCAGCCAAGACAGAAGACCCTAAATGTAAATTGCTTTGTGAGACCATACAGAATTCTGCCCCTATTCCCCAAATACCATTTGATTGATATAAGGATTGTTAATCTTTGGGATTTTTCCCCTATCATCATTTTCCTATTTCTACCTACAGCCTCCTAGCAGAACTTTATACTAGTTCCAACTCCAGGCTATCTTCCACCAGGCAAAGTCTGTCTAACGGCCTATATTTAATGGATGTGTTATATTAGAATGTGTTTGGAAATCTAATATTGGCTTTAACACATGGAATTTGTGTCATGTAATAAAAAGTTTGGAGGTGGTTGGCTGTGCCCATTGTCCACCTCTTTTTGCCCTGCTTTGTGCTCTGGGAAGCTGATCCCTAAGGAGTATGTTACCTGTGCTCTCTTACCCTTGGACTTTGGATTGGTTTGGGCCCAACAGAGAGGCAACAGCTGGAGATCACAAGCAGGGAGGAGAGAGAAATTGGGATATTTCTTTCCCTGCCTTCATCTCTGTTGGGCCCAGTTGGACTGTGGCTGGAATCTTTTATCTAAAACAACAGTTCCTATGGGGAATCCCCTCTCCATTTTCTCCTGGTTCAGGGCTGTTGTGATAATGTCTTCCTCTCCTTCCCTTTCAAGCTTGAAGTTGTGATGGCTTCTCACTGTTGATGGTTCCTGAGGTTTCATTGTTCCTTATTGGTTTTCCTAGGCCTGCCCACACCTTTGTAAAGAGAGACCCTTTATGAACCTCTGTTTAGTCACTCTTTGAGTGTGTCACCTGTTTCCTGCTGATACTCTGATTGATATGGTATCTGGTGGCATTGATTCAATAGAGCGAAGCTATTATATCTGCAGCGTTTCTGTGATTCTCTTGGCCTGTCCTTGGTGGTTGCAACATAGATGCTACTGTACCTGTCAGTGTTCCAGGCATAAAGAAAGGAATTGGGGGTGCCAGCTAACTCCTGTTCCATTTAGCCAGAAAAGCAAAAGTATTGTTTTTCAGCCCTAGGGGGTCCTAGTGTGAGGGGCCACACAGTGCCTTTAGGATTTCCAGGGTGATAAGAAAAAGGGAAGTCAACATTTACTGAGTACCTACTGTGGATCAGGCAATGTATTAGGTGCTTTACATACCTCACTGCCCCCAGTTGAAGCAGGTACAGAAGGGTAAAAGGACTAGCTTAAGGTTATCTAGCTCAAAACTGGCAGGTAGGGGATTTCAACATTGCTGTTCTTCCAGCAGAACATTTATTCAAATGAGATCTTATGTGGAATAAAAATGAAAAAAGATGAAAGTTAAGCCCCTCTGGTTAAGCCAGGGAAGGGACTAGATGCTGAAAAGAATGCCCTGCCCTGACCCCATCCCATGGGGTATCCCTAAGACTCCTCTGCAGAACTCTAGAGTTTCTTGGAGCTGAGTTTGAAAACCACCACTTTCTACACAGCTACAAGCACACACAGAGCTGCCCAATGAAAACCAATTTGAACAAAGCAAATATTGGAAAAACCTTATTGACTGATCCAGTCCTTGACTCCATGCTATTCTTTTCTTTTTAGTCTTTTACTTTTAATGTGAATATTTATTTTTATTAATGCAATACATGCACATTATTGAAAAAAAACAAATAGTGCTCAAATGCTTCTAGTAGAAAAATATGCACTAAAAACCTGTTCCCTGCTCCCTGAAGCAACCACTTTCTATATTTTAAGCCTCATCTTGTGGCATTTATCTCCACATTTCTAAGTATAATGTTTATGTTCCTATTTCTTGTTTCCTGTTTGATTATTATCTACTGACTTTTATTGTGGCAGACAAGTTTTTAGTTCTTTTATAATCCCCCTTTCTCCTGCTCCATCTATTTAAGGTAATTACAATTTTTATCAAAATCAGCTTATACTTTATTATATTGAGTTAAACAATTCAGTATAATTACATTCTTTTTCTTGTACAACTCCTCCCCACACTTCAAGTTTTTATTTGTTTCATGTTTCAATTTCCTGAGTTTTCCTTATACATATTATTTCCCCCAAACATTCCAGTTTACTTGTAATTTTTTTATTCATTATTTGTTTCTTTTTTAAAAACGTCTTCCTCTGTTTTGCTTTTAGGTAGGCATTTTATATAATTCCATTTTCTCTCCTCTCAGCATATCAATTATATTCTCTTAATTTTTTTTTAGTGGTTACCCTAGGGTTTGCAATACACATTTATAAGTAACCTAGATCTACTTTCCAATGACACTATACCACTTCATGGGTGGCGTATGCGCAATTTCTGCCTCTCATTCCTTATAGTATCGCTGCCACTTACTTCATTTATTCATATGCCATATCACCCAATACATTGTTATTATTATTACTTTGAACAATTATCTATAGATCGGATAAAAACAGGAAAAATAAAGATTTTAGTTTACTTTTTTTTTCCTTCTCTGACACCCTTCCTTTCTTTATGTAGATCCATATTTCTAACCTATGTCATTTCTTCCTCTCCAAAGAACTTTGCTTTGGCTTTTTTTTTTTTTTTTTTTCAAGACAAGTCTACTGGTGACAAACTGCCACAGTTATATTTGCCTGAGAAAATCTGCTACCTCCTCACTTTTGAAAGATAATTTCACTGCATACAGAATTCAAGGCTGCTGGTTTTTTCTTTTAACACTTTAAGTATTTTATTCTACTTTCTTTTGGTTTGTGTGGTTTCTGATGAGGAGTACAATGTAATTTTTATCCTTGTTCTTCCATAGGTAAGGTGTTTTTTCCCTCTGGCTTCTATCAAGGTTTTGTTGACTTTGGTTTTCTGCAGTTTGAATATGATTCCTAGGCATAGATATTTTTCAGTGGTTGGATATTTATTCTGCTTGGTGTTTTATAAGATTTTGGAATTTGTGGTTTGATTTCTGTGATCAGTTTTTGGAAATTCTTAGCCATTATAACTTCAAATAATTCCTCGGCTCCTTTCTCTTTGTTTCTTGTTCTGGTATCCCATTATACATAGGTTATACCTTTTGTAATTGTCTCAGAGTTCTTGAATATTATCTTTCTTTTTTTTCATTCTTTTTTCTCTTTGCATATCAGTTTAGGAAGTTTCTATTAATATAGCTTCAGGCTCACTAATTATTCTCTTGACTGTGTTCAGTCTCTTGATGAACCCATCAAAGGCATTCTAAATTTTTGTTACAGTTTTTTATTTCTTGCATTTCCTTTCAATTCTTTCTTAGAGTTATCATTTCCCTGCTTATATTATCCATCTATTCTTGCATATTGTCTATTTCTTACATCAGAGCCCATAGTATGTTAATCTTTGTTATTTTAAATTCTTAGCTAGTTGATACTTATGATTAGGAACTTTTGGGACACACTGAAGTAAAATGTATATAGCCTAGTGCTTTCCAACCAAGTGCAGAGCTATCTGACTGGGGAAGGGTGGAGGCCAAACAATGGGCTCCCTTGGGATGAGTGTCATGAGATGGCAGTGAGGGCAGGAAGAACATCCTGAGTGAGGAGATGTGGATGCTGTGAATTGCTTGAATGCAATTGAGGAAAGTGATTAGGGTTATGTTGAGGTCTTGCATGTGAAACAATGGATTAACTAAGATTTCCACAATCACAGGGATTGAGTTGTTTGGAACTTGACGAGTGGAACTGTCTTGAAAGTGCATTTTGTTTCTGTAGGAAACATAAGCTTGGAATGGGAAAATGAAGGCTTCTGCTGTTAGGCCTACTGCTTTTTGAATGCCTGTGTTGTCATACGGTGTATTTGACATTTTTCTGGATCAAAAGATCCCAGAAATTGTCTATTTTTATTTTTATTTTTTCCTTTGTAAAAGTCATTGGCAATAGATCACTTGATCTGCCAACTTTTGAAGGTAAAATAAAATTCCATCATGAATAACTGATGGTTTTCTCTGTGCCTTATTGAAATGTCATATAGGTGTTAAGACAAAGATTAAAAATGCCCTTACTACAACTTGGCATATTAAAGGTAGAACAATAGTCAGATTGTAGTTACATGCTCCAGAAAAATAAAATAAGCTCATGATAAATGGAAAGAAGAATTAAACAAATGTAGTATGGCAGATAAATACATTGAAGTTCCCTTTTCAAATAGATTAAATAGGTATTGTACATAAACACAGATATTGGCCAACCAAACTTGAAAAGTTTACTATTTATGTATGTTGTTTAGTGGTTTAGAATAATACTCACTTATTATCTCATAATTTCTTTAGGCCTGAGCGTGGAATAACTAGATTTTTTGCTTACTAGACTAAAACCAAGATATCAGCTAGGTTGTATTCTCATTTGAAGCCTGGGTCTTCTTCCAAATGCAATCAGCTTGTTGGCAGAACTTGGCTCCTTGTGGTTGTAAAATCGAGATCCTCAGCTGTAGAGGCTGTCCCTCTCACTAGGCAGTTCATAGCATTAGATATTTGCTTCTTAAAGGCAGCAAGAGAGCATTCTATTGCTTGAAGTATCTAATTCAGGAAAGGCCTGAATACCCTTCTTTTTAAAAAATACATTTTACTGTATATATTTAAGGTATAAAACATGATGTTTTGGGAGATAATATAGACAGTTAAAAGGTGACTATGGTGAAGCAAATTAACATATTCATCATCTTACATAGTTATCAATTTTTTATTTGTTTCTATAGCAAGAGCAGCTAAAATCTACTCATTTATCATGAATGCCATATACAGTTCAATTTTATTACCTATAGTCCTCATGTTGTACATTAGATCTCTAGACTTGCTCATCCTACATATCTGCTACTTGTATCCTCTGACCCACATCTCCTTATTTCCCGGCCCCTCCTTCTGCCACCAATGCCCCATACTCCATCCTGCCCCAGGTAACCACTGTTTTGTTCTCTGTCTCTGTATATTTGAATTTTTAAGAGGTTCACATGAAAGTGAGTTCATGCAATACATTTTTTTTTTTTCCTATGGGCCTGGACCCTTTTAAAAAGCTCCAGTCAGGTCCACTGAAACTTTGTCCAATTGAGCTCTTTAAAAGGGTCCTGGCCCATAGGAAAAAAAAAAAAAGGTGTGAAAACATAAAATTATAAGCCTCATATATTTTACCCCAGTATTGTCTAGAAAACATATTAGGGCAGAAACTACTAACTTTAATGACTGTAAATGAAGAAACTTGGACAAATGGTGACTGCTGATGCAAGTGCTTTCGGAGGACAAGCACGCGGCTAGCCATCACTTACGATGAGAACAATGTTAGTGAGTTCTTGCATAATTGTTACTACAAAGCTTAATTAATATTTATTTGTATCCCATCACTATAAAGTTATCCTATCACTATAAAGTTTGCTGATTAGGGCAAAGAGCTTTGCTATAGAAGTGAAAGATTTTTTTGTTTACTAGCTCTCCAAATTGTTGACATATAACCTCTAGACTGAAATGTTTGTTATAAGAAACTACATTTACTAGAACACCATTATATAAAATTGTGTTCACTTAAGGTTGTAAGCAACATTTGGTTTTACTTATCAACCTTGATATGCGTTAATTTACAATGGCATCACTAGCTTTGGTAAACTTAACCTGTATAAAAGCTCTGTGAAAATTTTCTTGAAAATAGGCAGATAGCTGAAGGCATATTTCCTCCTTGAAAATGAATTCACAAGTAAAATACAAAAGTGTCTTGCACACTGACGTTAGGCCACAACTCAGAATTTGTTGTCAAGGTGGAATGGATTTCAAAAACCTAGGAAGGGTGACTGAGTAGAATGTGTGATTAACTGATGGTTACAGGACATGCTCTGGCATAGCTTCTTGCATGTGGGGACTCTTGTGCCCAGGACCCTCACTCATGTGCCTGAGGCAGAATGAACTGACTATTTAGCTCTTGTCTTCACTGCCTAACTCATTGTTATAGGACTTCTGATAAATCTTTTAATACCTTGAAAGGATATCTAAGGTCCAGTGAAGTTCTAAAACACCATTCTTTGATGGTGTCATTCTATTTTCATGGGACCAGTAGAATATATTTGCAGGATGGCTGGGGTTTGAGACTGGCCACTGCCATGAAACTGAGTGGAACTAACTGGCACTTCTAGAGTGTGAGATTACGATTCTGTCACTATGCTCTGATTACTTTCAAATATATTTGACAGTTCAAAGAAAGGCAGTAATTGCTTCTCAAGACTCTTAGCATAATCTCTGATTTCTCAGGCAGCAATGTTGTTGGTTGCTAGTTATTTTAAGCCAAGATGGACAAAAATATGTCTTTGGAAAATATAATATTGCCAGTTTATCAAACTTAGAATTTTTTTGCAGCATTACATTTACCAAACTAAAGCTTTCATACCAAACTCCAAACACATTTAGACTTGGTTTCAATAGTTTTAGGGTCCACATATGTCTCAGAGATAATTTGATACCATATTTCATTTGATGTTCACTTGCACGTTCTGCTTTTGCCACACTTCCAAGTTAGCATTCTGAATTGATTCAGCAGAATTTATCTTCAAACACTCTTGCTTCCTTCTGCCAGCTGGTCCCTTTGTAAGTTCTTTAGAAGATATTGGGCTGGCAAAAATAAAGGTCTTGCTTTGTTAAGTGGTTATCCTATCATAAGAAGATCAAAATAGACACTAGTCGATTTTCTGACCAATCAATTGAATCCCCTTGGGCATGGGTGGGCAATATAAACCTTTTAATAGCTATTGAAGAGTTATAAAACTAAGAAATAATTTGTTTGGGTAAAGTTTATCTCCTTGTAAAAGTGATTGTTTCTTATTATAGTATTTAAGAGCTGGTTATATAATCAGGGTAATATTTTTAGACGTGTTTGTAAAGCTGAAGTTTTGCTCTGCTGGCAAAAGAATCCACCCAAGTCATCATGAGCAGAAGATACTTAGCAATAAGCATTCAGTGTAGGCATTCTTCTTTTCTCTTTTTGTCAGAACTAGCATGATATGTCATGTGAAAAAAATGCTTAAGATTTAATTGTGTTTTAAGTGGCCCCTTTGAAGTGACTCAAGTTATCTCCCTTTTAGAGGAAAAAAACTCAGAATTAATAATAATTCATTAACTTGCCTCCAACAAGTTTTTCTAATCATAATAATACACATGTAACAAAAAAATAGGAATACTTTTGTACTCAGATGTCAAACCTTTCTTGGAGAAAAGTTTGGAAAACAATATAATACAGACAGGGTGAAAGGAAATATGCCTGTCTCTGATACTATACATCTCATAGGAGTCTATAATTTTGAATGAAACACTTAACTGTTAATAAAATATAAGGAACAAAATGGGAGAAGATGAGCAGTGACAATAAGTACTTTCTGTGTTTGTCAGGGTCCAATATGGAAAATAGAAATCACTTCAGGTATCTCAAGCAGAGAAGAATTAATGCAGGGAATTGGTTGAACACTTGTTGGAAGGATGGAGGAGCAACTCAGAAAAGGGCATGTTACCCAGTGATGAGCGGCTACCTCTCCTACGGCCACTGCAGCAACTGCCGTTGGAATCGTGCTGCTGAACTCCTGCTTCTGCTACTGCCAGAGGTACCACCAGGAGGTGAAAGGAGGTAAGGTATTTTAGCTGATTTGCCAAAGATCCTTAGGTGAGATGCATAGGGAGAGGGTTGGAAGAGTAATCTCAAGATGGACTGGAGGCTCTGTATTTGCTGCAGACTAGGATTATTGAAGGAGATAGAGACAGTAATGACTGAGACATTTTTACAGGAAATTGTTGAATCAAGGATGTTGTAGCTCACCTCAAGAGTTTAGGAAATTAATTGATTTTGAAAATATAATCAGAATGTGTTCCAGTTCACCAGCATAGGGTAGTTATATTTCCTTTAGATACAAAATGCAAGCCCCCTCACATGTCTGAAGTCTACTCTTTTCTTTGAGTCTCTCTTGTCACATAATCAAAAGCTTAATTTCTGGTCTGTGATTTCATTTTTGTTTTTCATCTGCTGCAACTGTTCAGGAGAGAAGAAAGCACAACACTTCCTTAGAGACTGACCTCCACATAGCTGACCCTGATTTGTCCTCTCTGCTTGTTCTTTCTGCCTCCACTACCCTTTTCTATGAAAATATCTCTTTCCTGTGCTATTCCATTCTCTTTTATATCTAACATATTAGTACTAAAGCCTGGGGTGGACACCACATATCCCTGCTCAGGCTGCAGTAGATCTGGACCTAATACAATGACAACAGAAACAAATGCTAGTAATTTGAATATTAGCTTTCTTATATTTTGAAAGTGGTTGAGAGGTGGCTCTATGTATAATAAAGGAATCAGCCATTTAAACTGGGTTGACTAGTCAGTTAAATCAAAGAACTATTTGTCTATTTTTCTCTTTACCACATTGACCAAGTGATTGACAGAGCCGAGTGGTTAATTAAATAAAATGGACATTTCAGCACTTAACTTTATCCTACACGTTTGTTACTTAAAAAGTTATTTTTAAATTATAATCAGGAAATTACTGAAAATCAGTTTGTAAACTATTGTTTTGAAGAGCTTAATATTTTTCTAGAGATTTGTCCAATATCTTGAAACTGGCTTGAAATGCAGGTCATTAGCACCTCCATTTTCTTTATGTTCTTTATTTATCAATCACCACTTATCAACTCTTTAAAGTTCAGCCATATCTTATGCCAGTATTTGGTCCTGCCTGTGTCTTCCTCCTGCTCTTATCCAGCTCCAAAGTTGTACTGGGTGATTGCAGTGCCTATCTATCAATATCTAGATCTGTTCGGTATCACTTTGGTGGTGAGGGAATGAGACTTTTGGTCAACCATTATAGAAAATAGGAGCGATCACATTCTTATGCCCCTAATTAGGAGGCCCTTTCTTTTGTGCAGTCACTGGGGCTAACTGTGGCCTTGAGGGTCTATTGCAATTGAGGAAATCTTAGAAAAGAGCCAAATATGTTTAATTCTGTTCCGTAAGCATACCAACATACCACCAAATGCTCATAGCACTTTTTTCCCCCACTAAGTCTCTTAAGAATTTTCAGAGGATCTACATGTTCTCAAGGAAAATTTCAACCGTATTTGGATCAAGACATAAAATGCAGTTTACTGTACTTTAGTCTCACAGTCATTCCATGAAGTTTGTAATTTACCATGTGGCTCCACAGCCAAATGCACGGCACTGATGCATTGGGATTTATTGGTGAGACAGTGTGATATAAGCTGAGAGGACAGTCAGGAAACACGGTTTATGCAGGGCTTGGCAATAGCCATTTACTAAGGGTGAATAGGTACACTGTAGGGTCAATAGTGGGCTTGGCTAGTATCAGAGGTTCAATTAGGCAAATAAGCCATAGTGATCAAGAAGCTTGGATTCCCACATGTGGTTCAGGCAAGCATTTGGCACCTTATATCTGAGCCAAAGAGGCAGGAGGCAAAAGAACTATGGCAATGAGAGATATGTGTATATGCTTAGTGTGTGTGAGTTTTACATAAGTAATTTATAATGCAGATAGTTTATTTCTAGATGACTGATACTTAGCAGTAGAGAGAAACAAGTTGAAAAGGCATGCTACCAGGAGGGTGTTTTACTCTTTCTGAGTCTGTGCTTTGACCTGGTCTAAGTTGTTTTCATCAGAAATAAATCACGACTGACATTTCATTTTTAGTCACAACTCTAAAATCTTATTCTATGTTCTTGAAAAATCCTTGGTTTGGCAAATAAAAATTGGCAGCTACTATCTGTAGAAATCCATTCTCTTGAGGTAAAGTTGACAGAATCATTTAATATAAGCCCAATTTTCCCACACAGGAGAGTTGTGAAGATTAATGAAGCCATTTAAAAATATTTTTTGACAGCATATTGTAGAAAATTCTTTTTAGAAAAATATTATTATATCTGGATTTTGGTGATAAGGATGTGATCTTTCCCTAAATAAATTAGAATCTGTCTGTCCATCTATTTATCTCTCTATCTCTCTAGTATCTCTGCCCTAGAGGAATGTCTTTCACATGTATTTGATTTTTAACCTGGAGTAAGAAATATATTTTATATCACATACTAGTGTGTGTGTATGCACACCAAACCTGGGAACATATATTATATGCACAACTCTGCTCTGTTCTATTGATTAAAGGAGGAAAGGAGGTAAAACAGCTTGGTTGAGCCACTAAATTGGTTTCATGGCTTTCTGGATACAACTTGTAGCTTAGAAAACACTACTAGTACATATCCTAAATAAACAGATAAGCATTTAGAAATATGTATGCCAAAACTCTATATAGAAATTATTCAAAACAGGAACTCAAAGAACAAGACTCAGATCATTGTTTAACTAGGTCAGGGTTGTTTTCTTTAGAGACCTGGTGGGGGCGGTAAAAATCTATTACAAGCTGCCTCTGAGTTCGCCCTAATTGAACACTGACTCCCCCATGAGGTTTCTGATTGAACTTGTGCTCTTTGTTGCTGTGAGCAATATACAAATTAATAGGCTAATCCCCATACCTGGTCCATATTGTATCTTTTGACAAATGATAAGATTACTATTTAAATGAGTGTTTAAAGAGACTAACATTATTTCATATGAGTTTTTGCAGTCACATGCATATTTGTGCTTGAAGATAACTACACACTTAGTTCTAGACCTTCTTCCATTGTTCTGCAGAAATCTAGATGATAGTCTGCTTTCTGTCATCATCCAGCATTTGGAAACCCCGAGACCATTCAGACATTTGTTCGTGTTGGCATTGGGACATCTCCTCAAGTCAAAATGGAGAATATTTCTGCCCATTTGCTTTCACTTTTTCAAAATAACTGGCCAGTTTTGTGGAAATAGCCTGATCTTATACCTTAATGATCACCTACACAGAAATTAACTACTGTCCTTGTTTCCCCAAGTTAGGAGGTCTAAAAATCAGTATAGGCTGGATGGTGGTGGCTCACGCCTATAGTCCCAGCACTTTGGGAGGCCAAGGTGGGAGGATCACTTGAGATCAGGAGTTCAAGACTAGTCTGGCCAACATGGCAACCTCCCATCTCTACTGAAAATACAAAAAATGGCTGAGCATGGTGGCAGGATCCTGTAATCTCAGCTACTCAGGAAGCTGAGGCAGGAGAATCATTTGAACCTGGGAGGCAGAGGTTGCAGTGAGCCGAGATCATGCCGTTGCACTCCAGCCTGGACAACAGGGCAAAACTCCATCTCAAAAACAAAAACAAAAACAAAAACAAAACGAACAAAGAAAACAAAAAATTAGCGGGGCATGGTGACACATGCCTGTAGTCCCAGCTACTCCAGAGGCTGAGGCACGAGAATCACTTGAATCTGGGAAGTGGAGGTTACAGTGAGGCAAGATCATGCCACTGCACTTTGGCCTGGGTGACAGAGGAAGACCCTCTCTCTCTCTCTCTCTCTCTCTCTCTCTCTCTCTCTATATATATATATATATATATATATATACATATACATATATAAATTAAATTAAATAAAAAAAATAAAATAAAAATCAGTATAGCTTATACCGCACTACATGATTTTTATAACTTGAATTCTGGTTTCATTTTTAAAGAGTATTCTGTATTCAGAATCTCACACTGTTTCATAAACCTTTCAGCACAAATCTGTACAGGGCAGTGACATGCTGTTTTGATTATGTCTCAGCTCATTTATTTAAAAGGCCTGAAAAGTTGTTTCAGCAGATTTCCTGCAGGTGTATCTGATTACCTGGGCTCCACTGATTCAGTAAGATAAATGGAAAACTTAGATCTTCATGAAATAGGGGCTTAAGGGAGAAATTCTGCAATGAATTGTCTTAAAAGGGAAAGAGTTCCCCATCTCTAGATATATTTAATCATAGGCTTGCTGACTACTTGTTTGAAACACTTTGGGAAGGACAGTGATGTAGAATTAGATAACTTGTAAGTTCTCAGCCAATTGAGAAATTCTATGAGTTTAAATTATGTGAAAAGATTGACATATGTAGCTTTCAGATCTATTGAATTTTTAGTGACAGGAACATGGGCTGGCACCCAATATTCTAAGTTATCATTTGCAAAGACTGGGTTCAATATGGTAGCAACTTTAGGAAAGCTTGTATTGAATTTTTTCTTCAGCTTAAAAACTCCAGTCATTATTCTTCCACCCCATTCTTCTTCCTTTTCCTGGGGGTCAGGCTCTACGGTTGTAGAAAAATTGTTAATGTTTAAATATTAGAGAATCCAGATAACATCAGGCATGAACGTTCTTTGAAGAATCTCTAATGGTTCTTAATCATTTTGGAATCATAGATCCTTTTGGACCCTGCCCAGAACAGTGCACATTGAATTTTATAGGCTTAGAGGATTTACCCCAGATAAAGAATCCTTGTAATGAGCTATAGAAATTATCCCTGAAAGTATCTAAGACCCGAAACCATAAAACTACTAGAATAAAATACCGGGGAAATGCTTCAGGACATTGGTTTGGGCAAATACTTTTAAAAATAAAACCTCAAAAGCACAGGCCACCTAAGCAAAAATAGAAAAATGGGATTATTTCAAATGAAAAAGCTTCTGCACAGCAAAGGAAACAATCAACAAAGTGAAGAGACAACCCACAGAATGGGGGAGAAAATATGTGCCAACTACTTGAGGGAATGATGGATACCCCATTCTTCACGATGTGCTTATTTCACATTGTTGCCTGTATGAAAACATCTCATGTACCCTTTGTGTGTGTGTATATATATATATATATATATATATACAATGTACCCACAAAGTTAATAAATAAAATATGAGCCAAGATAAAAAAATTATAAACTATTCACTTGACAAGGGATTAATAATCAGAATATATAAGGAGCTCAAATAACTCAGTAGCAAAAAAATCTGATTTAAAAAATGGACAAAAGATCTGCATGATATTTCTCAAAAGAAGACATGCAAATAGCCAAAAGGTGTATAAACAAACTCCAACATCATTAGCCATCAGAGAAATGCAAATCAGAAGCACAATGAAATATTATCTCATCCCAGTTAAAATGGCTTTAATAAAAAAGACAGGCAATAATGAATGCTGGTAAGGATGTAGAGAATGGTGAAACCTCATACATTGTAGTGGGAATGTAAATTGGTATAGCCACTGTGGAGAACAGTATGTAGGTTCCTTCAAAAAACTAAAAATTTAACTCCCATATGATCCAGCAATTCACTATTGCATATGTATCCAAACAAAAGCAAATTAATGTATCAAAGAGATATTTGCACTCCCAAGTTTATTGCAGCACTATTCACAATAACCAAAATGTGGAATCAACCTAAGTGCCCATCAATAAATGAATGAATAAAGAAAATGTGGCATATATACACAACAGAATATTATTCAGCTATAAAAAATGAAATCCTGTCATTTGCTGCATGGATAAAACTAGAGGTCTTGTTAAGTGAAGTAAGCCAACAACAGAACGACAAAGATTATATGTTCTTTCTTATATATGGGTGCTAAAAAGGTGAATTTCTTGAAGATAGAGAATAGATTGGTGGTTACCAAAGGCTGTAGAAGGTAGAGGAAGGGGATAAAGAAGAAAAGTTGATTAATAAGTACAGATATACAGTTTGATAGAAGAAATAAGACTGTGTTAGAGAGGTCAATAGGGTAACTATAGTTTATGATAATTTATTATATACTTCAAAATAGCTAGAAAAGAATCTGAATGGTTTTTGCATAAAAAGACACAAGCATTTAAGGAGATGAATATTCCAACTACACTAATTTGATCTTTACAAATTATATTAATGTATTAAATTATTATATATCCCCAAACTATGTGCATCTATTATGCATCAATTAAAAAAAATAATCCTTGCAAAGAAAAATGTATCCTCTCCAGTGTCTAATATTCTTACTTTTTAGGGATTGTCCAGGACATGCCAGGACATGCCAAGTTATTCTCAAAAGGCATTAAATTTCTTTGTAAATGAAACCCATTAATGGAAGTAATAACCAATAACCAAATTATATTTACATTAAAAACAATCCGAGAATGGAAAAGGAGTTCATAAAACATAAAAGCATAAAAAATGAAAAACCCACAAAGGAAAAAAGCTGATAAATATGATGTAAAAATGTAAAAATTAAAAATGGGCCCAGGCATTGTGGCTCACTGTAATCCCAGCATGTTAGGAGGCCAAGGTGCGCAGATCACTTGAGGTCAGGAGTTTGAGATCCACCTGGTCAACATGGTGAAACCCTATCTCTACCAAAAATACAAAAATTAGCTGAGCGTAGTAGCACTTGCCTCTAATCTCAGTTACTCAAGAGGCTGATACAGGAGAATTGCTTGAATCTCAGAGGCAGAGGTTGCAGTGATCCGAGATTATACCATGCACCACCGTACACCAACCTGGGTAACAGAGCAAGACTCCATCTTTCAAACAAAAAAAAAAAAAAAAGGAAGATGGTTCACTAAAAGATGCTGTAAAGATGATTAAAAGGAAAATGAGAAATTGGAGAAAATAATTACAGCCAACATTTGGTATATGAATAGCCTTTTAAAATAAATAAGAAAACATTAAAAATATTTTTAAAAAAAGGCTAAAGCACATGAAAATACCATTTTTCTACAAAAAAAAAAAAAAAATTAGCTGGGCATGGTGCCAGGCACCTGTGGTCCCAGCTACTCAGGAGGCTGAGGCAGGAGAATTTCTGGAATCCTGGAGGGGGTTGCAGTGAGCCGAGACCACGCCACTGCACTCCAGCCTGGGTGTCAGAGTGAGACCCTGTCTTGAAAAAAAACAAAAAAATTAAAATTAAATACTAAAGACCCCTTAATATCCTACAAGTTACTGTGCTATGTTCCTTCTAATGTCAAATAAAGATGAAGGAGAATTTCAAGGCATAAAAAAAAGAAAAAAAGAAAATACCATTTTTCCTACAGCAGATATTGACTGATTATCATGTGGCAGACACAAAAGGTCTTGCGATAGACAAACATCCTGTTTGCAAGGAGCTTAATTCACAGAATGAAAATGGTCAATTAACATATGAAAAATGCCTACTTTTACTTAGAAATCAAAGAAATGCATAAAATTGTTGGGAAACAATTATGACCTGTTATATTAGTAGAGAAGAAAAATAATAATATTGAACGGTGTTGAGAAGATGGGGAACAGATGCTGTTATCTGCCTAGGTAGGTGGTTTCATGGTGTGTGGCAATAGGTATTAAGAATTTAAGAACTGGGTATTCTTTTATTTCTTTTTTCTTTTCTATGAATCTGTTCCAAAAAACTGTCAAAACCTCAGACAATACTTATGTATCAAAAATTTCCATTGCATATTGGTTATAACCTCAAAAAATTAAAAGTAACCTAAGTTCTGTTTAAAAATGTATACCATTGCAAATTGTGTTAAGATAACCTATAGGCTTAGAAAAAAAATATAAACCATTGTGATTTTCGTTTTACTTTTTCTTTTTGTATTTCTAAATTTTCTATTTTTTATTGCTTTTGTAGTGTTGTTATAATAAAATGTCAGCAATGATTGGTTTCTGAATTAGGGATTTTTTTCTTTTCTTTTTTTGAGTTGTCTTTTTACAAAATTGACACATAGTAATTGCACATATAAATGGGGTACATAGTGATTTTTTGATACATATAATAATGATCATGAGGGTAATTGGCATATCCATCATCTTAAGCACCTATTATTTCTTTGTGTTAGAAACATCCAATATACACCTTCTAGCTGTTTAAAACTATGCAATATAGTATTGTTAACTATAGCCATCTTATAGTAATCTAGAACACTAGAACTTATTTCTCCTATCTAGATGTAATTTTGTATCTTTTTACAAATCTCTCCCTGTCTCTCCCTTCCCCATGCCCTGTCCAACCTCTAGTATCCTCTGTTCTACTTTTTGGTTCCATGAGATCAATTTCTTTTAGTTTACACATATGAGTGAGAACATGCAGTGTTTAATTTTCTGTTGCCGGATTATTTCACCTAACATAATGTCTTCCAGTTTCATCCTTGTTGCTGAAAATGACAGGATTTCACTCTTTTTTTATGGCTGAATAGTATTCCATTGTGTATTTAGGCCACATTTTCTTTGTCCATTTGTCTGCGGTTGGATATGCAGGTTGGTTCCACATGTTGGCTATTGTGAATAGTGCTGCAATAAATATGAGAGTGCAGATGTCTTTGATATACTGATTTCTTTATCCTTGGCCCAATAGTGGGATTGCTGGATCATATGTGGTTCTATGTTTAGTCTTTGAGGGACCTCCAAACTGTTCTCCACAGTGGCCGTATTACTTGTTTTCCAAATTCTCTAAAGTGAGTGTATTCTTACACCTTTTATAAATTCAGAGATAAAATATAAATGTTATCTTTAAAACCCACATCTGGACTACAAGAATATATTTAAATTGTTTTTCAAATAATTCCATCAAATTATAATAATTTTATGGAAGCAAGATAGAAAGTATTCATGTAGAGAAGACACCTGGTATTATAGAACCAGCTGTCTTTAGAACCTGTAGATATTTAGCTTGATAACATTTACGGGAATTTGACTCATTGAAAAAGAAGACAGAACTGAGTATTTTCCACTTGATACCTAATCTAGTTTTATAAATTTGAAAAGGTTATTCTTTGAACTTTCAAACATTCTTAAAATGTGCTAGACATTTTTGAAGTTAGAAATTGGTTTACAGAGCTGCGGGCCTTAAGTTAAGCACTTGTATCATTTATTAAATACCTTTTTCATTGATTCACAGTAAGGCATTTAAAGCCACATTAAATCTTTTTATCTCATTTATTTTTATTTTTTCACATGAAATCTTAAGGAATGCAAATTAGTTGCCTTTCAGAAAATCGTAGCTAAACTCAAATAAAGGCAAAATGTCTGCAAGAATTTTAATACATAAGTGATATGTCAGTGCTTTATCACTATATTTAGAATAAAGAAATAATAAGAGGAGGTTTAAAGAGATTTGTAAGGCACCTGAATGATAAACATGTTTTATCAGTTTATATGACAAATCTATTTGTTAACATCTAGATGGATATCTTTCCACACCCGTGTGTAAGTATGAAAATGCATATAAATATGGATATAAATATATGCACAAGACATGCACACAGGTACACTTCAATATCCCTGAGAGTATTCTTTGTCTCTCTTCTTTTCTCATTAATTCATTCATTTATTCATTTCATCAACTAAGTGTTTCCTGAATACTTATTATGTAATAGAAACTTAGGTACCACAGATACTGAGATGAGTCAGATGCATTCTAGATTTGAGAAGCTTACAATGTAGTGGATTAAACAATTGTGCAAGTAATATCACTGATTATACTACAGTAGAGGGAGTCACAAAGTATTATGAAAGTACTAATAAGGGGATGACTAACTTGGCTTGCTTTGGGAGTAGGAATGGAAGAAAATAACATTTAAATGTGGTGTAATGAGTAGGGGTTTGTTAGGTGGAGGAAAAAAACCCCTGGATTTGTGAATGGATACCCACGTGTAGGACTGACCAAACTTTAGGGTGAGTAAAGGAGAATGGTCACCGTGGCTCAACTGTGAAAGGCTTTGTACATCAGGCTACATTGAAGTCTCAATTCCACTGGCCTGGATCATGACTGTCGTCAAGTGCCAAAGTGTCCTTTATCTCAAGGCCAAGGGTCGTCTTGTTGTTTCTTCGTTCCAATTATCACAGTGTGATCCTTGTAAATGTATAATCAGGCCCCCTCTGTGCAGAAGGCAATCCTTCTGGGTTGCTGAAGAAGTGTTGGAGCAAGTCCATTTTTCTCTTCAGGTGTACCTTTTGCAGAATCTAATAGTAAACAGTACTCACAGTGCTTTCAGGAGACCTTCTCATTTGCAATGATCTGGGAATCCCAAACTCTGTTGAAAAGCAGCAAATACCTACTCAGGCTGGCAACTGGGTCAAAATGTTAATTACTCTCCAATAGCCACATTTCTTTTTTCTCTATTCATTTGCTCTTTCACCTCTTCAGAGACTGTAATGGAGTTTGCGTTTTCGTTACTGCTGAGACTACTGTGATGTTAAAAATAAGTTAGCCCTTTGCCTGTCTCCCGGGCACTTATGATGTCAGACCTCATCGGTTTCTCTCCTTTTTCAAGTTAATTACATTCAGTGTGAGTTTGAATTTTCAAATCCATCTGTTTTCCCCATCTCTGTAGGCAGTTTATTTATATCTACCCTTTTAAATAGAAAAAAAATAGAACAACAGCTTCCTCATACTTTAAGCATTTTCTGTTCGATGCTATAGCTATTTCATTTTAGAATAAAATTGCTGGAAGTGAATTTGTTTCACAGCTGCTCTCTAAGTACTCATGAAAAACTGCCCAGTGAAGCTTGGGTTTCTCTTTGTTATTCTCTCCTATAGGTACCTACTACAGTTTATAGACTTATTTGTGTATTAGCACTTTTAATACTAACTGGACTATAAACTGTAAGGGTAGGAAAATGTTTTTTTGCCAAGCTATATCTGAAACGTATTTTATATTCACTCTATAAGTATTTATGGAATAGCTAGCATATTCAAATGGAATAAATGAATGAATGAATCAAGATTCATAATATTTGCATGCTTTAGAGGCTCACAATTTTTTAAATGACAAGGACTATTTTACTGATTTTTACTTTCAAGGATCCTATTTTGGTAACCTATACTACAGTACAAATCACTGCAAAACTTATGGCTTAAAAAACAGGAACAATTTGGATTGGGTGGATGGTTCCTTTGTTGGTTATGCCTGAGCCACTCTCATGGCTACAAATGCTGGAGGGTCAGCTGGGCCAGAGGGTGTCACCCACAGGTCTGGCAGTTGGTACTGTCTGCCATGTCAGGTACCTGGGTTCTCCTTCATGTGGGTTCTCAACCTCAAGTAGGCTAGACTGACTTTATTATGTAGGTCTCGAGCAGGTCCAAGGCTCCTTGAGGCCTACCTAGGCTTTGGAATTTACATAGTGTCATTTCTGCCACATTCTATTGGTAAAAGGAAGTTTCAAGGCAGTCTAGATTCAAAGTAGACTACTTGTCAATGGGAGAAATTGCAAAGTACTGTGGCTGTCTTTTCAATCAAGTTTTTTTTGTTTGTTTGTTTAGATGGAGTCTTTCTCTGTCACTGGGCTGGAGTACAATGGCATGATCTTAGCTCACTGCAACCTCAGCCTCCTGGGTTCAAGGGATTCTCCTGCCTCAGCCCCCCAAGTAGCTGGAATTACAGGTATGCACCACCATGCCCAGCTAGCTTTTGTATTTTTAGTAGAGATGGAAGTTGGGGTTTCACCGTGTTGGCCAGGATGGTCTTGATCTTCTGCTTGGCCTTCCAAAGTGCTGGAATTACAGGCATGAGCCACCCTACCTGGCCCTCAATCAAGTATTTTTAAGTGACAATGTTGATAATCATGATAATGAAGATGACGGGGTGAATAAGAACACTAAAAGTACTGATTTTTGTACTATCTAAGCAGTGTTTGAAGTGCCTTAAGCATACCTGTCGCACAACAACAGTTTGAAATGGGTGATGTTATCATCTTCAATTTACAGAAAAGGAACTGAGAGTTAGAGTAGATACTGAACTTGTTCAATGTCTTGCAGGCACTAAGTGGCAATTTAGGGATGCAAACTCAGGTTTACTGGCTTTATAGCCTGGGGTTTTCCTCTCTTCCCGCACTTCTCTATATTCTTTATGCAGTAATTAATCCCCGGTGTCTGTATTATGCTTTTCCATCTCAACATCAATCTTGATTTTAAGGAATGATATAAAACTATAAAGGGTTAATAGTGATATTATGAAACTAGAGAAATTGTTGTGTGGCTGGGTTGCTAATGAACAATAAAGCTGAATAAGCATGTAGATATGTATACACTGTTAACTTCTACTAGTAGCCCGATGTTGATAATTGCCAAAAAAGTATGTTAAATTCTTTTTCAAGATTGATCTAGAAACACATGGATAGAAACTCCATTTAATGAATACAGATTGCAGCTGATCCTTCTCCAGGGTTTTTATGCTAATCAGTAGCTTTCCCATTGGGTAGAAATCTCAAAATCATTTCATCATCTTCTCGCTTCCTCATTCCACATAACCAACTTTATTTTTGATGGTTTCTCTTATCTCTTTCCTCTCTTGAATTTCTATTGGACACAACTCCTTGCAGCTTAAGGTGTGTTTTGTGAAACAGCAGCATCAGCATTACTTGGGAGATTGTTAGAAATGCATAATCTCAGATTGCACCCCAGATCTACCAAATCAGAATCTGCACTTTAAGAATATCTCCAAGTGACGTGCATCCATTGTGAAGCTTGAGAAGCATAGTGGGGTTGCTAGTTGAGTAACAATAGGCAGGTTACTTAACCTTTTCAAGCCCTGGATTCTTCATGTATAAGATGGGGACAATAATGGTATGTAGCTTTGAGGGCTGGTGAGAGGATTACATGAGGTTATGCACAATGCCTGGTATACTGTATGCACTCAACAAATGGTAGCTATATGAATACACCTGTATTGTCATTGTGCTGGTTGAGACATTATTTCCTGGACCATTGTGATAACTTCCTATGTTTTTCAGCCTCAGGCTCTTCCCATTTTTTCATCACACACTCTAGTGCCGGCTATTTCTAAGAGCACAGATCTGATTGTGATCCTGCCTCCTCATAAAGTTTCAAGGCATCTCACTACATTTATAAACAAACTTCTTGGCATGGAATCCACAGCCCCCTACTTTCTGACAGTAGCCAGAGAAGAATTTGGTGGAAACTGGGGAGGGGTTAAGAGTCAGAGCTTCAAAATTTTGCCCTTGTTTTGAGAACAAAAAGCTTTGTGATTTTGAGTTATCACTTTACCCTCTTTGGGCTCCAGTTTCCAAATCTATAAAGTTGAGTAGTTTAGTTAACATTTAAAAATATACACATATATATTTTCTTCTGTGCAGGATGTACAGGTTTGTTACATTGGTAAATGTGTGCCATGGTGGTTTGCTGTGCAGATCAACCCATCAGCTAGGTATTAAGCCCAGCATCCATTAGCTATTCTTCCTGATGCCCTCACTCCCCTCAATCTCCCAACAGGCCTCAGTGTGTGTTGTTCTTCCCAACACACACTGGGGCCTGTTGGAGAGTTGAGGGGAGTGAGGGCATCAGGAAGTGTCTATGTGTTCTAATTGTTAAACTCTCACTTATAAGCAAGAACATGCTGTGTTTGGTTTTCTGTTCCTGTGTTAGTTTGCTGAGGATAACAGTTTCTAGCTCTATTCATGTACCTGCAAAGAACTTGGTCACATTATTTTTCATGGCTGCATAGTATTCCATGGTGTATATGTACCACATTTTCTTTATCCAGTTTATCATTGGTAGGCATTTGGATTGATTCCATGTCTCTGCTATTGTGAATAGTGCTGCAATGAACATACATGTGCATGTATCTTTATAATAGAATAATTTATATTCCTTTGGATATATACTCAGTAATGGGATTGCTGGGTCAAATGGTATTTCTGCTTCTAGATCTGTGAGGAGTCACCATCCTATCTCCCACAATGCTTGAGCTAATTTACATTCCCACCAATGGTGTAAAAGCATTCCTTTTTTTCTGCAACTTCACCAGCATCTGTTGTCTCTTGACTTTTTAATAATTGCCATTCTGATTGGTGTGAGATGGTATCTCATTGTGGTTTTGATTTGCATTTCTTTAATGATCAGTGATGTTGAGCTTTTTTTCATATGTTTGTCTTGCATGAATGTCTTCTTTTGAGAAGTGTCTTTTCATATTCTTTGCAAGGATTTTACGTCTAGTAATTGACCAGAGTGAAACTTAAACCAAGTCTACTGACACCAGGAATTCCAAAGCTTTCAACACAACATTGAAAATTGAGGAGTGAAACCTTATTCATTATTTCTTATTCCTGGAAATAATTTTGTCAATTGCTTGGGAATAGACCTGCATATGACATTTTAGATAGCTGTTATTAAAAAAGTCTCTAGTAATATTTATGTCTATTAACAAAAGATAGATATTTACCTTGAATGTTTTCCAGAGAAATAGCAAATGTATTCAGTTTTATAAACTAGGAAGAACAACACATTTTAATAAGCTATAGGAACGACCTGTTGTCTCAGTAAAAATCATGCAGTGTTTTAGGAATGTTTTATTCCCCACTTTTGATTAAAGGTCTATTTATACTTTTAAATAGGTTTCTGACAGAAGAGAATACATTCGAAATAGTATCCCAGAATTAAACTCCCAATGATGGTGTGATGAGACAGAGGTAGCTTTTCTTCCTCAAGAAACTCAAAGTTTTATTTTCATAACGCAATGTTAAGTTTTTCTGTTGTTAAGGTAGCAAATTCTTTTGGTTTTGCTTTTATTGCAATACATTTAATTCAACATTATTCCCATTTTTTCTCAATTCTTACATAAAAAAAGGTAAACATTTTTTTGTGAGATATTTAATCAATTTTAACCCTTTGATATGATTCACTTTTGTCTTTAAATTCAGACATTAGTAGCAATGAAATCACTTAATGAAGAATCCTTTTATAGACTGATGAGATAAGTACAGTTAATCTTAGGAGAAAATGTAGCGACAGTTTTGTCAATACTGTTTCTTTTCTTCCTTCAGTTCTGTGATGTGTGTTCCATGTGTGTTTCTGAAATTAGGTTATATCTATTAATGTGAATGTTGTGTTTTTACTTCCCAAAGCAGTTATTAAATTAGTGGCCTGTTTTGTGAATTGTATTTTAGAATAAAGAAGCCACTGTAGATTCTTCTTTGGGACACCTACTGGGCACAGTTGATCTACAGGAAGCATGGGAGACACTGGATTTTCAGTTCTTGAGATGAGGTAGTGTCTTAGGCATTTAAAAAAGTTATTCTCAGTGGAGCTCAGCATAGTGCCTTGGAGATAGAGTGTTATGTAAATATGGGTTAAATGATGAATTTACAAACACCAGAAACCAAAACACCAATTAAGTATAGTCTTTTGAGTGGACTACAGCTGTATCTAAACTAATTGCTAAAATGGCAAATGGAAAAATCTGATGCTACCCCTGCTAGGGTGAAGTCATAAAGGAATTGTAAGGGTAGGAACTGTAGTGCTGTTCCTAACTAGGTAAGAGAGGAAGCATTCTGTAGAATGAACTAAATTATTGATGTAGAGAGCTGTCAACCAAAAATTGGGGGCAGTAAAAGAAAATATTGTTAATTTGTCTATTTTGCTTTGGGCTGATTCCATAGAACTCTGTGACGTGAACGGGTAATTACTGTCTGCCATTCTGACAGGAAATCTAAGTAAATTGTGAGTCAAGTATTTCTTTAAAATTTGACAATTTTTAAAGCATAATTATACAATCTTGATTTACTCACTAAAGTTTTAAGTATTTGTTATAGCTATTACCAACTGTAATTTTCTCACTAGCTTTTTCACACTGTTCTACAAGGGAAGGACTGTGGCTTGGTAGAAAGAACTCAGGGCTGGCTTCTCGCTGCTTTTTAGGTGTGGGTCTCTAGACACACAATGAATTGTGCTAAAAATAATTTGTTTTATTTGTGGCTCACTTTTCTCATCTTGAACATTTGATAATCTCTAAAGTATCGTTCAGATTCAAGGTTCCATGACCCTGTGACATTATAACCCGCAAAAAGCAGTAATTTCCAATATATAATACAAGAGTCTAGGTTTCTGACAATTCGGTATGATAATAAGTGCCTTCAAACTACTGGCCATATTTAAGATACATTTTACTAATTCTGAAACATTTGGTCTTTATTCAAGAGAAGCTATTTCTATTATGAGAATATAAAATTATTTATAGAAAATCTTAAAAGTAGAAGCTGCAAGCCATAAGTAAATTAATATATAAGCAATTTTTACTCATTCATTTTATTAATTGATGATCAAAGTTTAAATGAGGAACCTAGAATTGAATAAACATAGAATAAGGATACAATTATTATTTGATCAAGTGACAAATATCCAAGTATCATTATTAACTTCACTTGAAAGTAAACATATATACATATCATGGCCAAATATATAAAACACATAAAGAATCTTTATCAAACCACCTCTGTAAATCTGCATATAAATATGCTTATGCATAGAAAAGATACATAAAGGGACAAAAATAAATTTATTAGTCACTTTTTATTTTCTACTTTGATTAAATGCTAAAGCTTCTTACGACTCTTAGTAAATATAATTTAAAATAATTCACTGACAAATTATTTGAGGGCTATTGGGAATGCCACTAGAGAAAGGTCTGTGGTTTAAAACTATTTAAGTCTTTAAAATCATAATATTTTCTGTATGAAAAAAGACAATGAAAGTAAACAATTGCTCTTTAATTATTACATAATAAGATGTTTCTGACCCATTGTGCTGGGTCTTCAGAAGTCTGTATTATGCACTGAGTCCTGACTGTTGCACCTTAGAAAAGTGAGAATGAAGACCCCTGAAATTGTGACCATGACATACCTTCTGATTGACGTTTTACAGGAGCATCTGGCTGTGTATGTAGGTCTCTAGACCTCAGCTATGGAAATAAAATGTCTCAGATGCTACCTGTCGCAGTTTGTAGTTCTCATGTTGTTTACAGAACCATTCAACCAGATATGCACTTAAATATATTATCCAGTTCTGAAATGCTGTCTAAAAATTCTAGAGTAAAATAAATTGGGTTAAAATTCACATCTGAGTTGGTTCAAATACAAGTTTATCCAAACACAAGTGAGATATAAAAATAATGGAGATCAGGTGGTTAACTCTTTTTCTAGAAAGGACTGATTGAAAATTGGTTTCAGATGTTTACGGAGCAAGCAATTTTATGTATTTAGATGAAGAAGGTGGGTTTATAGATTTTGCCCACAAACAAAATAACAATATTTATCTTAATGTAGGATCCAAGCTTTAAATGCATTGTTTCCTTTTTTAACTATATGTAAGTCTAAAGAGGAAAAGATAGATGTAATGAATACTGTGAAAATTTAAGGGCTAATTACTTTTTGTACCTTGGAACAAACATGTATACTGTAACCTAAAGGGAATTTTTAAAAAATTGTAACTTAAAGGGACTGTTTCTTAATGGTGCTACAAGTCCAGAAGTAAAGTATTATTATTAAAGTATTATTATTATTAAATTGCAGATGCCAGTTTCTACAGTTTGCAGTTGTGAGGACAAAGGTAAATCTAAAAGAATGCTTAAAACATCAACTCATTTCTATCAGATTTTAGTTCTCCTCTTGTAGGGCTACAGGAGAAAGCAAAGGAAACTCCAAGTTACTGAGTTCTCCAGTATGATGAGTACAGGTTGTCAAGGTGGTGCAGTAGAAAAGAAACAGGTAGAGTTGAATGTTAGCCCAGCTCCTAGATAGCTGTTGCAACATTAGGCCTATCATTTATCTTCTCTGGGCCTTAGAAAACAAAGGTAATAATGCTTATTTCACAGATTACATGTAATTTTACACATTGCATGTATGCAATAAATGATAACTGTTACTCTAAAAGGTGGGGCTTAGTTATTGAAGGCATTAGATTGAACCATATAAAACTGACATTTTTGTAGATAAAAAATAGCCAAATTTCAGACTTCACTGTAAGGGGATACCCTCCTAGAAACCTTGAGGACACTGTTACAGTGAGGCCACAGTGTGGAGGGCATGGTCATGTTCCTTGGTGAGTTTTGAGTCAATGGTCATGGATGGCCATTTTCATTTGTGACTAGTTTATAACATGCTGAAATAATATACACAATCATGAAGCTTAGGTATCTTAGACTATCCCATTCCTTACCCATAACATTGATCAACATTTTGCATCCTGCTAAAGTTAGCATATTAAACTCGTTGCATTTGCATGCTCACACTTCTGTTCCATGCTGCTAAAAGTCACCAGTACACAAGAATGATGGGCATAAACATATCGGTACACCTATCCTTTCTAATAATACCAGTAACATAGACAATCACGTTTAGACTCATGGTGATCTTTCCTAAAAGTGTGATTTCAGAGTATTTTCCATATTGTTGATTTCCTTCTCAGTCATTTTCCTTTGGATTTGAGGCAGACGTTTCTGGAAATTTCCACTCAGCAGGATGTAGAGAAAAGGGTTAATGCTGCTGCTGGCATAGCTGAGACAGATGGAGAGGTAATAACCCACATAGAAGGCCAGTGTGGGCTGTTCCATCTGTAAGTTCACCAGTTGTATCACATGATAAGGGGCAGCACTTAGGATAAAGACTGCCACTAGCACCAGCACCATCTTTGTCAACTTCATCACTCTCTGTTTTGGTATGCTGGGATTGCAGCTGCAAAGGAAACAATCAGATAGACAGAGTATAAACAACCATAGAAATTACAGGGCAATATGTTCCTAGAACCTTTTGGATAGTTCATAATAGCTTTGCAGTGAAATAGGAAGTTCATTATTATATTCATGCTTACTCAGAGCATTGTAATACATTCTTCTTATTCTTGTTGAAAACTTTCCAAAGTTTCCAAAGCTGGAAATTTTTTTTTTTATTAAATTTTTATTTTTATTTTTTGTGGGTACTTAGTATAGGTGTATATATTTATGGGATAAATGAGATGTTTTGATACAGGCATGCAATGTGTAATAATCATATCATGAAGAATTGGGTATCCATCCCTTCAAGCATTTATACTTTGTATTACAAACAATCCAATTACACTCTTTTAGTTATTTAAAAATGTACAATTATTACTGTCTATAGTCACCTTGTTATGCTATCAAATACTAGGCTTTATTTGTTTTTTTGAACTATTTTTTAATGCCTATTAACTATCCTCACCTCATCCCTAGGCCCCCACTACCCTCCCCAGCCTCTGGTAACCATCTTTCTGCTCTCTGTGTCCATGAGTTCAATTGTTTTGATTTTTAGATCCTACAAATAAGCAATAACATGTGACATTTGTCTTTCTGTGCCTGGTTTATTTTGCTTAACATAATGACTTTCAGTTCCGTCCATGTTTTTGCAAATGACAGTATCTCATTCTTTTTTATGACTGAATAGTACTCCATTGTGTATACATACCACATTATCTTTATATATTGATCTGCTGATGAATACTTAGGCTGCTTCTAAATCTTGGCAATTTAGATAGCCAAGCTTTTCAACTTATGTGATCCTATTTGTCCATTTTTGCTTTGGTTGCCTTTGCCTGTAGAGTAAGAAATTTTTGTCCAGACCAATGCCCTGGAGATTTTCCCCAATATTTTCTTGTAGTTTCATAGTTTGAGGTCTTAGATTGAAGTCTTTAATACATTTTGATTTGATTTGAACCCATGAGAAATAGGGTTCTAGTTTCATTCCTTTACATGTGGATATCCAATTTTACCAACACCATTTATTGAAGAGACTGTCTTTTCCCCAGTGTATATTCTTGGCAGTTTTGTTGAAAATGAGTTCACTGTAGTTGTGTAAATTGGTTTCTGGGTTTTCTATTCTTTTCCATTGTTCTATGTCCCTGTTTTTATTCTAGTACCATGCTGTTTTTGTTACCATAGTTTTATACTATTATATGAAGTTAGGTAATGTGATTCCTCTAGTTTTATTCTTTTTGCTTAGGATATATTTGACTATTCTGGGTCTCTTGTGGTTCCACATAGATGTCAAGATTGTTTTTTCTATTTCTGTGAAGAACATCATTGGTATTTTGATAGAGGTTGCTTTGAATCTGTAGATTGCTTTGGGTAGTATGAACATTTTAACAATGTTGATTCTTCCAATCAACGAACGTGGGATATCTTTCCATTTTTTGGTGTTTTCTTCAATTTATTTCATCAATGTTTTATAGTTTTCATTATACAGAGCTTTCACTTCTTTGGTTAAGATTTTAGGTATTTAATTTTATTTGTGGCTATTATAAATGTGTTAGTTTTTTATTTCTTTTTAAGATTGTTGACTCTTGGCATATAGAAATGCTACTGATTTTTGTGTGTTGATTTTGTATGCTGAAACTTTACTGAATTTGTTTATCAGTTCTAATAGTTGTTTTGTGTGTGTGCGTGTGTGTGTGTGTGTGTGTGTGTGTGTAGTCTTTAGGATTTTCCAAATATAAAATCATGCCATCTGTAAACAAGGATAATTTGGCTTCTTCCTTTCTAATTTGGATGTCCTTTATTTCTTTCTCTTGTTTAATTGCTCTAGCTAGGACATCAGTATTATATTGAATAACAGTGGTGAAAGTGGGCATCCTTGTCATGTTCCAAATCTTAGAGGAAAGTCTTTCAGTTTTTCCCTCATTCAGTATACTAGCTGGTGTCTGTCATATATGGCTTTTATTATGTTGATGTTGAAGTATGTTCCTCCTATACCAAGTTTTTTGAAGGTTTTTGTCATAGAGGGTGTTGAATTTTATCAAATGTTTTTTCAGCATTTGATATTTCAACTTGATATATTGAATTTAAATGATCATATGATTTTTATCTTTCATTCTGTTGATATGATGTATTACATTTATTGAGTTACATATGTTGAATCATCCTGGCATCCCTGGGATAAATCCCACTTAGGATGAATGAGATTTCTAATATATTGTTGAATTTGGTTTGCTGATATTTCATTGTGAATATTTACATGAATATTCATCAGAGAGATTGGCCTGTAGTTTTCTTGTTTTGACATGTCTTTGTCTAATTTTGCTATCATGGTAATACCAATCTTGTAGAATGAGTTTGGAATTATTCCCTGCTCCTTCATATTTCAGAATAATTTGAATAGGATTTGTATTAGTTAAATGTTTGGTAGGATTCAGTGAAGCCATTTGGTCCTGGGCTTTTGTTTCTTGGGAGACTTTTTATTTTGGCTTTGATCTCGTTACTTGTTATTGGTCTGTTCAGGTTTCGGATTTCTTCCTGGTTAAATCTTGGTAGGTTATATATATATAGGAATTTGTCCATTTCTTCTAGATTTTCCAATTCAATGGCATATAGTTGCTCATGATAGCCACTAATGATCCATTTATTCTAGATTTTCCAATTCAATGGCATATAGTTGCTCATGATAACCACTAATGGTCCTTTGAATTTCTGTAGTATCAGTTGTAATGCCTACTTTTTTATTTCTGAATTTATTTATTTAGATCTTCTCTCTGTTTTCTCAGTTAATCTGCTAAAGGTTTGTCAATTTTGTTTAACTTTCCAAAAAACCAGATTTTTGTTTCATTGATCTCTTGTATTGTTTTTGTTTTTTTTTTTCATTCCAATTTCATTCATTTCTGCTTTGATCTTTATTGTTTCTTTTATTCTACCAATTTTCGTTTTGGTTTGCTGTTGCTTTTCTAGTTCATGAAGGTACATTATTAGACTGTTTATTTGACATTTTTTCACCTTTTTTGATGTAGGCACTTAGAGCTATAAACCTCCCATTTAGTACTGCTTTTGCTGTATCCCATAGGTTTTGGTATGTTGTGTTTCCAATATCATTTGTTTCAAGAAATTTTTTAACTTTCTTCTTAATTTTTTCATTGACCTACTTGTCATTCAGAAGCATACTTTCTAATTTACATGTGTTTTTATAGTTTCCAAAATTTCTCTTGTTATTGATTTACAGTTTTATTCCATTATGGTCAGAGAAGATGTTTGGTATTATTTCAATTATTTGAATTTTTAAAGACTTGTTTTGTGAACTAACATATGTTCTATCCTTGAGAATGATCCATGTGCTAAGGAAAATAATGTATATTCTGCTGCCGTTGGATGAGATGTTCTGTAAATATATATTAGATCTATCTGGTCTACATTGCACATTAAGTTCAGTGTTTCTTTGTTGATTTTCTGTCTGGAAGATTTGTCCAATGCTAAAAGTGGGTTATTAAAATCTCCAGCTACTGTTGTATTGGGGCCTATATATCTGAGTGCTCCAGTGTTGGGTGCATATATATTTTAAATTGTTATATGCCCTTGCTAAACTGATACATTTATCATTATATATTAACCTTGTCTCTTGTTAAAGTTTTCATCTTTAAATCTATTTTGTCTGATGAAACTACTCATGCTCTTCTTTGGTTTCCTTTGGTATTAAATATCTTTTCCATTCCTTTTTTTTTTTAGTCTATCTGTGTCTTCGTAGCTGAAAATTTGTTTTCTGGTTGTTTTGTGGTGTTCTTTTCCTTAATCTTTCTTTCCTTCCTGTCTTCCTTTAGTGAAGGTGATTTTCTTTGGTGATAGGATTTAATTTATTGATTTTTATTTTTTAGTTTATCCATCATATGTTTTGTGACTTGAGCTTGCCATAAGGCTTACAAATACTATCTTATAAGCCATTATTTTAACCTTATAACAACTTACCACTGTTCGCATAAACAAGCAAAAAGAAAACTAGTAAAAACTACTAGTTTTATATCTTATTGTATTATCTGTGTCTCAAAAAGTTGTTGTAGTTATTATTTTTGATTGGTTCATTGTTTAATCTTTCAACTTATGGTAAAAGTAGTTTACACACCACAGTTACAGTGTTATAATATTCTACATTTTTCTTGATATTTACTATTACCAGTGAGTTTTGTAACTTCAAGTGATTACTTATTGCTCATTAATGTCCTTTTCTTTCTGATTGAAGTACTCTCTTTGGCATTTTTTGTAAGGCAGGTCTAGTGTTGATGAAATTCCTCAGGTTTTGTTCATCTGGGAAAATCTTTATTTCTCCTTCATGTTTGAAGGGTATTTTTGTGGGATATACTATTTTAGGGTATAAGTTTTTTCCTTCAGTGTTTAAATATGTTATACCACTCTCTCCTGGCATGTAAGGTTCCAAGGTGGAACATTTTGAGAGACCAAATAAATAACAAAGCATTAAATTATAACTCAATGTATGAAATAAATATATCAGTCTATACTAATATGAATATTGAATAAAATGAGGAGAGAAGAGCCAGACCTTCTTTACAGAAGAATTACAAATAATATAGGGATTCTAATATAGATACTCCTCTTTCAGGAGATGGAGCTTAATTCCCATCTTTTTGCTTCCCCCTTGAAGGTAAGCTATGTTTAGTGACTCATTTCCAAAGAATAGAATAGAGAAAGGGATAAACAGTAGTTTCGTGGTGGAGAAACCTAGCAAACACCACCTTAACCATGTAATCAAGGCTAAACAGTGAGATAATGTAGCTGTCATGTGACCCCTGATATACTGTGATGAGAAGAGTTAATTCTTTTCCAAAAACATGTAAGTACAGTCTAATCATGATACAATATCAAACAACCCAGATTGGGAACATTCTACAGGATACCTGGATAGTACTCCTTAAGACTATGAAGGTCATGAAAAATAAGGAAAGAGTGAGAAATTCACAGATTAGAGGACACTGGGAAGACTTGATAACTAAATGCAATGTGCTATTCTGGATTGAATCTGGAACAGATTGAGGACTTTAACGAAAAAACTAGTAAAATCCAATAAAGAAATAGAATTTAGTTGGCCGGACATGGTGGCTCACTCCTATAATCCCAGCACTTTGGGAGGCTACTTTGGGTGGGTGGATCATGAGCTCAAGAGATCAAGACCATCCTGGTGAACATGGTGAAACCCTGTCTCTACTAAAAATACAAAAATTAGCTGGGCATGGTGGTGCACACCTGTAGTCCCAGCTACTCGGGAGGCTGAGGCAGAATTGCTTGAACCCGGGAGGTGGAGGTAATGGTGAGCTGAGATGGTGCCATTGCACTCCAGCCTGGGTAACAAAAGCGAAACTCCGTCTCAAAAAAAAAAAAAAAAAAGAATAGAATTTAGTTAACAGTAATGTAATGCAATTTTCTTTGTTTTGACAAATGTCCTGGATGATGTAAGATGTTAACAATGGGAAAACTGAGTGAGGGGTTTTTGGAAACCCTGTATACATCTGCTGTACTATCTGTACTATATTGCTACTATCTACTTTTCAGAAATGCAAATTATTCTAAAATAAAACATATTTTAAGATTCCCATATTTAATCATGTTATTTCATATTTAGGCATTTAATGGAAATGTTTCTGGGACATGGGGGAAACAGATGAACAAAACTTGGGAATAATTTTAAAAGCATGGGAACTAAAAATCATTTGAAGACAGTGATTCCCCTGCAGTTTATCAGAGTAGGCACTGTCATTCCTCTTATTTCTTGCATGTGTATGAGATTTGTTTCATAAGATCCTCTTAGCATTTCTGAGAAAAGTGTCAAAAGCAAAATGATCTGATTTGGAGAACTGTTTTAAGAAGGCTCAGGCATTCTCTCCAGCTATTGGTGTCTGCTCTTCCATATGATTTTATTTTAACCTTCTCACCAACTCAGCTCCCTGGGATACATTTATAAGCTAATTTTTTTCTGTAACTGTGGCTACTTCCTTTTTCTTCCCAAATGGACCATGCTTTATTAATGTAAGACACAAAAATTAAAAGGTTGCACATAACATGTAAGATATTTACATATGCATGCAAATCTGCAGAATGAACAACAAAAACAGTTAAATAACTGTTAATAACAAATATAAAATTATTCTTGAAATAGAATCTTGAGTTCTGTATGCATTTTAATGAAACCATTACATCAGTGATTTCAACATTTGTCACTGAGAGATTCTTAAGCAGTTTATTTATTACATGCCTTATTTTCCAAAAATTCTTTGTATAGACATATATCAACATCCACATGTCTAAATGTGGTATGTTTCAAATCACTGTTGCCTAAGTTTTTGTTGTAGATATCTTAGGCTATCGAAATTGTTCTTTTAACAAATAAAGCAAAATAAGGCAAGCACTTACCATCTGGCATCCTTATTCTGTTGATACATCTCCCAAGTATAGCATAAAATTAAAATATAGCACACCAAAATCAAGGGTAGAGGGAAAAAAAAAGTTGTTATTGTCAAATAAAGTGTATACCTGTAAAATGGGAGAGAGAGAGAGAGAGAGAGAGAGAGAGAGAGAGAGAGAGAAACACCACCATTACATTAATTGAATTAGAAATTGGCTTTTGCAGTTTCCAAGGTATGATTCTTTCATTTTTCAGAGTCCAGGATAAAAGTCCTTGTGGAAAAGCTCAAGATCTTTGGTTGCTTTATTGTAGAGAGGCCCTGATCTTCATTGTTCACTAACAATGCTTGTCTCTTCTCTAGCCAAACCCAACTGTACTGAGTGCAGAACAGGTGAGGCTACCTATTATTAATCTTCAGTGTTTAACAATGACAGGCAACAGTATGTAACTTTTATTGTATGGTAGGCACTGCTCTAAGCATTTTGTATATCTTTACCCATTGAATCTGTGAAACCCCATGAGTATGATGTCATTAATACCCTTACATTACAGAAGAAAAAACTGAGGCACAGAGGGGTTATGTGGCTTGCCCAAGATTACCCAGCAATAACTGGCAGGGGTAAAATTTGAACCCAGGCAAGCAGCAGGAGGTTGGATTGTCAGATGAGTCCACTCCATTTCTGCACAGATGTGAAGTGTCCTCTTTCCTGACAGAATCCTAGTCTCAGTGAAAGGAGGTAGGCCGAATTTGTGTGGGTGTGGCAAGAATGGCAGAGAGAGCACCTGGGACCAGAGGGAACCTGAATGCAACACAGTTGTTCCAACTTCAGTTCAACTTAAAGACTTAACTCTGGGAGGGATAAGAGAGGCTGCAACCTCTGAATGTCTTTTACAATGACCAACCAAAAATAGGAGAAGCAAAAGCAGATGTTAGTGCAAAATAGCACATCTTTTTTGTTGTTATTGTTTGTTCCTTTGACACAGGCCAAACTCATATAATCATATAGTCAGCCTCAGGTTGTTCTCTCCTTTTAGATAGGTTGGGACCCATATTTATGTATTAATACCAGTGATTAAGAACCTCTTCACTTTTCAATTGGCTGATGGCTTTTGCCTGTGAGGATAGCCAATGCTGGTGGGAGAAATATGAATAAACAATCTTACCTATGTTTCTTTTAAATAATTTTCACTGATGCATAATAGATATACATTGTTTCAGAGTATAGGTGATAGTTTAATACATTCATATAATTTGTAAAAACCAAATCATTTTTGGAATATCATCTTAAATATTTGTCTTTTTTATATGCTAGAGACATTCAAATTATTCTCTTCTAGCTATTTTGAAAGGTACAATAGGATATTTTAAACTATAATCATCCTGATTCATAAAAAACTAGGTCTTATTTCTTCTATCAAAGTGTATCTTTGTATCCCTTAATCAACTTTTCTTCTTTATCCACTTCCTCTACCTTTCCCAGTATCTGGTAACCAACAATATACTACCTTTATGAGATTAACTATTTTAGCTCCCACATAGAAGTGAGAACATGTGATATTTGTCTTTCTGTACTTGGCTCATTTCACTTAACATAACCTTCAGTTCTATTCATGTTGCTATAAATAACAGGATTTTGTTTTTTATGGATGAATGATATTCTATTGTGTATATATACTACATTTTCTTTATTCACATATTGATAGGTACTTAAAGTAATTACATAGTTTGGTTATCTTAAATAGTACAGCGATAAACATGGTAGTACAGACATCTTTTTGATATATTAATATTAATATTGTTTCTTTTGGATATAAACCCAGTAGTGGAATTGTTGGATCATATGGTAGTTCTATTTTTAGTTTTTCAAGGAGACTTTATAGTGGCTGTAAATAATATACATTCTCACCAACAATGTATGAAGGTTCCCCTTTGTCCACATCCTTGCCAGCATCCGTTATTGCCTGTCTTTTTGGTAAAAGCCACTTTAATTGGGGCGTGATGATATCTCCTTGTGGTTTTGATTTGCATTTCTCTGATTAGTGATACTAAGCACTTTTTATTTACCCGTTGGCCATTTGTTTGTCTTATTTTGAGAAATATCTGTTCAGATTTTTGTCCATTTTTTACATTGGATTTTTTTTTCTATGTCTTTTTTTTTTCCCATTTATTTATTTTATTGCATTTTAGGTTTTGGTGTACATGTGAAGAACATGCAAAATTGTTGCATAGGAACACACGTGGCAGTGTGATTTGCTGCCTTCCTCCCCATCACCTACATCTGGCATTTCTCCCCCTGCTATCCCTCCCCAGCTCCCCACCCCCCACCCTCCCTCCCCTATTTCCCCCCAACTGACCCCAGTGTGTAGTGCTCCCCTCCCTGTGTCCATGTGCTCTCATCGTTCAACACCCGCCTATGAGTGAGAACATGCGGTGTTTAATCTTCTGCTCTTCTGTCAGTTTGCTGAGAATGATGGTTTCCAGGTTCATCCATGTCCCCACAAAGGACCCAAACTCATATTTTTAAGGTTTTTTGCAATTGAGTTGTTTGAGCTTTTTGTATATTCTGGTTATTAATCGCTTGTCAGATGGGTGGTTTGCAAATATTTTCTTCCATTCTGCGGGTTGTCTCTTCACCTTGTTGATTGTTTTCTTTGCTGTGCAAAAGTGTTTTAGTTTGAGGTAATCCTATTTATCCACTTTTGCTTAGGTTGCCTGTGCTTTTGAGGTCTTACACAGAAAGTCTTTGCCCAGACCAATGTCCTGGAGCATTTCCCTGTTTTCTTCTTGTAGTTTCACAGGTTAAAGTCTTAGATATAAGTTTTGAATTAATTTCAATTTGATTTTTGTGTATGGTGAGAGGTAAGGGTCTAGTTTCATTCTTCTGCATATAGTTTTCCAGTTTTCCCAGCACCGTTTATTGAAGAGACTGTCCTTTCCCCATTGTATGTTCTTGGCAAGTTTGTTGAAGATGAGTTGGCTATAAATGTGTGGATTTATATCTGGGATCTCTATTCTGTTCCATTGATAACTGTGTGTTTTTATGCCAGTACCATGCTTCTTTAGTTACTATAGCTTTCTAGTGAATTTCGAAGTCAGGTTGCATGATGCCTCCACTTTGTTCTTTTTCCTCAGGATTGCTTTGGATATTCAGGATCTTTTGTGGTTCCATATAAATTTTAGATTTCTTTTTCTGTTTCTGTAAAAACTGTTATTGGTATTTTGAGAGCGATTGCACTGAATCTGTAGATTGCTTTGGGTAGTATGTCATTTTAACAATATTAATTCTTCCAATTAATGAGCATGGAATATCTTTTTTGCATTCTGTTTCTTTCATCAGGTATCTATGTATGTGTGTATTTTTAATCAGAGTTTTACAGTTTTTATTGTATAGATATATCACTTCTTTGGTTGAATTGAATACTAGGTATTTTATATCCTTTGTAGCTATTTTGAAGACAATTGCATTTTTGATTATTTTGTCAGATTTTTCATTACTGCATATATAAATACTATTGATTTTTATATGTTCATTTTGTATCCTGCAACTTTACTGAATTCATTTATGAGTTTTAATAGTTTTTTGGTGGAGTCTTCAGGTTTTTCTAAACATAATATCATTCCATCTGTGAACAAGCCTATTTGACTTTTTCCTTTCCAATATGAATGCCCTTTATTTCTTTCTCTTTCCTAATTGCTCTGGCATTATGTTGAATAAAAGTGGTGAAAGTGGGTATCATTGTCTTGTTTTGGATCTTACAGAAAAGGCCTTCAATTTTTCCCCATTCAGTGCAAAATTAAATGTTGGTATGTCATGTATGGCCTTTGTTATTTTGAGGTATGTTTCTTTTATAACCAGTTTGATGAAGGTTTTATCAGAAAGGGATGCTGAATTTTATTGAATGCTTTTTTGGCATTTATTGAAATCATATGGTTTTTGTTCTTGGTGCTGTTAATGTGATGTATCAAATTTATTGATTTGTGTGTGGTGAACTGTCCTCACATTTATTGATTTCTGTATGGTGAATTTTACTTGCTTGTGATATATGATCTTTTTAATGTGTTGTTGAATTCTGTTTGCTAGTATTTTGTTGAGGAGTTTTGCATCTATGTTCATCAGTAATATTGGTCTGTAGTTTTCTTTTTTTGTGTATCATTGGTTGGTTTTTGTATCAGAGTAATGTTGGCTTTGTAGAATGAGTTTGCAAATATTCCTTTCTTTTAATTTTTTTTTTTAAGTTTGAAGAGAATTGATATTAATTATTTAAATGTTTGGTAGAATTCAGCAGTGAAGCCATCAGGTCCTGGACTTTTCTTTGATGAAAGACTTTTTGTTACAGCTTCAGTCTCCTTACTCACTGTTGGTTTGTTGAGGTTGTTTATTTCTTCATGGTTCAATCTTGGCAGGCTGTATGTTTCCAGGAATTTATTTATTTTCCCTAGATTTCCCCGTTTGTTGGCATTTAGTTATTCATTACAGTTTCCCATGATTCTTTGTATTTCTGAAGTCTCAGTCATTATGTTTCCATTTTTTGTTTCTGATTTTGTTTATTTGGATATTTTCTCTGTTTTTCTTAGTCTAGCTAAAGGTTTGTTGGTTTTATCTTTTTGAAAAATCAACTTTTCATTTTGTTGATCGTCTGTATTTTTTTTAGTCTCAATTTTATTTATTTATTCTCTAATCTTCATTATTTCTTTCCAGCTACTAATTTTGGGTTTGGTTTGACCTTACCTTTCTAATTCTTTAAGGTACATTTGTGGGTTGTTTATTTTAAATATTTCTGCTTTTTTGATATAAGCATTTATTACTATAAAATTCCTTATCAGTACTGCTTCTGCTATATCCGATAGATTTTGTTATGCTGTATTTCAATTTTCATTTGTTTCAAAACAATTTTTAAATTTCTTTCTTAATATCTTTATTAACCCACTGATATTCAGGAGCATGCTGTTTAATTTATATGTGTCTGTGTGGTTTCCAAGGTTCGTCTTGTTATTAATTTCTAGTTTTAGTCCACTGTGGTCGAAGATACTTGCTATAACTTCTACTTTTTTGAATTTAATCAGATAGATGTGTCTTGTGGCTTGATAGGGTTATTCTGGGGAATATTTTATATGCTGATGAAAAGAATTTGCATTCAGCAACAGTTGGGTGAAATGTTCTGTAAATGTCAAGTCTATTAGGTCTAGTGTGTAGTTTAACTCTGCTGTTTCTTTGTTGATTTTTTGACTGGATGATCTGTCGATTACAGAGAATGGTATGTTAAAGTCTCTGTCTATTATTACTTGGCAGCCTCTCTTTTCCTTCAGATCTATTAGTGTTTGCTCTATATATTTGGGAACTCCAATGTTGGGTGCAGAGATACTTGTAATTGTTATATCCTTTTGTTGAATTGACTCCTTTATCGTTATAGAGTGACCTTCTTTGTCTTCTTTTACAGACATTGATTTGTAGTCTATCTATTTTATCTAAATATAGCTACTCTTGCTCTTTTTTGATCTCCAGTTGTATGGAAGGTCTTTTCCCATCTCTTCACTCTCAGTCTATGTGTGTCTTTATAGGGGAAGTGGGTTTCTTGTTGGCTGCATATAGTTGAGACTTGTTTCTTTATTAAGCCACTCTCTGCCTTTTAACTGGAAAATCAAGACCATTTACATTCAGTATTATTATTGATAAGTAAGGACTTAACTACTCCCATCTTGTTGCTTGTTTTCTGGTTTTGTAACTTTTCTCTTCCTTTCTTCTTTTCTTACCATCTACCTTTGTGGAAAAGTGATTTTCTCTAGTGGAATGTCTTAATTCATTACTTTTTATTTTTAAAATCTATTATGGATTTTTGCAATGTGGGTACAATGATGCTACCAAAAACTCTTACACATATAAGAAATTATTTTAAAGAGATGACAATTTATCTTACATCACAAAGAATAGAAGCAAAGAAAAAATGGAAAAAATTTTACACTTTAATTCCATTCCCCCATATTTTAACTGTTAGTTGTCTCAATTTACATATTTTCATATTATCTGTCTCATAACAGGTCTCTATAGCTGTTATTGTTTTTGATAGATTCGTCTTTTGGGTTTCATGTTAGAATTATAAATGGATTGTATACCACAATTACAATATTAGAGTATTTTAATACTTGTTGCTTATTGCTTTTTAATGTGTTTAGTTTTATCCAGGGGTTTCATACCTTCAAATGTTTTCTTTTTGCACATTAATGTTTGTTTTTTTTTTTCTTTCCAAGAGAAGAACTCCCTTTAGCATTCCTTGTAAGCATTCCTTGTACACATGTAGCAGTGTGATTTGCTGCCTTCCTCCCCATCACCTACATCTGGCATCTCTCCCCTTGCTATGAATAAGCTTTCTACTCCTTGCTCTTGCTCAACCCCCTCTTGAATTCCAGATCTGTTCGTGGGGAATTCCTTCAGCTTCTTATTTTCTGGGAAACACTTTATCTCTTCTTCATAGTTGAAGGATAATTTTGCTGACTGCAGCATCTTGTTTTTTTTTTTTTTTCCAGTTTGAAAGTGTCATTTTACTTCCTCTTGGCCTGTATGGTTTCTGGTAAGAAGTCCATTTCCAGATGAATTAGAGCTCCTTTATATGTTATTTGCTTCTTTTCTCTTCCTGATTTTAGAGTTCTATGTTTTTCTTTGACTTTTGAGAATTTATTATCTGCTTTGGGGAGAGTCTCATTTGGGTTGATTTCGTTTGGTGTTCTCTGATTTTCCTACATCTGGATATTTACATCTTTCTCAAGTTTTGGGAAATTTTCTGTTATTATTTCTTTTTTTTTCCCATTTATTTATTTTATTGCTTTTTAGGTTTTGGGGTACATGTGAAGAACATGCAAGATTGTTGCATAGGTACACACGTGGCAGTGTGATTTGCTGCCTTCCTCCCCATCACCTACATCTGGCATCTCTCCCCTTGCTATAAATAAGCTTTCTACTCCTTGCTCTTGCTCAACTTCCTCTTGAACATGGATAAGTCTTAGATTTGGTCTTTTGAAGTAATTTTTTCTGTATCTTCATTTCTTTTCATTCTTTTTTCTTTCTGATTATTTTCAAATAGCCTGCCTTCAAGCTCACCAATTCTTTTCTTTGCTTAACCCATTCTGCTGTTGAGAATTTTTAGTAACTTTTTCAGTTCAACAAATATATTTCTCAGTTCCAAGCTTTCTTTTTAATGTTTTAAATTATTTCAATCTCTTTGTTAAGTTTCTCTGATATATTTCTGAATTGCTTTTCTGTGTTATCTTGGAGATCACTGAGTTTCCTTAAAATTACTATTTTGAATTATTGGCCAGAGAGGTCACATACTGCTGTCTCATTAAGGTCAGTTACTAGTTCCCTGCTTTGTCCATTTGGGGAGATCATGATTCACTGTTTGCTGTTGCTTCTTGCGGATGCACATCTATGTCTTTGCACTGAGGATTTGCTATTTATTTCAGTCTTCTCTGTCTGACTTGTTTTGTTTTTTATTGCATATATTTGCTTAGAGATTATTAGGCACTAGTGATGCCTTAACCACCTAATTTGGCCCTCAGAAAATAAAAAACAAATATACAGCACAGAGGTTATCATTAGCAATATTCCACAACTCCAGAACTCAAATATGAGGATGAGATGCTGGTAACCCATCAGTCACAGCCTGTCCTTAATGGGAGAGGTCCCAAAGGATATATCCTGGAGGTGTGGGAAGCCTGGCTAGGGGTTTGTGCCCAGAACACCTGCTGAATGTACCTCCTGCAGTGTGGTGCTGTTGAATAGCCATTCGGATTTAGTGTCTTCTTTGGCTGAGTTACAGAGCAAATGTCCCACCTATCCACTTTGTCTCTGTCTGTTGTAAGGGATATTTCTCCCTTCCAGCATTGTGATACTTCCCATAGGTTAAGGCAGAGACAGGTATTTTGTTAGGGAACCCAAGGTGGTAGGAAAGCTGGTTGTCTACCTTGATCTCATTTTTTTCAGAGTAGAAACTATGAGTTGGGAGGAAGTTTTTCATGTGTTTGGTGTCAGGCAGAATGGGGGAGAGGATGTCACAGATGTGGAAGTCTGATTCTGTTACAGTCTGCTTGGAGGTTTTTTCATTTTGTTTTTTTCACTTCTCTGAAGCCCAAGGAACCGTCTCATCCTCATATTTGAGTTCTGGAACTCTGGGATATTGCTAATGATAACCTTGGTGCTGTGTATTTGTTTTTTATTTTCTGAGGGCTTGTAGGGGGTGCAGTTAGCTTGCTTCTATGCTGCCATTTTGGAACTGGATGTCCAATCCTATCTATGTTATACTGTTATGTTCTAAATGTTTGTGTTCCCTCAAAGTTCCTATGTTGAAAAACTAACCCCCAATATAATGGTATGAGGAAGTGGGGTTTTTGGGAAGTAATTACGTCATGAGAGTAGAGCCTTCATGAATTGGAGTAGTGTCCTTATAAGAAGAGACACAAGACAGCTTCCCTCCTGTCTCTCTTTTTTTTGCCACATAAGGCTAGAATGAGAAGTTGGCAGACTGCAACCTGGAAGAGGGCTATCATCAGAACTTGACCATTCTGGTACTTTCATCTTGGACTTCCAGCTTCCAGAACTATGAAAAATAAATTTCTATTGTTTACAAGCCATCTAGTCTATAATGCTTTGTTATATTAAACTGAACAAGACATGCACACATATGAATTTTTTTTTTACTAGATTTGTGCATTTGCAGGTCCTTTACCTCCATTCTTCTTTGGCTATGTCCACATAATGCAGAAATGACTCATCTATTTGACAAGTGATGGAGTAGGAGAAAGGAATCTTCCAGGCTGATATGAGGCAGCACATGGAAAAATATCTAGCGGTTATTGACCATTGGTAGTTGCTCAAAGAATTTAATCATGAATTCCAATTCTATGTTCACATATCAAATTAAAGACTTTTAATTTCTTTTCAAATTAAATTGTATAAAATGGCTATGATAGTTCTATTAGTTTCCTAGGAAAGCTGTAAGAAATTAGCACAAACTGGATAGCTTAAGACTATAGAAATTTATTCTCTCACAGTTCTGAAAGCTAGACATATGAAACCAAGGTGCTGGCAAGTTTGGTCCTTTATAGGCTCTGAAGGAGAATCTGCTCTATGCTCCCTCCTACCCCCCTCTGCTGGTTTCTGGCAATCTTTGTTGTTCATTGACTTACACACATATCACTCCAATCTCTGCCTCTGTCTTCACATATGTTCTCTTTTTGGTGTGCCTCTGTGTTTCTTAAAATCTGCTTCTCCTTATCAGGACACAGTCATTGGGCCTACCCTAATCCAACATGACCTTAATTTAGCTTGATTACATCTGAAAGAACCCTATTTCAAAATGAGGTCATATTCACAGGTATGGGGGGCACTGGTGTAGCCAGTGTAGTCAGTGCCCCCCATACCTGTGAACATATCTTTACAGGGGACACAATTCAAGCAAACTATAATTGCATACTGATGAGGTTTGACTCTGAGTGACTCTGGAAATTCCTTACCTCCCTTGATTGCTGCTTTCCTACTGCATCTGGCTGCTCTGAATCTTTAAAATCCACATTTAAATATATGTTTGTTCACTTAGTTTACATGATTGAATTAAAAATCTTTTTCTAAAGGTTACCCTCCTCTTAAAAATCAAACTATCACCTTGATTGTATGTGTGGAGAAACATAAGCAGAGAGCCTGGTAAGAAGAGAATCCACAAGGATGCTCTTCAAGGCTGCTCACATGTTGACAAGGAGAATGAAGTACTTCATAACTTAATTCAACTCATTCTTCTTAAGTTTTAACAACTTACCAGAGTACATCGTCAGGGGATGTCAAATCAAAAGCACAACTCTCGACACCATCTTTAAATTTGATGACCTTCGAGTAGACCCAGACAGGCAATGCCAGGATAAAGGAAGCTGCCCAAAGGCCCAAATTGATGCGGATGGTCTTGTACCTTGTTCTCCAACTTGTTAGTCGAAAGGGTTGGACGAGGGCAAAGTACCTGCAAAGCCAGTTAGGAAGAGTTTTAGAACAATCAATAAAAGCACTGAGCTCTAAGGATGAAAGGTTCATGATGAGAGTAAATTATTAGCATTATTGTGAAGCACACCTCTATCAGAGCAAAAGAAAGTTATTATTTTTTAAGAGCTGCCTAGTATCTGTAGAGAAAACAATTCTTGACCCTGCAAGTCTGAATAAACCACTCACTGAAATAGCTGTTCCTTCTATGAACACACTGATAATGGTAAAATTCTACAGCGCAAACTCTTTCTTTACAAAGGGGCTTTTCCTGTAAATGAGACTCTGGAAAACTTTGTCTCTGAACAGGGATTTCCTCCAGGAGGAAATGACCCTTTTCCCAGCAGGATTTACTGACACAGAGGCAGGAAGGAGGGGAATGTGTGGGGCTAAGAGAATCCCTCAGCAGAAGGGGGTTCAGGCACACAGAACAAACATTTTGCCCAGATGGTTTTACACTAAAGTCACCAGGCCCATGGAGTTTCAGGTCACAGAAGTCACAGTGAGGATGAACAAGTGTGACTAGTATACACAATGCAAATTCCTTAAGGAAGTTAGGCTAAAAGCCAGAGGGAAGAAATGGGCTCATTTCATGGGGAAGCATTTTTCTTTATGTTTTCTCTTTTCATTTTAGAGCCAGGGGGAAAAAAGGGGTAATCATTAATCAAACTTGAAATTCTGACATATCAAATACATTTGGTCCTCCAGCAAATCCAAGAATTTTTCAGAGCAAAATGAAAGCTGAAGAACGAAAAAGAGAGCTCAGATTCAGAAGGAAGGCTATTTGAAAAAGCACAGCTTTGCTGGGTTCTGGGGGTGGTGGAAGATAGTATTAGTAGAAATTCAACAAATGTAAAAATGGTTTCTATGGTCACTTAATTTTCTCCAAGTTTTTGTAAAGCTATTTAATGAAGACTCATAAAAATGAAAAATTTCTTGTCCTCTTGTTCTTTCAATTTTGCACCAGAAGCAGGATATTTTGCATTCAGTTAAGGGACCTTAGGCATGCAGAGAGTGGTTTCTGGTCAGGGCTCCACAGCTACCCATCCTTTACACACTGCACAAGCATTCCCCATGGCTAAGGAGAGAAGAGCCTCTTTTCTCCCTGCTGGGGAAGTGGATGATGTAGTGACTACATAGCAGCCCAGTCATCATTTTTACTGGAATTATATGATGATGAAGTCATGGCATCAAGCAATTAAGGAATCTTCTCTGATAGCATCTCTCCCCAGCTGAAAACCTTTCAGTGGTTTTCCATCGATTTTCAGAATTCTTCCCATGATCCACAGGTCTTTTTTTCCACCTGGTCCTGCCTGGTGCTCAAGCTGGAGCCTGTGCTAGTCTCTCCCTTGACTTCCTTAAAGCTCTTCCCATTTCAAGGTCAGGCATATGATGTTCTACCTGCCTGATACGATCTGTCTCTGCTTCTTCCTGCTCTTCCTTCAAGTTCCTATTTAACTGTCTCCCTCTTAGAGAAGCCTTCTCTGACCACCCATTCTATACTAGAGAACATAACTATAAAAGATTATAGGTAGACTCTGCTTTTCCCTCCTAGTGTGTTATCACTATGTGGAAATACACATTTATTTGTGGGGCTCCTCACTTAATGTCTGTCTATACCACTAGAATGAAAGCCCCATGAGGGCAGGAGCCTTGATTATTAGTTTAAGGCCACTGTATCCCCTGTGTCCAACAATCTCTGGCATATGGTTCATGCTCAATAAATGTTTTTTGAATAAATTAATGAATAAATTGCAAAATTTGGCCCTACTTATTGACTCTTGATGTTTTAGAGAATTTATTTATAAAAGTAGCCACTAATGAAAGTCTAGGTAGCTTTCATTTGAAGGCAAACATTTTGAATGTTTCTATATTGTTTTTGTATGGCTATAGAGGTAGGAGTCCACTACTAAATATTCTACACACTTGCAGTTATTACTAATTAGGGAAAGAAAAATGAGTTATTGGAAACACTTGAAATGTATGAGCCATTAAACTGGCAATTAAAATGATTTAAATATGTAAACACTAAGGCATATTGATGGCACTGACATTTAGTTATGCTCTTACAAAGCAAGCCTCATTTCTCTTTTACAAAATTGCAGATTTTGTTAAACTTTTATTAATTTAGTAGAGTTAGAATTAAGAGAAATATGGGGAAGGAAATGGTTCCACTTTATATCTTCTTCATTTGTTTCTTACCACCTGATCTTCCAGAGTGAAGGCCAGGGGAAGGAAAGGGCAGAATGTCTTAAATGTGAAACGAAATTTTAGCATACTATGTCCATTGGATTAAAACAAAACAAAATAAAACAAAACAAAAGGCTGGATGTAAGACACACATGCATGCATGTGTGCACACATACACAGAAAAACCTGTCAATATTAGGAAATACACACAGTTGGTCTGCTGCAAGACAGAAAATGCCCATTTACTTCATTTATAGTAAGAAATTTACAGGAGTATAAATCTTTTTTTTTTTTTCCCCAAAAAAGCCAATATTCTCTTGCATCCAAGGCACAGGGTATAAAGAAGCTCATATTATCCCCAAGATGCGATTACTATTGGTATGGCCTGTACTTTAAATTGCTTTTCTATAGTGAATCTGGTCTGTTCAAGGCCTTCTTCCTGGTGCTGGAACCCTGACAAGCTTCTGGGGCATTTCTCACAACACAGTCACATTGGCTGGCATCAGCTGAGCTAACTAGACCTATGCCATATATTGATTTAAAAATGTGTTAATTATAAGTTGAGAAGCACATTCTATATTTTGAAAATTCTCTTGCAGAAAAACAAAAGGATTTTTAAAACTTACCATGCTTATTCATTTTTTTAGAGTGACTGATTTATATGAACCTTGCCATTATTATTATTATTTTTGTTTGTTCATCTAAAGAATGGCTCATTACTTCCCCACCAAAAGTCCCATTTGGAAGAGTGAAAGAGGCAGGGTTAAAGAAGATTTTTGGATGAACCCAGGGAAATTTAACATATCCTTCAAGACATTCATTCATTCATTCATTCATCCATCAATATTTTTTGAGCACCTGAGTGCCAGGCACTGTTACACACACACATTTAGGATATATTGGTGGACAAAGACCCTGTCTTTGTAGAATTTACATTAGAGGTGCAGGGTAACTAGACAATAAATCACACACTCACAGACACACACACACACACACACACACACACACACACACAGTGATTTATGTAATATATTTGAATCCAAGGAAAAAGACAGTAGATCAGAGCAAGGAGGATTGAATATGTTGGGTTAAGGTTGGGTTGGGAAGAAGGCAGATGGGGATTTTAAGTGGGTTGCTCTGGAAGACAGAGTAGCACTGTTGGAAATACTAAGGTTGTCTTTAGGCCCTGTTTCTGTTTGGGGTGAGCTGCTAGGACCTGGTGTGGACATTCTGCATCTGGATAATGCAGGTCTCATCCTAGATTGCAAGTTTTCTAGACAGGCCAGACAGTGAGGCAGTTACAACCACCTGCCATTTCTACAGTCAGATGGCTTGGATCTGAACTGAGCTCGCCCACTCACTGACTCCATAAGTACTGACCACCATCATCATCTCCTCAAACAACATTAGCTTACATGGACGGTGAAAAGGGCTATCGCACATTCCAGGACATAGTGGAATATATTTCTAATGATGTAAAATGACAGCATTTGTATTAACCAATCACAATAATGTTTGTAAAAGATGGTCTTCCTGGCACTGGGAAATTGCTTCATGGTCATATAGGAACCTCTACTCTACCGATTCCTTAGAGCTATGAAGCAATAGCAAGTATATGAGACAGTAAACGTATCAGAAATAGCCCTGGACAGGGACTAAGGAAATCTACTTTAATTCTTGGCTCTGCCACTAATTATCTGTGTCCTGCTAGCAAATCTCCTCACTTCTCTGGGTCTCAGTTTTCTTACTGTAAAAATAATGGGGGAAATTCATTCCGGTTTCTAATATTTCATGGTTTTGTGATATTCTTCTTACAGTGAATTGCAAATAAAGTGGAGTCAAAAAGAATGATTAGAAAAAAGGAGATTGTTGTGTTTTATTTTCCATTAAAAATAGACCTCTGTGAAAATTAAACAAAATATTCTTAAGTAATCAGTCCTGCAATGAAACAAACAAAGAAGAGCTGTGCTGTTATAAACCAAAACTGATGTTGCTTAAATTGGAATGAGCTTGGGGAAGCACAGGCACCTCTGAATTATATTAAGATATTTCAAAGTCCTTCACTTACCTGTCCACACTCATTACAGTCATGATGGCACTACAAGCAAATTGGTTGCAAGTATCTAGGGATGTGATGATGGTGCAGAGAGGGTCCCCAAACACCCACTCTCCCCCTCGGACCCACTGGTGAATAAGAAAGGGCATTCCAACGATGTGGACCAAATCAGCCACAGCCAGGTTGCAAATATAGATGTCAGGGACTGTTTTTTTCCTGGATCTGAAAGAGATGGAGGAAACTGAAGATTGACATTGAATGTATGCAGACTCTTCAATACAAAATTTTATCAATACCTGATACAAATTTTTAATTGCCATAACGCATTTTAAATGTTAAAGGAAAACCTACACAAACGCATAGAGGAAACGCCTAGACTTGTGTATATTTAAGCATTTTTAACTATTTATTTGGTAACTTACCTTGGTGGTTTAAAAATATGTCCACAAGTCAGGTTCAGTGGCTCGCGCCTGTAATCCCAGCACTTTGGGAGGCTGAGGTGGGTGGATCATCTGAGGTCAGGCATTGGAGACCAGCCTGGCCAACATAGAGAAACCCCATCTCTACTAAAAATACAAAAAATTAGCTGGGTATGGTGGCGGGCACCTGTAATCCCAGCTACTAGGGAGGCCAAGGCAAGAGAATCACTTGAACTCAAGAGGCAGAGGTTGCAGTGATCACACCATTGCGCTCCAGCCTGGTCAACAAGAGCAAAACACCATCTCTAAAAAAAAAAAAAAAAAAAATGTCCACAAATTCTTTGATATTCCTTTCAATAGTTGGAGACTAATTCCCTCTCTTTGACTGCTGATCTTATTAATTTGCTTCTAACAATGAGAATATGGCAGAAGTGACAGTGTGTGACTTTGAAATTAGGTCACAAAGTTATTGTGGGGGTTTCTCTTTGCTCTCTGTTGGATTGCTCTCCCTGGTGGAAGCCTGCTGCTATCTTGTGAGGATACTCAAGTAACAGTGTGGAGAGGTCCATGTGGAGAGGAACTGAAGCTCCAGTCAACAACCAGTCAGGTATGGGAGTGAGCTACCTTGGAGGTAGATCCTCCAGCTACAGCCAAGCCTTCAGATGACTGTAACCCTGGAAGACAGCTTGATGGCAACTTTCTGACAGATCATGAGTGAGAACCAACTAGCTAAGCTGCTCCTGTATCCCTGACCATTGGAAACATGTGAGACAGTAAATGTTTATTGTTTCAGGCCACTATGTTTGGGGTACATTTTTTTGAGACGTTTGGGGTAATTTTTTATGCAGTAACAAGTTATACCAACTTTAAATACACTCAGGCAAAAGATTTAGTCTTTACTCACCCCTAGTATTTAAAACAGCTGAAGACTGAAAATAAATGATTTCTGTTGTCTAATGCATTTTCTTCCTGTTGTAGCTGAGGCCATTGTTAAGATTTCAACAATGACTTAGAAATATTCCAGTAAAATCTAACGATTAGCAAATACTGTTGATAAAGACCCTGAGATCCAGACAGGGAGGAGAGTCATCTGAAAAGAGGGAGCTGATAGATGGCACTGAGAATGATCTCATGTCTCCTGTGGGGAGCAGGAGGTGGGAGAAGTGAATTCAGTGCTATCTAGATGTGGCATTCTCATCACCAGGTGAAATACACTTCTGAGAGCAGAAATTTAAAATTTAATTGGTTCTTATTTTAAGGAGCTGGCACATTCAATAGTAAACAGGTATCATCTTTGGGAGATGCTGTTCATTAATTCAACAAACACTTTATTGAACATCAATTATATGGCAGGCATAACATTGTGCTCTAAAGCTGTAAAGCTAAATTATGTATAAACCTTGTCATCAAGGAGCTTATTGTGTAGACATGCATAAATAAACAATCACATTACAATTTGATAGGTGAAAGCTAGAGACAAGTACAAGAAGCACAAAGAAGGGGACCCTCTCCTCTTTCCTGGGAAGTGTCAAGACAGGTTTCTTGGCAGATGTGGACACATATGAATTTAAACAGCATATAAGAAACAGTCCTAAGATTATGCCACAGTTGCTAGTTTACTCCTATTTCAGGGCTAGTGCTCTGCTGTTTGGCAGCTATTGTGTGTCTTCATTATTCATTGGCTACAACTTCTATAGCCCATGAACTTCATTTCTCAGCTGTCAGATTCTCATGTGAAACATCAGACAGGGTGAGCCCATCTCTTCTCCAGGCCTTGGCAGCATTCACTGTGTGGAGAAGTTACTGCCATGGAGTCCTCATTCAGCAACCATACCATTCAACAACACATTGTTGTTGCCACTAAAAAAGCAGGTTGGTCTGTTGCCCTCAGGAGCTTGATGGCTCACACCAGAATGACCAAGAGGGAGAAGAGACACAAAGAAAAGATCATGTCAAACAAAAGAGCAGCCAGCTGGCTGTCCTTGTACTCTCATCCCCTGTCCTCTCTGGGTCATTGAGAGTGGGAAATGGAGAAGGGGCAGGGAAGAGGGAGAGATATTAGCAGTCAGAAAGAGCTCCAAAGTAAAAAAAAAAATCATAAATCTTAGTCTATAAATAGATGTTATTTGCATGTGAATTGGGGTATAAACCATAAGCAGTTGCTTAGGTCTCAATTGCAGCAATTAGATCCATGGCTCTTGCTTTTCTCTGGAGGGGTACACATCGTTTACTGATAATGAATTATGGTAATTCTATTGTGGGGACAGTGCAGGCCATTAACTGGCAATTAAAAAGAATGAAATAAAGTGTTTCTAGATGATATTCTGTATGATACAAAGAGAATTTGAAGCAATTGATAAATGTATAAATTTATCTGGACATAAATTACTAGGGCAATATAAATAACCCATTATATTTATTGTTGTCTTCTTTACTGAAAGCCACAACATCAAAATTAAAAACAACTAAATAGAAATTGTAGAATCTCTAACTACATAAATTATGTTCCTTTTTAAGTCTCATTTATCTTCAGATTTCCTGTTGTCAGACTTCATGAGATTTATGTTTCTTATTATATATACATTTAAAATAAAATACAAAGACTTGTGATAATTTGGCTGACATTTGTTCCATGTGGTTAATGTGGTCATATCTAATGCTTATTAATTTGAGGAATGATAAAATAAATTATAGTACTCCACACTACCACATTCAATAGGATGTAGCTGTTATAAGTCATAGTTTGAAAGAATATTTAATCAGATGGGGAAATACTTATACTATTAAGCTAAAAAAAGTAAATAAATTTAGAGTCATGCTATATACATAATCAGTATTCTTTCTTTTTAAGAAATTCTTTTTTTCTGTCCCTCCCTCTCAAGAAATTCTTAAATATACATAATCAGTATTCTTTCCTTTTTAAGAAATTTTATATAATTCTTTATTTAAAATTATGTATATAGCATGACTCTAAATTTATTTGTTAAAAATTTTGCAGGAACAATATGTCAGGTGATGACAGTGATCACCTATTTGGTGACTGATGTTTTATTTTATTGTTTGTATTTTCTGACATTTTTTCAAAATTTCTATTAAAACCATGCAAACCTTTTACAATCAGAAATAACAATATATGATATGGATTAAGTAAAACTAACAAAACATAACAATACATATGTGGGCTGCTATGCTTGTCATTTGTCAGCCTGTACTCAGGCCCCCTTGCCAACTGGCTTCTGATTAGGTTTGGCCAATCAGAAGCACCAGTGGGAACTGGAGAATATGGAGGAAAGGAGAAGCCAGAATATTTCTTTCCCCTCTCTGCTGTCGGCATCTTGGGCAGTGGCTGCATCTTTCTCATGGTTCCAGCTTCTCCTGTAGCCCTCACTCCATGATCCAAGATACCACTGTGGCTCCAGCTCCCACCAGGCAGCCTAGACTCCTGAGGTCTGTAAAATTTCCTTCTCTCTCTCCCTCCAGCTTGGGGCAGGGAGAGGAAAGTGGCGTTGGGGTGAGGGATGTAGAACTGACTTCCTGCTCTTGTTAATCTCTGGGTTGCCTTACCATCCTGTTTGGCATTTAGTTGAATTAAATTGCTGTCGTGAGCCAATGCCAATGGATCAATAGTCATTTCCTGAAACACTGTATTGAGAAGAATTCTGAGTCCTTACACAGATGCTATACAGGACAGACCTGTGTGATTAATGACTGTTAAGGGTGAGAGTTTACAGCAGAGTTACCTATTTGCCAGCTCTGCTCTAGATACATAGAGTAATATAGTGGAAAGAGAACCTAACTGGGAATTTTATGTTCATTTCTATGGCATCACTCATTGTGCCCTTAGGCAAGCCATTTAACTCCTTTGGATTCCCCCGTCAGCTGAAGATATTGGCCAACTAGATCACAGCACATATGAACAGATGTGGTTGCATGGTACTCTGGCATCTAAAACATATCTGTGCAGCCAAGGATGGGGGTCAATTCCAAAAAGAGTCTGTGTATGGCTGACACTTAGAATGGTAGAGGGCTGGGTAGAAGGAACTGTTAGTTATTGTTTAATCTGGGTGGGGTAAAAAGGAAGAGACCTGAAGAGACCTCTGTTCTAAAAAGTTTCCCATCCTGTTGGCAACTGGAATTCCACCATTAGGTAGTACTCCTCTAGGTTAACACATTGTCCATCTTGTAACCTCTGTTTAATGAATTCATAACTTAATGTGAATTAGTTGACTTGACAGGGAGATGAGGGCAGGAAGTGACAAAATGGGAACTCTTTATTTTTGGAGGATAGGGCACCTTTTATAGAGACTCTGCCCAAGGGAGTCTGTTAGTAAACAGAAGAAAGATGAGTTCAGAAGGTGGATGTGCGGGTCTGACAAAAAAAAGTCAGTCCCTTTATTGAAGTACAGGTGATTCCCAGGGCCTGCTGTGCTTGTGGAGAATAGTTGAGTAATGGGGTTGAGTTCCTTAATCTGTCTCCTGGGAGTGCAAGAACAAAATATTATAATTGGCTCAATTTTCTGCATACATTTTCTAAACTGGCTTCCTTTGACCTGCTATAAATTTAATGTACAACAGACTACGATGATCTGGCCTCATTATTTTACAGTCATCCTCCTAATGCACAAATCGCTTCTTGCTTTTTAAAAAAGGTACATAGAACATCTTATTCTTGAAGCTCCATCTTCCTTAAACATATTTATTTTATATATGCTTCTAGTCTTCATTTGGCAAAGTCAGAAATTAGTTCATTGCTTGCTTTCCAGCATCATTAATGATTTTACTAACTTTTAGTTCTATCGATGAACACTGGTTTTGATACAATTATTACCATAAAAGGGGAAGTCATTAAATATTGTTTAAATGTTATTTATTTCTCCTTATTTTTATTATAGTCTTAATATTTTATTTAATTCACCTGTCTGTTCAGAAAGTAACAAATAAAAGATCATGGCAAAGCATGATGAAAACATTAATATAAATTGCCTTAAAATGTTTAGAGAGCAATTTGCAAAAAAGTTGATAAATTCCTAGCCAAATAAATAAAGAAATAAAGGTAAGTTGCTTTCAAATGACTTTTGAAGATTAATAAATTTTTAGAGAGCAATTTGCAAAGAAAAGTATTAAAGTCTTAGCAAAAAAATTAAAACTTGTTTTAATTAAAATTTGTTCCCAGTACTTTTTGAAATTAAAATGTTTACTTTAAAAGCTCCATTAGCATTCCTTTATCTAATGTATATTCTCACATTATGTATAAAATGATAATATGAAGACATGATATATTGTTCACAATAATGCAAACAACTTGGTCAGTATAATGGTTCAGGTGTTTTTTCCCCCACTTTTTGACTATTATTGACTTTATGTTGAAAATATGTTTTCATAAATTATAGCTCAGAATTAACTTTTAGAGAGTTCACATTGCACATGTCTTCCTTTTTTTCAACTTTTTCTCTGTATAAGTAGATGGGATTAAGCTGTTATCTACTGGTGTAAATTGAGGAGTCCAAGAAATTTCTCTAGCTCCAAATATCTCTTCAACAGCAGGTCACAAGACCTGGAATCCCACACTGAAGAGTTTTTGCATATAAATATTGCCTGTAAAGATGCAAACATTTCAGAAGGGCTAGCAACTAATAAGGACTTGGTTTTTCAATGACGGTACCAAGGCCTTTGGGTGCAGGACACCTTATATGTATCTGTAGAAGAGCGGGGCAGAAATACTGAGAGGCATGAGGGAGAGATGGAAGGAGAACTACGCAGGTCCGACAGGCCAATGGGGGTGAGCTAGAAACATTCTCAAGTCTCTGGCTATTCACTCTCTACTCGGCACTATTGCCTCTTTGAGGCTCCCTTAGAATATTTGATTACTTCCATTTTCTTTTTTGGAACATATCTGAGCGATGTTTTTTTCCCTCAAATGATTGTTTTTAATGTCTTTCTTGTATTATTTTTCAAATTATTCTATGAGTTTAGATCTCCTCCACTAGAATATCAACTTGTTGGATAGATGCTGTCAGTTTTTTTGGTATTTTCATAAACCCTAGGGCAATGCGGGGCAGGCAATAGGTATTTAGTAATATATATTGAGTTGAATTCCATCCAGCACTCAAAAAGTGTTTAAAATGCTTGATATTCATAAATGTCTTTATAGGACACAATAAGGAATGCCTGAATTTATTAAGAGTAGAATCCCAATGTACTAAATAAATCTTCAGCTATGGCTGGTGTAAAAAATACCATTGTTCTCTATTTCTAATTGCAGAGATGGTGAACATGAAAGTTTGAGAGAGGGCTGGCTGATGAGATGCCGCCTGGGGAAGTGACGAGTTCTGAGTCTTCTCAGGGGTGATGAGCGCCATCTGCATGACCATCCTGAGGACTCTTCTTGCTCTCAATTAAGCCTGTGAGTATTCTTTTATCTTTATGGCAAATCCAACAATTGTCTCTCTAATTTTGATGACCTCTTTGTTTTCATTAGTTTTGGAGAAAATAGCCTAGAATTTGGAATAAGATTTGAGTTCAATTGCCAGGATTGCTACTCACTAGCTCTATGATGCTGGACCAGTTATTTACTCATCTGAGCCTCTTGTCCAAAATAGCTGTAATAATAGTACTGATGTTTGGAGACTAAATGAATTTACAACTGTGCTTTTTAAGTGTAATATGCACCACAAAACTTTGTTGCATGTATTAATATGATGCTGAAAACACCTATTAGGTAGCACAGCTTGGGCATCCCTAACTTGAAAATCTAAACCTGAAATCCTCCAAAATATGAAACTTCCTGAGGAATAGCATGACCCTACAAGTGGCACATTCCACATCTGACCTCATCCGATGGGTTGCAGTCAAAATGCTGCTGCACAATAGACAGCGTCTCCAAGGGAAAAATGGCCCTCCGAGCCCCCAGAGCTGCTGTTATTTCACAGCCAATGCAGGTATTCTGGCGATGTTATTGGGCTGCCTAGTTACTCTGAACACATTATTTTTTCACTGTATTAGTGGTATTAATGGTCATAGTTCTTACTGCCAAGTACTTTTGTATGAATAAGTGTAAGAAAGTGATTGTTTATCAGTTGGATGTAAATATGGAGTCAGAAATGACAGTGATGCCAAACCACCACCGATGTCCACATGGGTGGCTGAGAGAGTGATGCCTTTGCTTTCTGATGGTTCGAGGCACAGAAACTTTGTCTCATGCATAAAATTATTTAAAATATTACATAAAACTACTTACGGGCTATGTTTATAAGCTGTAAATGAGACATAACAAATTTTATGTTTAGACTTGGTCCCATCTCAAGGATATCCCATTATGCATATACAAATAGTACAAAATAAAAAAAAAAAACTGAAATTTGAACCACTTCTGGTCCCAAGCATTTTGGATAAGGGATATTAAACTTGCAGTCTAAAATATCTTTTGTAACATATAAATATGGACAAACATTTTAAATATGGCAATTTTAAGTATAATCAGAAACCAGGATCAAAAAGTTAACATCCTATATTTATTAAAACCAGCAAAACTTACATGTGAAAATAATCAGGATAGCAAATATATATCAACTAGTTATAGGGTGTATATGCATTAATTCTGAGACCATTTGGTCAAGTCCCTAGAAAACAAATAATCAGTTCTTATTCTCCAGGTGAAATCTTATGCTCTGCTTGAGATGAGGAAATTACCTGAATTAGGTGGGAGATGTGGTACCCAGGCAGTAAGTACTCGGGGGCAGATGTCTCTCAGTTTGAGTTATATAGGCTGGTCTACATGAAAGGGAACAGCCCATGACTCCCTGCATCCTCTGGCGATCGGATAAAGTCTCTCTTTTGCCCCAGTGAGTAAAAGAATCTCTTTCACCTGCCTAAACAGATCAGCTTTTTAGGATAATTCTTACTGCTGGTAAATAAATCGCTGCATTGCAATTTCAAATCCTACCCAGTCCCTAGTCTTAGAGATTCTGAGTTAATGGATCTGGGGTGAAACTGCATATCAGGAGTTTTTAAAGCTCCCCAGGCAATTCTAATATGCAGCTAAGACTGAGAATCATTGCTCTAAAATCTCACTGACCCAGCAGTAAGCACTGGCCTAGGTCTTAGCATGTTGAGATCTGAAACTGAGATGTTACCTAACACATGATGAAAGTACTTGTAGAATCTTCTTTATTTATCTTAATTATCTTAAGCAAATATTTCCAAAATTGCATTTCATTAAGCAAAATACTACAGGGGAAAGGATTTATTTTGGGAGATTTGAATGTAGTTTTCTAAAGTATGGAAGGAAATAAAAAGGAGCCCTTACCTTATTATAGTGAATACAATGAGGATGTTGCCAACCAGCCCTGTTGAACAGATAATCCCAATCATGGAAGGGAGGATGACTGTATCTACAACACTGGCAGTTTGATAAGCAAACTCTTTATTCCAGGATTTGTTTAAAAGTTCAGTAGAGGTGTTCCAATAAGATGAGTGAAATGGATTCATTGTTCATGGACTTCCAGGAATTAAAGCTGTGAAGTAATAGGAAGTGATTTATTTAGTGAACATTCCCTCAGTAGAATTTCCTTTACCTAATTCAAATAATATTTACTGGGACCTCTTTTTTTTTTTTTTTTTTAACCAAGATTCCATGGAACTCAGGATTCCAGAGTGAGTATGATTGGTCCTTGTTCATAACAATCTCACAGATTACCGTAAAAGATAAATAAACAGCAAGTTACAGAACAGCATAAGAAGCCCCATGATAGTCTTTGTATCTTACCACATCTTACTGTACTACATGTTTTGCACATAGCTGACATTTACTTAGTTTATACTGGTCCTGGTTGTTTATAGATCACATCTATTCTTATTGTTTTGTAGATCTGTTCATACTGACTAGCACTCCTGTAACACTTAGGTTGTTAAATATATCCTCTCCGTCTGCTATAAAGTGCATGGGGTCTACTGAACTTGGATGGTTTAGAAATGAAATGGGTAAGCCTTCCTGATGTGATTATTGGACTATCTTGAAGTATGAGGAAGAGTTAGCTCAGCAAAATGTAGGTGTGGGAAAAGCGCTGTAGCTAGCAGAGGCACAATGTGCAAAGAAGTATTCGAGGAGGAATACTCACTGCCAAAAAATAAAAAAGTAAATAAAGCCAAATAGAACTGGAAAATTATCTGCTCAATCAACTGTTTTGATAAAAGACATTTTTAAAATGTCGTCTAAGTCTGGTTTTTAGCAATGATAAATTAGATTACTCAGATTAATCTTCCCACTGAAAATAAAATATGTTGTACAAAATGTGTGTTGTGTGTGTGTTTGTATTTATATTTATGTGTGTCTGTATATGTACAGCAACTAAAAAATATTCAAGATGTCGAAAATCAGTGGGCCTTCCCTGGCTGGGTTTTGAATGAGATCTTCGGAAGTGAGCGGAATACTGTAGCACCAATGCTATCTTGATCCAGAAGGCACTTATTGATGACATAACATTTGAAGTCTGGTTCCATGTCAGGAAGAAGTCCAGAGAAAAATCAGGGTCCAGGGCTTACTGAGGCTGGGGAATTTTACAGGATATCCCTTCTTCTGAGCTGAAGCCTCAAAAGCTTCATGATTAAGTATATTGTATCTAATCAGATGAAGGAAGTTCCCTTCTGTTCCTAGTTCATCAAGCATTTTTTTTTGTCATCAGTGGATTTTTAATTTAATATTAAAGATGCTTTTTCCATCAATTGAGAGAGTGATGTGATTTTTAAAAAATGTTCTTCATTTTCATTTGGTTCTTTTTCATGTCTGTCATGTTACTTTGATAACTGCATCTCCCCTGAAGAAAACTTTAATCGTGGAATGCTGAACCATTGCACTTTCAAAATATGAAAGTTTTGAAACTATCAGCACTTGTCTTCGATATTGGGCTTCTCTAGTACAGTGGGGGAAGAAAAAAAAGATAGGATGTATGAGACTTGGATAGAAAGAAAGTCTCAGGGTTATTATTATTATGTAGCTATAAGAGAATTTAGTCAGTTTTCTGGATATAAAAACAAGCAAAAAATTAATTATATTTCCATATATTTGCTACAAACCATTAGAAAAAGAAACTTTAAGAGATTTAACATTTTTAACGATTAAAAATATATATATATACCTAATGCTAAACCCAACAAAAATATGTAATAACTCTACTAGAAAAATTATAATATTTTACTGATGTTAAAGAAAACTTGTAAATGGAGAAAAATACCAAGTTAATGAGTTTGAAGACTCATTATTCTATATATGTCAATTTTCCCCAGATTGACTTATAGGTTCAATGCAATTCCAATGAAATTCCAAGTTTTATTGTCTTTGAAAGATGATAACAAGCTAATTCTGAAATTTAGTTTAAACACAAAAGGCTAATAAACACAAATAGCAAATAAACTCTTGAAAAAAAGAGAACCAGATAAAGGACTTAATTTATTTGATACTAAGACAAATTAGAAAGATATAGTAATCTACACTGTGTGATATTTGAATGGGGATAGACAAATAAATCAAGGGAACATTAAAGAGAGCCCTCAAACAGACCCACACATGTATATTACACTTGACATATGAAAAGATGCCACTTGATGAAGTGAGGAAAGAACAGACTCTTCCATAAATGGTTCTGGGACAACTGCCTATCTAAATGGAAAAAATAAAACAATCTCACCTATATAAATATATATTATACATATACATATACATGAATTAATATATGGTTACATACATTAATATGCATACAGATTTAAAATCTATACATACATAAAAATCAACTGCATGTGGCTTAAAAGCAAACGCAAATGGATTGTAGAAGTGCATATAGAAGAATATCTTTATGTCCTTGGAGTAAAACATTTTATAAGCAAGACAAAGAAAACAGCTGTTTAATAAAAACCTGAAAAATTTGATTACAATGAAAAAAATCTGTTCATTAAAAGACACCATTAAGATGATAAAATAGGAAATCTCAGACCCTCTTTTTTCCATGGCAGCACTGAATAGCCATGCATGGACCAATTCCCTTTGTGAGAAATCCAGAAACCAGTTAAGAAACTTTTGCATCCAGGGCAAATGGGTAAACAGCTACATCAAAGCCAGTGGAAGAATCTGTGGCACTGTCCTGCCATAGTCTCTCTCTGTGGCACAGTACCATGTGATCAGGGGGACACTTCTAGCTCCTGGCTTCTCCCTGGGGAAAGAGAAAACTGGAGCATGTGTCCATTGTTCTGACTTTCAAGGGGCTTCTTTGGGGACAGGCTTTTGTCTCATGTATCTCAGTGTATTGGAAGGAAATGGCATATTCTGGATACCTGGGGGCTCCTTAGAGAACAAAAGAGCTGGGCAGTGTGCTGCTGCTCCAGAGGAACTGTGGTATAGCCAACAGTGGTCAATGGTGCTTGGCAGTCCCTTCCTTAGGAGGAGAGAAAAGTGGAACACATATGTGATGTTCTGGCTTTTGGGGATTTCTAGAGGGACTGGTTTCTATATAGCCCAAATTGGGGCACTGAGGAGACCTCATGTACTCTGGTTGCCTGGAAGGCCACTGGGAACAAAAAAGAGGTGGCATGCTGCTATTTTGGAGAACCTGTGGTACAAGAGATGGATACCAAGGGAGAAAGAGATTATGAGTTCCAGGAAAAAAGAAATTGGTAAATCTCTCTAATTAGGAACCTAGACACACACGTTCAGAGGAGACACATCTACAGAAAATGTTTGAGATGTCTCCTGAATCTATAGCTATGCTGCTTGGTGAAGATGTTTCCCTGTCTGGAGCCAGCCTACAAAGACTGGGAGAAGTAGCTATATTGTTAAAATATGTAGATACCAATGCAAAGTTACAAGGAACACAAAGAAGCAGAGAAAAATTGGTCCAATCAAATGAGCCAAGCAAATTTTCAGAAACTGATACTAAAGAAACAATTAGATACTAATTACCTGACAAATAATTCAAACTAACCACCATAAAGGCGATTAATAAGCTCATTAAAACAATACAGGAACAAAATGAAACCTTCAGCAAAGGGATAGAAAATATTTTAAAAAACCAAATAGATTTGGAGCTGAGAAATGCAACAATTAAAATGAAAAATTCACTATAAAGTTTCAACAGCAGACTTAGGCAAAAGAAAGAATCAGAAAATATGAAGACAAAGTAAATTGTGACTGGTAAGTGATTCAGAGGGACCATGATGAGCCAACAATGTTCTACTTTTCTTGTCCTTGAAATCTAGTGTTTTATGTATGGCTCTGCAGGTCATAATAACAGTAATAGTGTTGTTAAAAACCAGTCTAATATCTGATCCTCATATAGTTTTGAGGCAATAATCGAAATATCTGTTATCTTCTTTATTAACGTTTATCTTAGACTTAATTTTCTGCTACTGCTCTCTTTTACTTTCCAGTTTGATTATTTCAAAGTTTAAGCATAATATGATGTTAACTTTGTGGTTCTGTTATATGAAAATTTAATGCCAAAAGGTTTACAAAAATGTAGCAAAAGAGCAATTTCCAGGCAACACAACTATATATGACTGACTGGCTGAACTCAGTGAAGAAATTTGGTTTGGAGAAACATATTCAGTCACCTCATGTTGTTTTAAAAACAACTAATGTGGCTTTTCTTAGAAGTCAAAATGATTATTTTAATTTTCATTTTATTGTTTAGATAATGAAATACTAGTGTTTAAGAGAGATTCAGAATACACAAAAATCTAGTGTTCTGTAATTATAAAATTTAAGATAACCAGAGAAAGTTAACTTTTAAAAAATTATACTTTAAGTTCTGGGGTACATGTGTGGAATGTACAGGTTTGTTACATACACGTGCCATGGTGATTTGCTGCATCCATTACCCTGTCATCTACATTAGGTATTTCTCCTAATGTGATCCCTCCTCTAGCTCCCTACCCGCCTGCTATTCCTCCCCTATACCCCTAGATCCCAACAGTCCCCAGTGTGTGATGTTCCCCTTCCTGTGTCCATGTGTTCTCATTGTTCAACACCCGCTTATGAGTGAGAACATGCGGTGTTTAGTTTTCTGTTCTTGTGTCATTTGCTGAGAATGATGGTTTCCAGCTTCATACATGTCCCTGCAAAGGTCATGAACTCATCCTTTTTATGGCTGCATAGTATTCCATGGTGTATATGTGCCACATTTGCTTTATCCAGTCTAACACTGATGGGCATTTGGGTTGGTTCCAAGTCTTTGCTATTGAGAACAGTGCTGCAATAAACATATGTGTGCATGTGTCTTTATAATAGAATGATTTATAATCCTTTGGGTATATACCCAGTAATAGGATTGCTGGACCAAATGGTATTTCTAGTTCTAGATCCTTGAGGAAGCACCACACTGTCTTCCACAATGGTTGAACTAATTTACACTCCCACCAACAGTGTAAAAGTGTTCCTATTCCTCCACATCCTCTCCAGCATCTGTCGTCTCCAGATTTTTTAATGATCACCATTCTAACCGGAGTGAGATGGTATCTCAATGTGGCTTTGATTTGCATTTCTCTAATGACCAGTGACGATGAGCTTTTTTTCATGTTTCTTGACTGTATAAATATCTTCTTTTGAGAAGTGTCTGTTCGTATTCCTTGGCTCACTTTTCGTTGGGGTTGTCTGGTTTTTTTCTTGTACATTTGTTTAAGTTCTTCTTAGATTCTGGATGTTAGCCCTTTGTCAGATGAGTAGACTGCAAAAATTTTTCCCCTTTCTGTTGCTTGCCTGCTCACTCTAATGATAGTTTCTTTTGCTGTGCAGAGCTCCTTAGTTTAATTATATCCCATTTGTCTGTTTTGGCCTTTGTTGCCATTGTCGTTGGTGTTTTAATCATGAAGTCCTTGCCCTTGCCTATGTCCTGAATGGTATTGCCTAGGTTATCTTCTAGGGTTTTTATGATGTTAGGTGTTATGTTTAAATCTTTAACCCATCTTGAGTTAATTTTTGTATAAGGTTTAAGGAAGGGATCCGGTTTTAGCTTTCTGCATATGGCTAGCCAGTTTTTCCAACACCATTTATTAAATAGGGAATTCTTTCCCCATTGCTTGTTTTTGTCAGGTTTGTCAAAGATCCGATGGTTGTAGATGTGTGGCATTACTTCTGAGGCCTTTGCTCTGTTCCATCGGTCTACATCCCTGTTTTGGTAACAGTACCATGCTGTTTTGATTACTGTAGCCTTGTAGTATAGTTCGAAGTCAGGTAGCATGATGCCTCTAGCTTTTTTTTTGCTTAGGATTGTCTTGGCTATGGGGACCCTTTTTTTGGTTACACATGAAATTTAAGATGGTTTTTTCCAATTCTGTGAAGAAAGTCAATGGTAGCTAGATGGGGACAGCATTAAATCTTTAGATTACTTTGGGCAGTATGGCCATTTTCACGATATTGATTCTTCTTATCCATGAGCATTGAAGGTTTTTCCATCTGGTTTGTAGTTCTCCTTGAAGAGGTCCTTCACATCCCTTATTAGTTGTATTCCTAGTAATTTAGTTCTCTTTGTAGCAATTGTAAATGGAGTTCACTCATGATTTGGCTCTCTGTCTGTGATAGGTGTATAGGAATGCTTGTGATTTTTGCACATTGATTTTGTGTCCTGAGACTTTGCTTAAGTTGCTTATCAGCTTAAGGAGATTTTGCTCTGATATGATAGGGCCTTCTAAATATACAATCATGTGTCCACAAATAGAGACTGTTTGACTTCCTCTTTTCCTATTTGAATACTTTTTATTTCTTTTTCTTGCCTGATTGCCCTGGCCAGAACTTCCAATACTACGTTGTATAGAAGTGGTGAGAGAGGGCATCCTTGTCTTGTGCCAGTTTTCAATGGAATGCTTCCAGTTTTTGCCCATTCAGTATGATACTGGCTGTGGGTTTGTCATAAATAGCTCTCATTATTTTGAGATACATTACATCAATACCTAATTTATTGAGACTTTTGGCATTAAGGGCTGTTGAATTTTGTCAAAGGCCTTCTCTGCATCTATTGAGATAATCGTGGTTTTTGTCTTTGGTTCTATTTACGTGATGGATTATGTTCATAGATTTGCATATGTTGCACAAGCTTTGCATACCAGGGATGAAGCCAACTTAATTGTGTTGGATAAGCTTTTTGATGTGCTGTTGGATTCGGTTTGCCAGTATTTTACTGAGGAATTTCGCAGTGATGTTCATCATGGATATTGGCCTGAAATTTTCTTTTTTAGTTGTATCTCTGCCAGGTTTTGGTATCAGGATGGTGTTGGTCTCATAAAATGAGTTAGGGAGGATTCCCTCTTTTTCTATTGTTTGGAATAGTTTCAGAAGAAATGGTAACATGTCCTCTTTGTGTGTTTGGTAGAACTTGGCTGTGAACCCATCTGGGCCTGGACTTTTTTTGGTTGGTAGGCTATTAATTGCTGCCTCAATTTCAGACCTTGTTATTGATCTATTCAGGGATTCGACTTCTTCCTGGTTTAGTGAGTTAACTTTTATGAGACTTGTTTTTAACCACTTCTGTAAGTTTAAAAAAGAAAATATGGATCATATATGCAAACGAATAGGTTCGGGAGGCATACGCATATTTTAAAATGATGATTTAAGTTTAAGCCATAGGCAAACTTTTTCCAAAGAATTATGTATAGCAATTTTTATGATCTCACAAATCATTTATGAATTTCAATATCTCTTCTCCAAATACAATCTACAGGAATATGGCTCCCTACACGTGTTTTTAAGACTAATGGCTTCATGTCATAAGATTTGAGAGTATAATCTATTTGGCTACATATTAATTTATTTTAATGCTTTACCAAGAAGAATTGCAGTCAGAAGACTTACTTGTTATTGACAACTCGTAGGCTAATGAAATCTCAGCCTAAAGCTTTGTAGCCTCACCCTTCCACCTCCCTATACATCTTGCTTTATTTATTTCCTACCTCTCAAGTCCTTTGAGGAAGATGGAAGCTTCAAAGAGTAGAAAAGAAAGAAATGTGTTAAATAATACTGTGTATGGAATGAACTTTGAAAGTAAACTATAACCTTTATATCCGTAATACCTGAAAAAGTAAGAGCTCTTTTACCTTAGCTGTCACTGTTTTTCTTCGGTATCAATTAAAACCTCATGTTTAGGATCTCCTGTAAATGTTCGAATATGAAGCAAAGGCAAATTGGTGTATCAGTGAAAATTAGACATAAATAGAATTTTGTGAATCCTTGTCATATTTGTAAGAAATTCTTTGCTTTACCAATTAACTTAATACAATTTCAAATTGGGAAACTCATCAAATCAAATTATAAATCTATGTTAATAAAAATAACCTGCTTGTCTTTCATCTTGTTTTGTGAACTCTGTATAAGGTATATGGCTCCAGGTATATGGCTTCCAAACTTTAAAAGTGAATACCCAACAATATTTGGTACTTCACAAGGCTCAGCAAGTAATATATTCTTATCTTTGGGTTTTTAATAGACTGTTTCATTAGCTAAATATACAGAAACAAAATATTAATTCACTGATGGCTAATATTAGCTGTCGAAAAAGGTTAAGCATTAGTATTTAAATTATGTTCATAATTTTAATTATTAATATTTAATCAGAAGGTTGTTTTAAAGAATCTTTTGTATAAAGAATCTCTCAATTCTTCAGTGTGATTTCATTATATGGAGGAGCCATTTTCATCCAGGGAAACTCCCCCTAATTTTATAATGAAAACCAATGCTAAATAAGATTAGCTGCATAAAAACTCCTTTGCAAAAACCCCCTTGCACTGTCTCTCCATCTGTGCTTATGTGGTACCTTTACGTTGAACCCATCCACCCTGTATATTAGACAAAAAAGTACTTTTTTTCTTGATACTTTTCTAAGTATAAACCTTTTTCTCATTCCTTCAATTGCAAGTTTTGACACTTATTTGAAATATGACCCCAGGAAACATGTCTTAAACAGTTAAGAATGTCTTTTTGTAGCAAGATTGTTTTTCTTAAAAAAAAAAAACAAACACAGAAATTTATGCTTGTGAAGTTGGTGTTGAAAGAAGACTGGCAGTGTCAGTTTAATGTATTCTGATTCACATCATTCATCTTTACACACTGACATCTTCATACATACGCAATTTATTCATGATGACTAGGACAAGCAACAGGAGAAATGCATTTAAAGAACATTAGGCTTTTTAAAGCAAAAAGACAGTGTTATGAAGTCCGAAAAGTGATAATAAAACATATATAGCAAAGAGGAAGATGATGCAGAGATGAAATCAAAAGCACTAACAGATGATGAGCTTACTTGCACTGAAGTGATAATTTCATAGCTTTATTTTTTGACATAAACCCTAAAATAATTATCTTCAACTTATTTCAGTAAACAGTCATGATGATGAGATTAAGTGAACTGGTAAGACAGCTTTTGGCTGCTTGTTTTGTTCCTATTTTCAAGTTAAATATCAGGGTGAAAAACCCTACTGCTAATAATTAGGAGAACCACTGAGGGTATTTCAATAGCTACAATGTACAAAATAGAGCAATCACATTAACCTGTCAACAACCACCCCCTCCATACACACCTATGGATCAAGTTTTATGCACTTGCTCTCCAAGTTATGTCCCAACTAACTGGAGGATCCCATTTTTCATCTGATTCACCCATCTCCTTACATTCTATTTGGGAAGTCTTTATTTCAATGATCTCCAGGCATACTCTATTTTATGTCATTCATTCATTCAGCACACATCATACTGTCTAGTAATCTCTCTTAGTCTCAGGTTCCCCATTGGTGAAAGTAATAATTATAGTATCTATCTCATAGTGAAGTTGTGATGATTAATGTGATAATCCAAAAGAAGCATTGAGAATAATGTGTTCTAGTTAGTATTCAATTAATATCAGTTATTATAATAATCATCACGATCATCGTTATGAACTAGAGTTTGTTTACTGGGGGTATGGAACCCTGGGATGAAAAGGAGTTGGTGAGAACTGTAGGAATAAGTTGTGAACCAAGACAGGGCTGAGGTTAAGGCTCTTAGTTTTTAGTCCTTAATCTACAGGGAATGGGTTTAGAAACATAGCACCAGCTTTTAGTTCAAAACACTTCAGACACTGAAGAGAACCAGAGGAAAGTGGATCACTCCCATGATCCCATCTATCTATATAGAGATTGTTTAGATAGTAGCTAGAATGACTAGATCTAGATGTGGGAAAATTAGGCTTGGTCACCTCTCATAGTCAGAAAGCAAGCTTTCTGGGGGTCATTCCACCTCTCACTTCTCAGTTGCCTACATATCTCTAAATGACAAGAAGAAGCTAGACAGAAAAGACAAATGAGGTTTATCTTAATGAGGAGTACACCATGAGTTGGTGATCATGTTGTAAAAATACAGTCATATTGGCAGGGAGTGTATTTTAAACATACTCACCACTTCATTTCTGCCTGTTATCTACCTCCTTAGGATAAGTAGTGGCTAAGCACTTTAATCAGTATAGCATAAACAACTGAATTTTATACTCATTCTTGACTGACAGAAAGGCACTTCACTTTTCAATCACAAACAGTCATAGCATCCTTCATTTGAATGTTTTAATAAGTGACCAGAGAGAAATTTCTGTCTGCTGGAATGATGCAGAAATTGAATCTCACAGTTTGAGGGTGAGTATTCAGACAGTCAGGAGCAAATGCAGGATTTGTGGAATTTTCAGCTTAAACAACTAGGGGAAGGTCTTTAGGAAAAACAAAAAGTTACAAATACAAATTTTAGGGCAAAAGACATATGACAGCACATTACAAATTTTAAAAAGTTAAAAATATCCCAAACATAAAATCTGGGAAAATAATATAGTATTTTGATTAACTGCCTAACAAACCTATATTTTTCTTCTACATGTTTGGGTTCCCTAATCTTTAATTGTCTGTTCAAATGACAATGATTATATAACATCTATTTCACAGTTCAGAATCTATAGCCTTAGGAAACTGTGATTTTACACAAGTCTCAACTTTTTTATGTCTGAGTATTTTCAACCTATATGAAAACCAGCCATAATCTGGGGGGCACCAATTACGTGCAGCTTTGGGGCATCTCCAGATGGCATTAGTGTCCTAGGACATGAAGCCATGGATGGTGATTGATGGTATAAAGGAGCAGGACTTCTGTAGGCTCTAGTTGTGTAGCCACAGTTGTACCACAGCTCATCTCTCAAACCACCATCTATGTATGCCTTTTGGTCAAGCTACTCCAGGTGTGGCTGCAAGCCAGCTACATCTGTCTACTTTCATGGAGCACCACCTGTGGCTTTTTTATAGCACTCCCCAGCTACCTCATGTTTGCCAATGTACCTACTTGAACTCCAGGCATCTTCGAAACCCTGTTTCCTACTTCAGTTAACCTTCTGGCACCTGGCTTTTGCAGCATCCCCATCCAGCCCTGCATATGGACTGCTTAAGCCTTGCTAAGGTAAAGCCTGCTGGCTAGGAACCAGGGACTAAACCAAAACTGCTCAAATTCCAGTTTTGCCTTTAAGAAATTGATGCCCTTTGCTGGCATTCTTGCCTCACACACTTGCTGGCCCCTTGCCACAGAGAATTCTTTGTCAGCAACTCACACATTCCACAACATCAAAAGCAACCTTAGGCGTATGGAAGCCAGAATGCCAATATTTACCTGACCTGCTGATTTTCTTTTGACTTCATTTTTATAACAAAGTTATATTTTAGGGAATTTGGTTTGATGTAAGTAAATACTTAGCTTTTGATAAGCAACTGGGGTCTAAGATGCAGTCTGACATGTTATCCTACTCATTCATGAATCACTCTCAAAATGTATGGATAAAGTTAATTTTCTTCTGTTCAAGTAATATCTAACATTTTAGTTAGCATGTTCAAAATCTCCTTTGACCTTGAACTGTATTAGCTGGAAGGGAATGTTCTTTGAAAACAAGTAAGGGAGTTCAGGCTCAAGCTTTATGTTTTCTAAGATCTATTAGATTTTTAGGAAAACTCCAGCTCATCATTTTGCTAGAGATGTTTTTATACATAGTTGTAGAGAAATTTTGAAGAAAACTTACTCTGCTTAGGAAGAACAGAAGAAAATGTACCCTGCTCCTGAGACTGTTCATAGGAGTTGTGATAACATCCAGAGTAGGGCTGCATCATTACTTTCACAGGCTCTAGACACTTTTGTCATTTTGAGCCCCTTCCTCTACAAAAAAATTAGAAATCATATTTTACCACTGCATTGGCATAAAAGCAAATTGCACTCCAGGTTGGAGTGCATTTATTTTTTTCTCTTCTGAATTTAAAGGAAATGTAATCATTTCCATTGGCCCCTAGAGGTCCTGTGGGTCCTGGGCTTAGTGGCTACTATGCCTAGTAGATAAATCGGTTCCACTTACTCTTACCCTTTTTCAAAAACATAGCATAGTTTTAAACTAAAAACTTGAAATGTCATGCTATTTCCTCAGCTTCAGAATTAAGAAGACTCACCTACTTAAAAACAAGGCGACTGCTAGCTAATTCAACCATAATAAAGTTTGCTAGATGATAAAGTACAATTTATAATGTTAATAGTCACTCTTGGTCCATATCATTGCTTTTCTGGAAACTAGTACAAACAATCTAAATACTTCAAATATGTAGTAAACTCAAGATTTATACCCATGAATTGAGCAGGCAAGGGGAAAAACACTTTAGGAATCAATCTAGGCAGGGATCCCGACATGATGTGGCAAAGGTATAGAGAAATGTGAATGAAGAAAGTGAAACCGATGGGCCTCTCTGGCAGGGCCACAATCAGAGGCATGGTAGATTCCCACTTGGTTAGCAGCATTTCAGCAGCTCCAGAAAGATGTCCCTCCTCTTACTTATCAGACATTAATTTAACTGAGAATGTAGACTTTCATCTCCATAGTACAAATCATGCTTATAATGAGAAAACCCCTGAGAAAGATGAAGTATTGTATTCAATGAATGACATAGAATTAAGGACTGGCACCTGACTCTTCTCTGAAAGCAGGTTGTGTTAAGAGGACATTTCCTAGACTTGCTCATCTTATACAGTCTGAAAGAGGCTATGGGAGGTCAAGACAGTTCTTTAGAAGTACAGCTCATCCATTGGCCCTCCCTGAAAGAGGATGATAGCATGTTGGGGGTGGCTAAAGGAGGCTAGGACACCAAAAAATGTATCCTGCTTCACAGTTTGTGCAGCAGTCAGTGTGAGATGGTTAGTGGGCTTTTAATTAGACAGTCCTGTTCTGATGTTGGTTGGAGTACAGGCAGGGAAAGAACTGGAGAGAAAAGATGCCATGGGCAGTACTAGGCCAAGGGAATGAACAGGCCTTCTGATATGGCTGTGCAGGTTGTCCACTGCTCAAAGGTGCCACATCCAAGTGGTGGGAGGTGGGCGGAGGTAGGTGGGTTGCATGGGGGAATATCATTTACTTCACAGACATCATAGGTTGGTGTATTTATTAAAACAGTTTTCCAGTTGCTACTAGTAGAGTGTCTCGTTTTAATAAAATCAGCACATTATGCCCATTTTCTGACATATAGGAGTCAGGTGACTTGGGAACACAGAGAGTCTCTAATTGGCAGAAAGGTCCATAGAAGCAGCACTGTTCACCCAAGGAAATAATCTGTCCCATCCTAAAAGAATCCCTGTACTTCACTCTCACTGAGGGCAGGAGTCATGCTTTATTCATCTTTTTTTTTTCCTGTCACCTAAGATAGCAGCACAGTATGCATGTTCCATTGAACTTTCCTACAACCCTACAACCACAGTAGCCACTAGCCACATGTGGCTATTAAGTACTTGCATGTTGATTTGTCTGAATTGAGATTTGCACTAAGTGTAAAATACATACTTGATTTTGAAGACCAAGTATAAAAAATGTAAAATAAATCCTTAATAATTAGTTTATATTGATTACATATGGAAATAACATTGTTAATAGAATAGGTTAAATGAAATGTATTATTAAAATTTATTTCACCTGTTTCTTTTTACTTTTAAATGTGGCTACTAAAAAATTTAAGATTACATATGTGATTTGCATTTGTGCCTCATATTTGTCTTGGGCAAAGCTCCCTGGGAAGGCTGACTATAGAGAATATCCTTGACAGGAATTTATACAGTGATCATTTATGTTGTTGCTAATTTAATACCCTTTAATTAATATAATTCTGATTTACCTTATATCCCTTTTAAGAGTTCCATGAGGAGGGATCTTTAAGAGGGTTAAAGAAAAAAATTTTTGAAAAATGTATGCTCCTTTGTAGAGACAGTTAAATTGGGAAGAACAAAAATTTTTAAATGGCTTGGCACTTTATACAACAGATCTACAAGCTTTTATTTGGTGAAGAGAGTTTGTTGTTGAGATTTGCTAGCATTAAAGTAGTCTCATAAGAACTTGGTGACACATATTTGTTAAAGATCTTTGTTTAATTTGATCATTTTAACTTATATGATGATTGTTCTGCTTTGTAGTTTATCTATAAATTAATGAGAAAGTAAACATTCTAAAAGCACGCTAGCACACTTTACGCGACCTGCTATGGGCCCTTATAAAATGCTAGTTCTCAGGTGCACGTGTAAATTTTCCCAGCACCACAGTCTCACCTATGGGGATGAGTGAGCTGTTTTAAAAGAAGGCAATGTGCTCCACTGAATCTGGACTAAGCTCACTTTAAGGAAAAATTATCTTACCTGGGAGCATCTGGTTGCCAGGTCAGAGTAGGCTGAGACTGAAGTTGTTTCTGCTAATGTCTTGGTTGAATCCAGTTCTGAGAGCCTGAGGGAAGCTATCGGAGGTTGAGATAATTCTATTATAGTTCATCCATTGGCCCTCTGAGAAGCAGGGAAGAGCTTTCCAAACAGTCAGTGGGATGGACTTGAAAAACTTTATGTGAAAGCATGTGTGTGTGTGTGTGTGCGTGTGTGTGTGCGCGCGTGCGCGCACGTGCTCTAGAGAGTGAAAGAGAGGAGAGTGACGGAGACAGAGAAAAAAAAAATTTCTAGATATAACCTTTCCAAGGACGAGATACTACCATCAACATAAAATATCCTCTATATTGGGATTTTCACTGCTGAATCAAATCATGGATGACTTAAAACTGGGAGTGAGGTATTTAATAGCAATGAAAATGTGGAATAATTTTTTATTCTGCCAATATTCAGTGCTCCACTGACAGGTGCTGATTACATGACACTAGCTCCAAAAACATCAAAGAAAAGATATATCCATTCAGACAGTGCAGTCCCAGAAGGACTGCATGAAAATATTAGCATTCATTTCTGCTGCAGGTTTTATGATAAAAAGTTATTACATATTTGAGTGGATGTCAAAGCAGGGTTGCAAATTTAACAAAGGAAAAATCCTTAGATAATCTTCATGTCTTTCAAATAGGTCAAATGCTTATAAAATAAAAGGCATTTTACTTTGACAATCAGAAATCTACCACAGTAAAAATAAGCATCTAGAGGTTTTTCTAGCTCTCAATCCTTTTAGCTTATTAATTAACTATTATTGTTGTTACTATTTTTACTTAAAAGTACAGATTTTCCTATGCTGTGGTCCAAACATTAACTTAGCAATCCTATGTCTATCATGTAACATTCTAGATTGAAGGCAAAAAACAAAGATGTCTTTATTAGAGATGAGATAAAACTGACCAGTACTTTTCTGCTTAACGCTTCCCTGTGGGGGTAGGAGTTTCAAGAGGAAAGAAGAGGGTGGCCATAAGAAAAAACATTTTTCACTACTGGGCAGTGGCTTGTGACTGGAGCTGTTTTCTTGAAAACTGGAGTCTGCCCTCTGGGAAAATCCTCTTTCTCTGTGGGGATCTGGCCAGTAGTATGTATGGTTAAACATGGAGATGTTGGGGCTGAATCCAGGTTCTACCCTATAAGGATTGAGAATGGGGTCAAATTCATTAACCTCTTTTGTAACTTCAGTTTCCTATCTGTCTAGTGGGAATAATAAAACCCACTGCATATGGCTGTTGTGAGGAAATGAGATGTAAAGCGCCTGGCACATGGCAACTAGGAAATGAGTGTTGGTTATCACTGCTGTTACTATTAATTTCACATCTGTGCTTTCACTCATGTTCTCTCTGCATAAAAGTCTCTTTCCCTCCTTGTTGATGTGTAAAGCTCTTCTTTTCAGAAATGTCTCACACTTAAGAAACAGTCCGTGATTAATTCCAGCTCTGTGAGTCTCCCCTTTCTGTATACTCTCAGGCTTTATACATGACTCATAATTATAAGTTGTGTGTTTACATGCACTTCCCCAAAACTGCAGGCTACTGTAAACACATGGTGTAAGCTCAACACAATGCTTGTGGACTGAGTTGATGGTTTTTCTCTCCAACCCTTTATCCCTCCTGACAACTTCCCATATATCTTGCATCTAATTCCATATTCTAGATTCTGATTTCACATCTCTCTAAACCCCCTGCTTCCTACCTGTCTCTTCTATTCAGATGGAACTTCTGGATTTTCCTCCTCACAGCTTCATTGCTTCCTTCAGTATTTCTTAGAGCCGTTAAGGAAGTCTTATCTCCCACTTCAGCAAAATTCCTTCTCAGTCTTTCGTGGTCCATTTCAAAGCTGCCTCCTAAATTAAGCCTCAGTTAATGACTCACATCAACCCACCTTCCCCAACTCCACTCAGGATGGCTGTTCAGAAATTTAACATCGATGTGTAAAACATTTTTAATTATGGCTGGGAGTGGTGGTTCATGCCTGTAATCTCAACCCTTTGGGAGGCTGAGTAGGGCAGATCACTTGAGGTCAGGAGTTTGAGACTAGCCAGGGCAACATGGCAAAACCCTGTCTCCAAATAAATTAGCCAGGTGTGGTGGTACACATCCGTAGTCCCAGCTACTCAGGAGGCTGAGACAGGAGGATTGCTTGAGCCCAGGAGGCGGAGGTTCCAGTGAGCTGAGATTGCACCACTGCACTCCAGCCTGGGCAACTGAGTGAAACCTACCCTCCAGAAAAAACCACACCCAATTTTAATTGGGGTGCTATTATTGGCTCCATATGTGTTGGATGGATGAATTCTTGGTGGGAAAGCAGCTTTTTCTATTTCTTCCTAAACCTCTGATGCCGGCTGATCAAATTGAGCACTCAAACATTAGATGTTAGGGAAAGAAGCCTACTTATTAGATGCTGAGACAAATGGAAAGTGACACTGGATGCTTCCTTTTTCCCTTTTGGATTCAATACAAAGCACTGTCCGGGTAAGAGTGATCTTTCTTAAGATATATGTGGCTGATGTCAGCCATGATGTTTTTGGTTTTTTGTTTTGTTTTTATTATTAATATTTTTTGAGACAGGGTCTTGCTCTGCTGCCCTGACTGGAGTGCAGTGTTGAAATCATGGCTCACTGCAGCCTCAACTTCCCATGCTCAAGTGATCCTCTCACCTCAGAGTCCTGAGTAGTTGGGACTACAGGAGTGCACCACCATGCTTAGCTAATTTTTTTTTGTTGTTGTTGTAATTTTGTAGAGACAGGGTTTTAACATGTTGCTCAGGTTGGTCTCAGACGCTTGGGCTCAAGTGATCCTCCACCCTTGGCCTTCCCAAGAGCTGGGATTATAGCTGTGATCCACCATGCCCAGCCCCTGCCGTAAGGTTAGTAACATCTCTTGGAAAAGAACCACTTTCACTCTTGAGTCCTCATACTTAGATGTTTGTCTATAGAGGATGTCACAAGTAGAATTAGGTCTCAAAAAGTCATCTGAGCTAGCAGAATATGCACGTCACTCATCTTTCCTTTTACTATGCCGTATACATACTATTTTATTAAATGGACCTACCCACTGCTCTAACTTTCTGAAGCAAGCCTGATCCTAATTATGGCCCAAGAAAAAATTTGAAATCATCACACTCAAGATTTTGCTTCACCACTCTAATGAAACCATTGTTTTCAAGGCTACTCAATCTTATTGGCTAAATCCAAGTAATTCTTCTTTGTCCTTATTTTAGTTGGTTTCCTGGCAACACCTAATATCCTTGCAAATTTCTCCTTGAAATATTCTCTTCTCTTGACTTCCTTGACATCATGCTCACCTGTTATTAAAAAAGTATGCCTATGTGTGTATATTTAATGAAATACACAATTGTTACTGAGCTGCATGGCAATTAGCTGTAAGTCATAAGGAATTTACAAAAGACTGTCATTTCATCAGCATTAATTTTACACAATCAATCTAATTTTTAAGAACTTTTCTATAATCATAAAGTTTCCCCTGGATAAAAGCCATTTACGTAATTCTGTCTCGTCTTCTCTCTGTCTCGCTCTTGTTTTTCCTTTTCTTCCTGCCCTTCCCCAAGATAAAGGAGCCCCAATCCTGGACCCTGCCCAAAGCCTCAGTATCCACATCTCCTCCTTTCCACCCTGATCAGGGTATCCAGGTATTTATAAGCTCCAGGCCCTGGGTTCTTCAGGCCTCAGAGCCACATCTAGTATGTCCTTAGATATGCATCTCCTGCTTTATTTGGAGGGGTCTTTATGACATTCGCAATAATGTTGAGGTGGGACAGAAAGAAGAAACCCAGGCATGTGGTGAAAGAGTGGTAACCCTGGGGAGAGAAAGGGCATATGCCAATGGTTCTGGAATTGTAGCATTTGACAGACAGTTTGGGGTCAGAGAGGTAAGAGGGTGGGGGCTTGGAGATAAAGAGTGGGAAAAGAGGGGAGCAGAGCAGCCTGTGAGGCCCAGGACCTCCGTAGGAGGCCCTAGTGGTGAATACATGCTCTCCAGGCACAGCTTCTGGCAGATAGCCTCAGCTCATCCTTCTTAGGTAAGCTGAGAGACAGATGGAGCGGGAGGTCAGAGCTGCTTGGGCTTTCCCTGACAGCCCTCACCAGCAAAGCACACTTGCCTTCCTAGAAGAATTTGACAAATTTGGGCCTAATCTTAGCTCTGTCATTTTTTAGCAGTGTGACTTGTAGGTAGTCACCAATCTGTCTGAGCCTGTTTCCCTATAGTTAAGGTGGGAATAATACTCTCTGCATAGTTATTGTGAGGATTTTATGAAATGAAGCACCTGGACATTGCCTAAAACAGAGCAGGCTCTTGACAAAAGTGTTTCTCTTTTCTTCAGCCCTGAGGCATGAAGGTTTTTCTTCTCATTTCCAGCTTTGCTTGATTTTCCCCACCTGTATTTATTTCATTTCACTTCTGAGAATCAGAAAGTTAAAAATAAATGCACAAGGGATTGGAGGTGAGTAAACTGGAGACTGAATAAGTGATAGCTCAGGTTTCTTCCAGCTGGGTTGAAGGAGGAGTTATGTTGGGTGAGGGGGTGTCATTGTGGAAGGCAGAGGCATCTTGGCATCTTCAGGGAATAGAAGCATTTTCCATCTCTTGCAGAGTGGGAGCTGTGACTGTCCCTCGCAGAGCACCTGGGACCTCTGACTAAATAGACACTGCCCTGGGCCATAGGTCTAATGGACTTCCAAAGGTCTTGCTTGTGAAGGGGGAGCTCCCCCACTCCCCACCCCGCCAACTCCAGGACTAAAGTGCTATGCTGGGGAGTTAGGACAATTGCTGCCTCTTACGCATGTAGCTCATGACTTGGGTTAAATTAACAGGCTCGCCTCTCAAAATAGACACTGGACTTAGTAGTATACACAACAGACCTCCCCTCAAAATCTATTTCTAGTTTTTGAAAAGAGCCAGGCTAACACTAAAAATGAAATTGCTTCTTTCACAGCATGTTAGACCTGTAGAATTGTTCCTGGCTCCTCTTTAAAGTGCCTGGTGGTTTTTCCTTCCCTATTCAATCTCTGTTTAACTATCGACATTAATATTTCAGAAACATTCGCTGGCCTGTGCATTGATCATACTTTATTCCCCAGGCTCGAAAATCTCTTTTCTTGGAATTGGAATGCTTTGTGCAGTCTAAAATAGGCTAAGAGTTAGGCTAATAGTCGAACACCACTGCCCTTGTATTATCTTGTCATAGCCATAAGACCTTAAATGTTTGCTCTGCAAAAGGCCAATTCAATTGTTACATTAAACAGATGTCATGATCCAAATGAAAGCCAAATAATGGGTTACCAACACAATCCAGTCATTTCCAGCCAGTCAGCACCCCACCATCTCTACTCACTAAGTCATAGTAACAAACAGGTTATAATTTAAGTAGAAAAATGCAATATTAAAAAGTTAGAAAACATTTATTGAAAACAGACTGCCTCCACATTTGCGCTGGGCTAAATTCTGTGAAACATCTGCGCATTCCTCAAATCCCGACGATTTTATGTTCTTGCCTGATTCTTCAGTGGTAGCTTCAGGGACATTTTAATAAGAAGATTCTACCTCAAACAAAGATATTAGGCTTTGGGGCAAAGCCTCATTAAAAAACACAAGCACATTTCCTGTTCATTGCTAAAGAAAAAAACTTTTAGAATGTTTCAAATGCTCTCAGAAGCCTGGGCCGAGTTGCAAAGGGCCTAAGCTACCTCCTGCCCACTCTGCAGATCTCTGACAGCCAGTTCTCTAACTTCCCTAGGGCCACTGAGGAGATCAGATGACCTGACCGTGCAGGAGTCATGGGACAGAGGAATAATATTAATAAGTTGCCTAAGTGGGAAAGGCGGGCTTCACAGAAGGCCGACCGGAGGCGCGTACGGGGAACACGGGGATCTACCTGGAGGAGGAACGGAATTTGTCTTTTCTAGCTCAGAAAAGATTTCCTGAGCTGTTAGGAAACAAGCCTGTGATTAGTGCCTCGCCCTCGCCACTTTATTTCAGCCTCTTTAGTCCCCATGGAGAGCTGGGATGCAAGAGCCCGGCGCGCTGCAGCAGTCTCGCGGGGGCGCTGCTTCCCGGAAAGCCACGCCCTCTCTCTTTTCCCACCTGTGTTTCCGCTTTCCTTGCCGAGTGTGAAACCAGCCGGCCACCCACCCGCCCCGTCGCCTAGGCTCCTCCACAGAGCCAAACTTTGTACCTTCTCGGGATGGAGGGGGGTCCCCCAACAATCGGACAGTACCGGCGAGCCCGCCCCGGGGAGGAGCGACGGGTGGAGCGGGCGCCCGACCGTCTCCGCCGCGCAGCCCGCAGGTCCTGGGGCGCGCCCACGCCCGAGCCCGGCCCCCCGCGCGGCGGCCCGCGGAACGTCACCTGGGTGCTCTCGCGTCCTCCCCGCGCGGCAGGCTGGCTGTCCTGGCGCCCTTCCTCTCTGCGGGGCTGCCGGTCTACCCGATAAGCGCGCGTGGCCAAAGGCTAGCAGCAGGTCCCAGCCGCGGGAAGGTGGGGGGGAGTGGGAGGGTCTCTGGGACAGGTCGGGAGCCGGCCCTACCTCCATTTCCAAAGGGAGGGTGAAGACCCAGGAACCGCCCAACGCCGAACCAGCGGGGTTACCTTTGCGCTTGATCCAATCCGAGCGTCGGTTGCGTTGTGCTCTCTTCTAGGAGCGTGGGGTGCCTTGGTGAATAAAATCCGAGGGCATCTCTGTTCTCGCGGAACTTGTTTTTTCTTATTTTCAGCTGCTTCTCTAGACTCTGGTAGTCACTAAAGTCCCTGTGAGCATTTGCAGGTGTTTTCAGCTAAACAGTTACAGAAACTCGACCTTTTTTTTATGTGAACAGATGTTTATTGATGTACCAAAGGTTTAAAGGAAGGGAAGTGGGAAAGGAGAGAGGAAAGAAGAAACCTATAATACCACCAAGGGACTTGTTTTGTTTTCACAAACTTTTAAACCATCCAGCACAACTGTTAATGATCTTGAGCTTCATGCTTGCACCCTGACCAAATCTGCTGGCCTTAGTGGCTACTTAGTAAATAAGGTGACAAGGACGAAGCTGGAGTTGGATCACTTCCTACCCAAAGGAATATCATACTATTTTGGAGACAGACAGCCTGCCCCGAATTCCACTGCAACTTTGTCATTTACTGTTAGGCATACGACCTCGGACAGATTCTTTAATGTTTATAATCCTCAGATGCTCCTTTGGTACAACCAGAATTGCAAAATTTCCTTCCAAGGGATGCCAAGAGGCTTCACTGGCTTGACATAAGCAAAAGCCCTCCAATCAGGCCTGGCATATAGCAAGTGATCAATATGTGGTCCCTGTGACAATAATCATAGCACCTTACAGAATTCTTCCTCCATCTATGATATGAGTAGTTGGAGTGGCATGGCAAAATGTCCTGTATTTCACATTAAGTTAGAAAGATGAGAAAAACTTGAAAGGTTAGTGAAATTGGTTAAAATTTCAAAATTCAACAGATCAGAATTTTTAAAAGCAAGTCTAGAGTCAATGATTATACATTTCAGAACTGGAAGTCGCCTTAGAGTTAGTGTTCTGCAAAAAGACTTCATCTCTAAAATCTCTCAGAAAAAACAAGTAGATGTGAGTGTAGAAGGTTAAATTTAAAGAGAATTTGGATTTCAAAGTGAGAGATTTCGAAGCATCTCTAAGGAAAGAAAAACAAGAAGAAACACTTGACCCATTTATTAGGCTGATTATCTAAAGTCCCTCTACAATACCCTTGTGGAAAAGCCTTTTCTATTTCTCCAATATTATAAAAATGCAGTCCACCATGAGTTTATACACCTTATTTTTTTTCCAAGTTAAAATCTTGAAGGATATTTTGCTGTTCAACTTTTCTATCTCTGACCAAATGTTAAGTCTTTTCAAAGAAAACCCAGAGTGTCTTGTCTTGAAGTTCTTACTTGTAAGCAATCCATTTAAAAAAGACAGGGATATTGGCAATGGCAATTTTTGCTATTTCAATTCGTTGTTCCAGTGATCGATGCTGAGGATGATGATGCTGACAAATTATATCTAATTGTGTATTTGAAATGAAGGATGAATAAATTTCTTTTTGTTGTTGTTGCCAAGTTGAAAAAGTGAAGAATACAATTTTTTTTTCTAGCCCAATATATTGTATTGTGTTTTATGGAGCACTGATGGCTAAAAAGCCTGTGCTGGAGATCACTATTCAAGAAAATATTAGCATATGAGGTTTAATTGCATCCGTGCTTATGTATGACAATTTCCATATGTCAACAGAGGATATTTGGTGTTACCTTACATTCTGGTGCCACTTTTATGTGTACTTTAAAAAGTATCATTACCTTCTTTATTTTTATAATAATTGAAGGTACACAGATGGGTTTTATCCCATTTTACTAATAAAGAAACCGAGGTTAAAAGTTAAAGTAAACCATGGATGGTGAAACAGAGGCTGAGCCAGAAATAGAATCCCACCCAGTTCTCTCCCTGGACCTTGAGCTCTCTGATGAGGTCACGTTTTTAGATAACAGTAGGGAAGTCAGAATGTCCAGTTAAAACCCCACCCCTGTAAAGTTCCAGCTTTTTTTTTTTCTCAGTTGGAAACTGGGAAGTTTGTGAGACAAAGCACTTCAGGTTACTGGCAATTTAGGTGTTGGGAGGTGGCTTTATGTGTGGCGCTCCTGCTGACCTGGTTTTGTCCTATTCTGGTTACAGACTTCTGGCTATGCTTATCAGAAAAACTTTCATTTAGTTCGAAGATTTTTGTGAGTTTCATTAATTCTGGTTTTATAAAAATAAAAGAGATTGGTGCAATGATTAACTCCACATGCTGATGAGAATAAGGCTTATTGTGCTATGTGTCTATACCATGGACTGCAGAGTGCCCGCAGTGGGTCCTGATGTCTATTCCTTCTCATTAAGGGATTGTTCAGGAACATCTCTGTACTGACTTGGCATAACTCTCTTCTAAGGACCTATGCTGTTCTTGAGCTCCTCACTGGCCTGGGCTGGGATGTTACTTGTCTCTGCAGTTGCTACTCAGCTTGGTCTTTGGCTCTGCACTTCCTTGAAGCACAGACTCTGAGAACTTAATCTTAAACTACTCCTATCAAAGGATCTGCTTCCCTTCAAAATGGTCTACGGAATTCTGACTGAGGCTCTCTAGAAAAAAGATCTCTCTCTAAACTGAACCCACTGTGTCCATATTGAGTCTATGAGCTGAAGTTTCATCGAGCTTTGACAACAGAAGGAATTTTAAAGACTTATTAACAAGAAGAATCTCTGCTAGGAATCTAGTAGTGAGTTACATTTAGATTATAATGTTTTAGAATGTCTCTCAGGCTACAGCATCTCAGGAAGTTAGTCAGATGTCATTTTGCACCCGCTAACATAAGCATTAAAAAAACAGCAGTGAGATATTGCAGTGTTTCTAAAAGCGTGTCCTGTAGAGCCTTAGTCCCATGAGATGACCCATAAACAAAGGGTTTTATCGTTCTGAGAGAATTATTGGTCCTAGCTCTTTAGTCCCTCCTTGGATCGACTCCATGCAATGGTCTCATCATGGGTGGAGCATATTTCATCACTCTTTGACTTTGGGCTTGGCTATGTCACTTGCTTTGTCCAGTTGAATATGGATTAGAGATACAGCATGACAATTTTAGGAGTAGAACTTAAGAAACTTAGTGCATTTTCACAGCCTCCTGTGTACCTCTGGCATTGTCCAAGAAGAACATGTCCTGGCTAGGCTGCTAAGCCAAGGAGAATGAGAGAAGCATATAAAACACGAATTCCCAGACCTGCTGCTTGAAGCAGAAGTGTTCCAGCCAAACTGCAGCTCTGTGAGAATAAATGGCGATTGTTCTAAGCCACTGAGTTTTGATGTGGTTTGTCATCTGGCGTTAGTGTGGCAGTAGATAACTAATGTAATAGTCAAAAGAGTTCAGGACATATGTAACTCCCTCTTTTCAGAGTCATAACCCAGATTAACACATTAAAGGCTCTGAGAATGACTGCATTAATCCATTACTTCCCAAACTCATTTCATGTGTTATAGTAATATCATATAAAACACACACTTTGGATTTAAAAAAAAAAAAAAAAGAGCAGTTTGTCTAAATCCAAAATTTGCTATTAAGAAACTTGGATGAACTCTTAGAACAATTGACAACAATTTTCAAGCCTTACCAATCAATTAGACTCAAAAATTTACTTATTAGTAAGTTCCCATTTACCCTCTCACGGCTGCTGAATTTCACGTCAATGACTTGTCTGGTATAGCTCTAAATTTCTAAATGATTAAGAATTATTTTCTACTTCTGGTGCTAGCCAAATTTCAGAATGGTTTTATAATCAGAATAAAGAACATTTATTTTTAAAGCAAATTACTAATGAATTATATTGATCAATTTTAATTAAATTCATTTTTTTTTCAAATCACATATCTAATATTTGCTATTAAAGTTACTCAGCAGCTATGTTGGTGCTAAAAATGAGAATGAATAGCCTGAAATATGGCTGATCTCTTTTTCTCTTTATTTTTGAGAAATGGGGAACACGTTCAGGAAAACTCTTTTTCAAAATTAGTGACAATGCCAAGGCTTGGGACTGCTTTCAGGCACAAAAGAAAATACAGGGGTTTCAGGAAACATATAGAAAACACCTCTTTTTTCATTTAATTTGGTAGCTATGAATCATTGTTGATATCTGTTTACATCCCTAAGGGGCCTTGGCCTATGCTTTTATTTCAAACACTCACAGGTGCTCATGTTCAACAGCTACTATTGGCAATGATGTTTGTACAGGAATTTACTTCTTTCCAGCTTCATGAAAAATGGTCATAGCTTATCATGGAAGCTGTCTCAGTAAGGATAAATCATTATGACCTGGAGTGTCTTAAAACAAAGTGAAAAATCAGTTGACCTTTTATACTTTTTCCTTCTGTTAGGTGAACTTCTTTCGTCTCACTACATTTGCCCCTGGCTGGCTGGTCTATGGTAAGGTGCTGTCTATTAACTGAAGTGTTAGTAAAATCCTTTCATATGTAGCTAAGCAGTGCTTTTAAAAGACGTTCACTCCCAATAATAAAATGCTTGGAGTATTATTCCAGCTACTAGGGGTACAGAGATGAACAAGATATCATCCCTGCCACTGAGGAGCTTGCAATCTTGTGAATATAAACACATGAATAGTTGCAGTGCAAATGAAATGAAAGTATGATATGCATTCCCAAGACAGAAGACATGTTAACGGAATATTCTTAAAGGAGGTCTATTTTTATGAGTTTGCTCATGTTGGGTAGCAGAATTTTGATGAGTTAGTGAGTTAAGGCATACAACCTAGTTTTTATTCTTTGGTAAAACATGAAGGGTGCTTTACCTTTGGATCTAAGACAGACAATCACAAAGATTCACTGTGAACTACTGTCTTTAATATTTGGAATGAGAATTACATACTCTACTAAACAGTTACCCTAAGCCTACTTACAGATAATAAACCACATATAATTCAAAAAAAGAAGGTGGATGTTAGTATCCAACTCCATCCTTAAGAATTATGGGCCAGGTGCAGTGGCTTATCCCCATAATCCCAGCACTTTGGGAGGCCGAGGCAGGCAGATCACCTGAGGTCAGGAGACAGCCTGACCAACGTGGAGAAACCCAGTCTCTACTGAAAATACAAAGAAAGTTAGCCGGGTGTGGCGACACATGCCTGTAATCCCAGTTACTCAGGAGGCTGAGATAGGAAAATTGCTTGAACACAGAAGGCAGAGGTTGTGGTGAGCCAAGATTGTGCCACTGCACTCCAGCCTGGGCAACAAGAAAAAAACTCTGTCTCAAAAAAAAAAAAAAAAAAAAAAAAAAAAAGAATTATGAAAGAATTATGAGGAGACAAATTTAAATGAGCTGTCTTTGCCTTAATCCACTCTGTATTTCTCCTGCTGCATCGGTTCCGTAAACCTCTGCTATGTTTCTGGTGCTTCTTGGGCTAAGGCAGAAATGCCAGGGCTGGTTTTCAGTCTCAATTAATTTGTACAAGTTTCACTTTGGTTTCAGAGTTTGTAGGGATACTTGCCTCCCAAAATGCTCTGAGAAATGCATGCTTTTATTACAAGGGTTACCATATATTTCAGTTTATCTGGGGCAATCCCAATTATTGCCTGCTGTTCTGGTGTGATTATTAGTTGTATCTTATGCCAGTGTCATGGGTTAGTGGGGCAGCCACGTATGTGCCCTCCTCACCCCGTAGGAAAGAGATGGGAGTGTTATAGTGTGCTCCGTTTGTCTTTGAGATAAGAGCTGAAAACAGAGCAGAAATGTGGATACCATGAAACTTCCTGTGTGCACATTGATGTCTTTCTTGGGGGAGAGTAGCTCAGAATTCTAAGGTTTTACTATTTCATGTCCCCATCAAATTAGCCTCATATCCTTTAATTCCCGCACATTCATTTTCTGAGAGTGAAATGTTTAATGCCTACATTTAATATTTACATTTGTGTGTTTTGAATTATAATTATATACAAATAATTTATAAATACGCTTCATTTTACTGGCATAGATATTCATAAAATTATTTAATTTACTCAGTTTTAGTATAGCACCACCATAAATCCAAGGGGAAATTGAAGAGAACTCACTGGTTTACTGTTTCTCAATCTTGGTGAATTTCATCTATTTATTTCAAAGGTACATTGTGTCCTTGTGTATTGAGTAAAAATAGCTCCACTATCTAATATAAAAACATACCGTATGTGTTAAATTCCAGATTATAAAACATGTTTACAGTGGAATTGATACTAAAATTCATAGTAGCAGCACAGTAGGGAAGACAGATCTATGTATGGGTCTAGGTATGGATTGAAATCAAGTCTAAAGACCCCTTGTGTAAGTTGCATGCTTTGAGGGAAGTAATTTAATGTTTTTGAGCCTCAACTTCATCATGGATAAAATGAGGAAAGTAAAACTTGCCCTACCCACTTCATAACCCAAACCAATGTGATTAATGTAAAAATAACTTATCAAATGCAAAGCACTGTGTGATCATATGCAAAGCAGAGAGCTCTGTCCTTCAGGTTATTGAGAGGTATACCCACAGAAGAAAAGATATCCACTTGGTGAGATTTCTTAGTCTGTCTCTCTTTCCATTGGCAATTCCAGTCCCCCTATACAGACTAAAGTTCAAACAAGTTCCAGCCAACAAGAATTTGTCAAGTCTTGATCAGGATACAGCAATGGGCTTGAGGTGGGCAGAAGCTGCTAGTCAATGGAGCATTTCAAAGATGCTAGTCTGAAAATTCTGCACCACTGGTTCCTACTCTTGCCAGTGCCTGAGCTTGATTTGGTTATAAAGATAAATAAGACACGGTCCTGCCCTAGGGAGCCCATAATCCAATGAGGGAGACAGATATACACAAGTTAATTTTAATATAATTTAATAAACAGTATAATTTAAAAAAAAAAAAAAAAAAAAAAAAACAGGCCCAGAAGAATGTGGAGACACTTAGCAAACCTGACCCTTATAAGGTAAGTTTAAAGAAAGATTTCAGGTGCCAAGGATATTGTATATGTCAGAAAGCCTTCTGTAATAATCATTGTGACTCAGTTCTCAGGTCGAACAAAGGGTCAGCAGTTACACCTCCCTGCTCCTAGCATAAAAATAGCAAGCACAGATTTTGTTATAGAATATACCAGTGCCTAATACCTCATTCGGTCAATTACTTGCTACAATTCTGAGCTTCAGCTTCTTTATCTGTGGTGCAGGGTTAATAATATCTACCCCAGTCTACTTGAATGTCAGCACTACAGGGGTAGGGACTTTGGTATCATTTGTGTATTACTGTGTCTTCATCACTTAGAACATGGCAAGCACTATGGCCCTTACCTTACATAGGAAGCACTTACCTGGTCCAAGGCAAATACTCAGTAAATATTAACAGTTGTAGAACTTTTTAAGTAAATGAAGTTAGCTATTTATCTCCCAATAACCATTTTTTTCTTAATTTTAATGAAGAGCCACAATAAAGTCAAGGAGATATTGGACAGGGTCCACTGGTTTACTCTTTGCTTCTTAATCCTGACCAACTTCACCTTTTGTCTTTCAAATATGTATTTCAAAGGTACACAGTGTCCTCATATATTTAGTAAAAATGGCTCCATTACACAAGACAAAGGCAAAAGGCAATGGGCAGGCCATGCTCATGATGCTTTCCCGTGTATATCCATGTGGTCTGCCATGCTACCATGTCCCTCCTCATTGAAAAATTTGCAAGGATCTGAAGACTCAGGCCTGTATATAGAAATGGCATCATCAAATATTTGTTCTTTTTCTGTTTTTCAATGTTTGGAGTTTCTGTTTTTATAAGTGTATAGTTATTCTGAAAACAACCTTTTCCCAAATTGTCAAAGAAAAAACTGTGCCTATGCTAGAGAAGCTCATCCATCAAACTACACATTTTAAGTACTTTCTGATTTAAAGGATTGATAGATTGCACATTTCACTGGAAAGCTGTCACACAAAATATTCCTCTGAAGAGTTGGTAGCTCCAGAGCTTGAGAGTTGGATCTCAGAAAGGCAAATACTTAGAACTAGCTCTGGCACCAAATGCAGTTCTTCCCACTGGCCACTTGGTGGCAGTGCCAACTAAGTGCCAGCTCAAGCTGTCAGAGTGCACCCAAGCATGTGATCCCTAATTTCTATTTATCCACTCAAATTTTAGGACCTACAAAGGTTTTTTGGTCAATCACATGGGTTAAGGTAAACTTATCTTACTGACAAAGAGGCTATATTACAATTTTAAAATAAATTTCTTACTCTAATTTATGACATTAGATTAGGCCCCCAGTTAGGTTACACCTGAAAAGATGAATAATGGCAATTTCCTCAGTGTCTTTTAATAAGACATCATGTATAGGTCACACATAATCCAGGTCCTATCCCAGAACTTGTTATTACCCTGAACTTCTCCACCTCAAAAATCTGAAACTCTAACCACAAACACCCTCTTTGCTATTACAGGAAATGTGTGCTTTTTCAGAGATCACAGTCTTTTGAGCCCTTCTCTTTTTTCCTGTTTTCCAGGTTCCATGGTTCATTCTGCAACCCTTCTATATTAGGGTTCTCCTGAGAAATAGAATGAATAGAATGTAGATGATAGATGGATTAGATAGATTAGAGGTAGCTAGATATAGAGAGAGCTAAATATAGAGAAAGCTAGATATAGACTTATAATAAAAATTGGCTCATATGATGATTGTGGAGACTGAAAAGTCCCACAGTCTGGCATCTGCAAGCTGAGAACCAGGAGAACTAATGGTATAAGTCCTGGTCTAATTCCTAAGGTCAGAGAACCAGGCTCTCCAATGTCCAGGGACAGGAGAAGACAGATGCCCCAGCTCAAACAGGGAGAGTGAATTCACCATTAGTCCACCTATTTGTTCTGTCAAGGCTCTCAATGAATTAGATAATGTCTATCTGCATTGGTGAGGGCATAGGCTCACTGCTGCTCTTCTTTTGCTGTGAAGTGAGTCTCTTGATCAGGAACAATGTTGTGTGGAAAACCACGATGGTGGATAAAGCATTCTGTAAAAGTTTCTTGATCAGAAACAATGCTGTGTGGAAAACCATGAAGATAGATAAGGCAATCTATAAATCCACAGATGACAGTTTTGGCAGAGAAGCATTGCATGCAAGAAAGGCAAGTTTGTATCCAAAGTAAGTTTCTATTTTAGTATGGACAAGACACTGCACCTTCCGTGGTGGAAGTAGTTCAGTGTAATCAACTGGCCAACAGGTAGCTGGATGATAACCATGGAGAATGGTGTCGTATTGGTGTTCATGGTGTCATATTGGTGTTCAAGTCATTGGTGTTCAGTTGTTCAACTGTGGCCATATCCAAGACGGCTTTGGTGAGTAGAAGTCCATGTTGCTGAGTTAATGCATAACCACCATCTCTGCCATCGTGGCCACTTTGTTAATGAGCCCATTGGCCAATGACAGAGTGTCAGGAAAGAAAGAGACTGACTGGTATCCATAGGACAGATCATTCTATCTACTTGATTATGGAAATTCTCCTCTGCAGAGGTTAACCTTTGGTAAACATTCAAATGGGACACAAATGTCTTCTTCTTCTTCTTTCTCCTCCTCCTCCTCCTCCTACTCCTCCTCTCCTCCTCCTCCTCTCCTCCTCCTCCTCCTCTCCTCTTCCTCCTCCTTCCTCTTCCTCTCCCTCTTCCTCTTCCTCCTCTTCTTCTTCTTTCTTCCTCCTCCTCTTCTTCTTTCTTCTTTCTTTTTTCTTCTTCTTCTTCTTCTTCTTCTTCTTCTTCTTATTCTTCTTCTTCCTCTTCTTCTTCTTTCTTCTTTCTTCTTCCTCTTCCTCTTCCTCTTCCTCTTGTTCTTCTTTCTTCATCCGATTCAGGGAAGTTTCCTCTTTGTGTATTGGCCCATTCTTTCCCAGACTCCTTTGACAATCCTTTAAATGTTGCTGAAATTCTTCCTTAGACTTCTTTTCTCTCTATACAACCCCATGTGACCTCTTTTATGCCTTCAATTATCAATTAAATACTGAAGGAATATACTCCTGAAACTATGTCTAGACATAGGCTCTTCAAAGACAGTTTGTCTAAACAACTCCGCATTCCTTCATCTCTTCTACGGAGTTTTTCATTTTTATTTATTTATTTTTTTTAAGATAAAGTCTCATCCCATCACCCAGGCTGGAGTACAGTGGCATGATCTTGACTCACTGCAACCCCTGCCTCCTGGGTTCATGCAATCCTTGTGCCTCAGCCTCCTGAGTAGCTGGGATTACAGGAGTGCATCACCATATCCTGCTAATTTTTTTTTTTTTTTGTAGAGATGGGGTTTTGACATGTTGGCCAGGCTGGTCTCGATTTCCCGGCCTCAAGTGATCCACTGCCTCAGCCTCCCAAAGTGCTGAGGTTACAGTCTTCTTCCAAGTCTTTTCATCCTTTATTCTTCATCTCATTAATGGTTTTGTTAACCACCTAGTTATCAAATTGGAAACCTAGAAGTCATGCTTTACATCTTCTTCTCTCTCACTCACACATCTATGTAGGCACCAAATTCAGTTAAATGCAGTACCTTTACATCTACTGAGATAGTTCACTTCTTCATCTGCATTGCCACTGTCTTATTTCAGGCTGTCTTCATTTTTTCCATAAATTACTGAATCAGTTGCTCATTCTTTTTTCCAACAAACCCATTCTCCAAACTCCTGCAAGAGGGAATTTCAAACAGGAAGCTCTGATTTGCTTAAATTCATTTTTGGTTTCTCATATTATTCCACATTAACTGCTAAGCATAAAGTTTAGGAAATGCATTCTGAAAAAATGAAACAAATGAAAACTCTCTGAAGCTATTGGAAACTTAGATAAAATGTTTCACATTAAAGAGAACTATTTGTGGAGGAGGATCCAAGATGGCCGTTTAGGAACAGCTCGGGATTGCAGCTCCCAGTGAAAGCACAGAGGGTGAGTGGACGCCGCATTTTTATTGCCCACAGACTAGGAAATTCCCAGGCAGAGGAACTCCACAGGTCGCCAGCGCGGCTGTTTCGGCCAGCACAGCTGTGCTGGCCGGCGCCGCTGCTTTGCCCCGCGCGGCTGCTTTGTCGGCGCCCCGGAGCAGCGGTTCTCCAGTTCTCCGTACAAAATACACCCGTCCGGGTGCCCTTTTGGCTGGCGATTGGAGTCATGGGAAGTCGCCCATTCGTCTGTTTAAAAA
>NW_016107881.1:865363-873754 GCF_001604975.1 Cebus imitator | reverse complement strand
ACTGAATGGGCAAAAACGGGAAGCATTCCCCTTGAAATGTGGCACTAGACAAGGATGCCCTCTCTTACCACTCCTATTCAATATAGTACTAGAAGTTCTAGCCGGAGCAATCAGGCAAGAAAAAGAAATGAAGGGTATTCAAATAGGAAAGGAGGAAGTCAAATTGTCACTATTTGCAGACGACATGATTGTATATCTAGAAGACCCCATCGTCTCAGCCCAAAAGCTCCTGAAACTGATAAGCAACTTCAGCAAAGTCTCAGGATACAAAATCAACTTGCAAAAATCACATGCATTTCTATACACCAATAACAGACTTAAAGAGAGCCAAATCAATAACAAACTTCCATTCACAATTGCCACAAAGAGAATAAAATACCTAGGAATACAACTAACAAAGAACGTAAAGGACCTCTTCAAGGAGAACTACAAGCCACTGCTCAACAAAATAAAACAGGACACAAACAAATGGAGAAACATTCCATGTTCATGGTTAGGAAGAATCAATATCGTGAAAATGGCCATACTGTCCAAAGTAATTTACAGATTCAATGCTATCCCCATCAAGCTACCAATGACCTTCTTCACAGAACTGGAAAAAAACCACGTTAAACTTCATATGGAACCAAAAGAGAGCCCGCATAGCCAAGTCAATTCTAAGCAAAAAGAACAAAGTGGGAGGCATCACACCACTGGACTTCAAACTATACTACAAGGCTACAGTAATCAAAACAGCATGGTACTGGTACCAAAAGAGAGATATAGACCAATGGAACAAAACAGAGGTCTCAGAGGCAACACAACATATCTACAACCATCTGATCTTTGACAAACCTGACAAAAACAAGCAATGGGTAAAGGATTCCCTGTTTAATAAATGGTGTTGGGAAAACTGGCTAGCCATGTACAGAAAGCAGAAACTGGACCCCTTCCTGACACCTTACACTAAAATTAACTCCAGATGGATTAAAGACTTAAACATAAGACCTAACACCATAAAAACCCTAGAAGAAAATCTAGGCAAAACCATTCAAGTCATAGGTGTAGGCAAGGACTTCATGACCAAAACACCAAAAGCATTGACAACAAAAGTCAAAATAGACAAATGGGACCTAATCATACTCCACAGCTTCTGCACACCAAAGAAATAGTCATTAGAGTGAATTGGCAACCAACAGAATGGGAAAAAATTTTTATAGTTTACCCATCTGACAAAGGGCTGATATCCAGAATTTACAAAGAACTAAAACAGATTTACAAGAAAAAAACAAACAAGCCAATTCAAAAGTGGGCAAAGGATATGAAAAGATACTTTACAAAAGAAGACATACATGAGGCCAACAAACATATGAAAAAATGCTCATCATCACTGGTCATCAAAAGAGAAATGCAATTCAAAACAACATTGAGATACCATCTCACGCCAGTTAGAATGGCGATCATTAAAAAATCTGGAGACAACAGATGCTGGAGAGGATGTGGAGAAATAGGAACACTTTTACACTGTTGGTGGGAGTGTAAATTAGTTCAATCATTGTGGAAGACTGTGTCAATTCCTCAAGGACCTAGAAACAGAAATTCCATTTGACCCAGCAATCCCATTACTGGGTATACATCCAAAGGATTATAAATCGTTCTACTATAAGGACACGTGTACACGAATGTTCATTGCAGCACTGTTTACAATAGCAAAGAGTTGGAACCAACCCAAATGCCCATCGATGATAGACTGGACAGGGAAAATGCGGCACATATACACCATGGAATATTATGCAGCCATCAAAAACGATGAGTTTTTGTCCTTTGTAGGGACATGGATGAACCTGGAAACCATCATCTCAGCAAACTGACACAAGAGCTGAAGATCAAACACCGCATGTTCTCACTCATAGGCGGGTGTTGAACAATGAGAACACATGGACACAGGGAGGGGAGGACTACACACTGGGGTCAGTTGGGGGGAAATAGGGGAGGGACAGTGGAGGGTGGGGAGTTGGGGAGAAATAGCAAGGGGAGAGAAGCCAGATGTAGGTGATGAGGAGGAAGGCAGCAAATCACACTGCCACGTTTGTACCTATGCAACAATCTTGCATGTTCTTCACATGTACCCCCAAACCTAAAATGCAATAAAATAAATGGAAAAAAAAGCAATAAATCATGCAAAAGTAAATTAAAAAAATAAATGCTCCAACTATGCTTCTTTTCCAAAAAAAATTTTTTAAGTAATATATATATCTAAATATGGGTCTATTCTAAATATTTTTCAAGAAGTAAGATAAATGATTAAATTGACACATTTAGACAATATTTTTCAGTTTTAGGGTTTCCCTCTTCCTTAATATCTTGATTTCTTCCTTGAGAATACCTATCACTTGGAGACTAAATCTCTGTTATCTCTTCTTCTTAGCATCATATTTTTTCTCATTTTGCATTTTTAATTGCTTTTAATCTTTATTTCACTCAGAACAGACGGTATACCTCAACATATTGTTTTTATAACACTGTGTCGTCTTCAATCAATGTTCTTTCTTCATGGTTTTCTTTAATAAATGAAATCATAAAATCTTTGGCCTTTTTTGATAATACTGCTCTTTTAAAAATGTTTTCTGGTTATGGTAGTAAATTATTTTTTGAAAAGTATCTTTTATTCTAAATTTTCAGGATCAAAATTGGCAAAATCCAATTCTCAGATATTCAACTGGAAAACAGGTCAGTATTTTAAAGTTTCTCTGCAAATTCTATCCTCCAGCAGGCATCATTTTAGGATAGTTCTTTGAATTTAGTGGTATTTTCTCCTGGGAGGGGCCTTATACATATCAATATACATTGGTTCCAGAGTGTTTCTACCGTTTGTTATGACTCAAAGAAGTAAAATGCTAGATCTCTAATGTGGCATAAATCATTGTTAGCTCTCTTTACTTCATATTTCTTGTTGTTCTGGTTTCCAGGTTAGTCTCTGATGAGAAGTAGAAGAAGAGGTATTCGGGAGGTGGGCTGCTTCCAAAAGCATCCTGTTCTGAAGCTGCTGAATTTCCTATTGTAGTATCCTCTAAGCCTCTGTGAAGGATTTCGGGAGTTATGAGTGTACAGTCTTTCCCTTTGTTTGTCTTTAACCTTGTAGATATGCTCCACTTATGTCAGCAAAATATGCATAAGCAACCATGTGGAATTCTGAAGTCAGCTCCATTGATCATGCAGTTACTAGAAAATCCTCTCATTTCCTGGCAATAAGGTGGCTGTGAGTCATGATTTTCTGTTATTACTTGCAATCCGTTTGTTGTGTTTTTATGGATCTATTAGTGAGAAATTGAAAGAGACCAAATCTGAAATGGAAAGCTATGTTCTATACTTTTGAGTTATGAAATTGCAATGAATATTTTAGTTGACTGATCTGAATAGATGTAAAATCTGTGATTTGAAAGTACTCAATGACTTATTTGGTCACAAAGTCAGAAAGAGGAAGCGTACAATATTCAACCCCAACTTACAGGATAATTCGTAAAGGAAATATCTAAAATAAGCTTAATTATGAAGGAGAGCTGATGGTTATATAGGTCAGCTAGGACTTTGCTTTCTTCTTCCTAATGTCCTGTTAGCCCCTTGTCATATTCATTTTTATCAACACTTGTATCAGAGGGCAGAAAGAGGTGACATTTCAATCTGTCAACTTCACTGCTCATTAGCAACTCATGTAAAGGGCAGTAATGGGGAGGATCAAAGGCTAAATTGAGGTTACAAGTTTTCTGTGCCTCTCACTTACCCTGCTGTGTCATTAGCACAGATAATAGAGAGAGAGCTGTATTAAGGTATTTAGAGTTCAATGAAAGGGATGCATGGTGAAAATCTGAAGAAGAGTTGAGAACCTAGATGTGGTAATTCTATCTGAGAGCCATCAGAGCTACAGACATGCATAGGAGCTAATATGACGCTGTGCAATGTTGCATACAGATGAGAACGACTAATGGTCTTTGTGTGGTTGAGGGAAAAAGGATATACTAGTAAATTACTTTTAAAACCCACACCAAATAGTGAGGTCCTGAAAGAGAACAGATAGGTCATCTTTAAGGATGTGCTTAATTCACCTGTGAGAAGCAATGTGTGCAGATCTGTGCATGGAACATATTTCAAAAAAGTAAAAATATTTGCAATAGAACTAACACTACTTTCAGGTCAGCAGAATGTACTCTTGCTTAATTACCTTTTCCACTTTTCACTAGTTCTTATAAAATATAAATCCTAAAGATACAGTGCATGAAATATAAATATAATTTTGGATTGATTTCATCTTTCATCAGACATTATCCGATAGTTTTGATCTTTTCAAAAAAGCATCAATATGAGAATAAAATCATGGGAATCTACAGTGATCAAATTAAATAATTTGAGTAAAAAGGACTAAGTAAACAATAATGTGTTGTATAAATATGAAGAATTTTGCTTTTATAATACATTCCTTTTTTAAGTATCACATATTATTATTTCCTCTTCCTGTCATTCTGCATGTATTTACACATATAGCACAAACATTTTATTTTCTTCTTTTTTTCTATATCAGAATTTAAAAATGACTTTGCATTTGCATTATTTGTAGACCACTTTCAAGGTGAGATCTCAATGAAAATCAGTCAATAAGATAATCTTTTAAAAATTTCAGTACTTCTATTTTATTTCAGGAAATGTTGGGGATAGATGCAATCTTGTTTTCTGCCCGAAATGTTCATCATACAGTTGAGGAATCATAAAAGCCTACACAAAGATGTGAAAGAAACCATGCAGTATTAAATATAACATAACAGGATTTCAAGTTAGAGCCAGAATAACTCTTCAAACTTGGTATAGGCTTTGAAGGATGGGAAGGACTTGAAATTTGGCTATGAAAGTAGTTTTCTCTTTAACAATATGAAGCTTCACTTCATAAAATGATTAGCCATTTTAAAGACAGTTTATACCTACTTTCTTAGGTATTTCTTGAGCTTAAAGTGGTCTCAGTGGGAGGCAGCAGACAGTGGTTAAGAGCTCAGCTTCAGAATTAAGTCTGGAAGACAAGTCGTTTCTGCTTTCTTCATCCTGTAAAACCTCCCTGCTACACCTTTGTGCTATGCCATCATCTTTTCCTGGAGTTTTCCAATAGATTCCTCACTGACATGGTTTGGCTGTGACCCCACCCAGATAGCATCTTGAATTATAGCTTCCATAATCCCCATGTGTCATGGGAGCGACCAGGTGGAGATAACTGAATCATGGGAGCAGTTTCCCTTATCCTGGCCTCATGATAGTGAGTGAGTTCTATGAGATATGAAGGGCTTCCCCACCCTTCACTCAGCACTTCTACTTGCTGCCACCATGTGAAGAAGGACATGTTTGCTTTCCCTTCTGCCATGATTGTAAGCTTCCTCAGGCCTCCCAGCCATGTGGAACTGTGAATCAATTAAACTTCTTTTCTTTATAAATTACCCTGTCTCAGCATAAGAAGGAACTAATACACTTACCTTCCTCCTTTTGTCTTTTTCCTCTTATGATCTGTTCTCAACACTACAGACGAAGGGATCTTTTTAAATCCTAAAACATATCCCAGTTCTGTTCAAAATTTTCCAAGTTTGCCTGTTTCACTTACAGTCAAAATCAAAAAGGCCTGAAAGGTCCCCAGACCCTTATGACCTCATCTGCTCCTTCCACATTTGCTCATTCTACTGAAGACATGAATGTCTTGTTCCTAGAACATGCATTGTCTCCTTAAAATCTTTTTATAGACTCTTCCCTCTTCGTTTTGTGCTCTCCTCTGCAGATATCCACAGGATTAACTTCCTCATTTACTTTCTGTCTTTGCTTAAATGCTATGCACTTAAAGAGGATTACCTTACCATAATATTTAAAATTGGTAAGGCTCCTGTTATAGCTTTTCCTAGCTTATTATTTTTTGTTCTCATAGCAGTTACTGTCTAATATACTCTATAATTTACTAATTTGTTATGGCCATTGTTTACTGTCTCTTTACAGAGGAATATAAGTTTTGTTTACTATTGTATCTGAAGCAACTAGGATATTCTAGAGTATTCTAGGCACTCAATATATACATGTTGAATCAAATGCAAAATGATTAACATGGTTTCTGGTGCATAACAGAGACCATAAATGCTAGTTGTTATTATTATTATTATTATTATTATTAATCCAATGAGGTGATTATCATAATCCCAATAGAATGTGAACTCCAGGCTAGAAGAATCTTTATTTTGTTTTCCTTTTCACTTAGAAGAGTGCCTGGCACATACTAGTGCTCAAGAAACAGCTGAAGAACAATAAATAAATAAATAAATAAATAAATGGATAAAAGAAGTAGACAGTGTAAATATGGCTTGTGAGCTGTCAGAACAAAGGTTGCCGTGGTAGACCAGAAGGTCCCACTTAAGTAGTACATAAAGTCTAGTGTAAGGGCTATGCCTGAGAGCAAAGGAAGAGTGATGAGCCAAGGATGGATTAAAGGATGTTAAGGCTGTTCTGGAAGGAAATCAGCTTAGGGAGGGTGTATGTAGCTTAGAAATTATTCCTAACACATAATTATCTAGGTGAGTGATATATGCTACATGCTTTGCTGTAATAAGTACTTGGAGTGTACTCCATTAGTGAATGTGGCTCCACACCTTATCAGATCCCGTATGTGAATTACTAACCTTAACTACTGGACTTCAAAATACAAATAAACTCAAATTCCTCAGCAAGATGGCCTAATAGGAACAGGTCCAGTCTGCAAGTCCCTGTGAGACCAATGCAGAAGGCAGGCAATTTCTGCATTTCCAACTAAGGTACCCAATTAATCTCATTGAGACTGGTTTGACAGTGGGTGCAGCCCATGGAGGGTGAGCAGAAGCAGGGTGGGGCATTGCTTCACCTGGGAAGTGCAAGGGGTTGGGGAACTCCCTCCCCTAGCCAAGGGAAGCCGTGAGGGACTGTGCTGAGAGGGATGGTGCTATCTGGCCCATATACTATGCTTTTCCCATGGTCTTCACAACCACAGACCAGGAGATTTACTCAGGTGCCTATACCACTAGGTCCCTGGGTTTCAAGCACAAAACTGGATGACCACTTAAGCAGACACCAAGCTAGCTGCAGGAGTTTATTTATTTATTTTTTTTGTACCCCAGTGGTGCATGGAATGCCAGTGAGACAGAACCATTCACTCCCCTGGAAAGGGGGCTGAAGCCAGAGAGCCAAGTGATCTTGCTCAGCAGATCCCACCCCCATGGAGCCCAGCAAGCTAAGATCCACTGGCTTGAAATACTTGCTGCCAGTACAGCAGTCTGAAGTTGAGCTGGGATGCCTGAGCTTGGTGGGGAAGGAGCATCTGCCATTACTGAGGCTTGAGTAGGTAGTTTTCCCCTCACAGTGTAAAGAAAGCCACCAGGAGGTTCAAACTGGGTGTGGAACCCACTGCAGCACAGTAAAGCCACTGCAGCCAGACTGCCTCTCTAGACTCCTTACCTCTGGCAAGGCATCTCTGAAAGAAAGGCAGCAGCCAAAGTCAGGGGCTTATAGATAAAACTCCCATGTCCCTGGGAAAGAGCACCTGTAAAGGGGGCATCTGTGGGTGCAGCTTCAGTGGATTAAATGTCCCTGTATGCTGGCTCTGAAGAGAGCAGTGGATCTCTCAGCATAGTGCTCAAGCTCTGCTAAGGGACAGATTGCCTCCTCAAGTGGGTCCCTGACCCCGGTGCCTTCTGACTGGGAGACACTTTCCAACAGGGATTGACAGACACCTCATACAAGAGAGCTCCAGCTGGCAGGTGCCCTCCAGGATGAAGCTTCCAGAGGAAGGAGGAGGCAGAAATCTTTGCTGTTCTGCAGACTTGGCTGATGATACCCAGGCAAACATGGTCTGGAGTGGACCTCCAGCAAACTCCAGTAGACCTGCAGAAGAGGGCCCTGACTGTTAGAAGGAAAACTATCAAACAGAAAGCAATGGCATCAACATCAACAAAAAGAACGCCTATGCAAAAGCTCCGTCCGAAAGTCTCCAACATCAAAGACAAAAGGTAGATAAATCCATGAAGATGAGGAAACACCCACGCAAAACAGCTAAAAATTCCATAAACCAGAATGCCTCTTCTCCTCCAAAGAATCACAACTCCTTGCCAGCAAGGGAACAAAACTGGATCAATGAGTTTGACAAATTGACAGAAGTAGCTTCAGAAGGTGGGTAATAACAAACTCCTCTGAGCCAAAGGAGCATGTCTAACCCAATGCAAGAAAGCTAAGAACCTTGATAAAAGGTTACAGGAACTGCTAACTAGAATAACCAGTTTAGAGAAGAATATAAATGACCTGATGAAGGTGAGAAACACAGCACAAGAACTTCGTGAAGCATACACAAGTGTCAATAGCCAAATTGATCAA
>NW_016107881.1:807874-865324 GCF_001604975.1 Cebus imitator | reverse complement strand
ATCAACTTAATGAAATAAAATATGAAGACAAGATTAGAGAAAAAATACCAAAAAGGAATGAACAAAGCCTCCAAGAAATGTGGGAATATGTGAAAAGACCAAACCTATGTATGATTGGTGTACCTGAAAGTGATAGGGAGAATTGAACCAAATTGGAAAATACACCTCAGGATATTATCCAGGAGAACTTCACCAACCTAGCAAGACAGGCCAACATTCAAATTCAAGAAATATAGAGAACACCACAAAGATACTCCTTGAGAAGAGCAACCCCAAGACACATAATAATCAGATTCACCAAGGTAGAAATGAAGGAAAAACTGGTAACGGCAGCCAGAGAGAAAGGTCAGGTTACCCACAAAGAGAGGCCCATCAGACTCACAGCAGATCTCTCTGCAAACCCTACAACCCATAAGAGAGTTGGGGGCCAGTATTAAACATTTTTAAAGGAAAGAATTTCAACGCAGAATTTCATATCCAGTAAAACTAAGCTTCATAAGTGAAGGAGAAATAAAATTCTTCACAGAGAAGCAAATGCTGAGGGATTTTGTCACCACCAGACCTGCCTTACAAGAGCCCCTAAAGAAAGCACTAAATATGGAAAGGAAAAACTGGTATCAGCTACTGTAAAAACATACCAAAATGTAAAGCCATTAATACTATGAAGAAACTGCATCAACTAATAGGCAAAATAATCAGCTAGCATCATAATGACAGGATCAAATTCACACATAACAATATTAACCTTAAATGTAAATTGGCTAAATGCCCCAATTAAAAGACACAGATTGGCAAATTGGATTAAGTGTCAAGACCCATCAGTGTGCTGTATTCAGTAGACCCATCTCATGTGCAAAAACACATGTAGGCTCAAAATAAATGAGTGGAGGAAGATTTATTTAAAAAGAAGCAGGGGTTGCAATCCTAGTCTCTGATAAAACAGATGCTAAACCAGCAAAGATCAAAAGAGACAAAGAAGAGCATTATATAATGGTAAAGGGATCAATGCAAGAAGAAGAGCTAATTATTCTAAATATAATATGCACCAAATACAGGAGCACTGAAATTCACAAAGCAAGTTCTTAGAGACCTACTAAGAGACTTAGATTCCCAGACAATAACAGTGGGAGATTTTAACACCCCATTGTTGATATTAGACAGATCAATGAGACAGAAAATTAACAAAGATATCCAGAACTTGAACTCAGCTCTGGACCAAGCAGACCTAACAGACATCTACAAAACTCTCCACACCAAATCAACAGAATATACATTCTTCTGAGTGCCATGTGGCACTTTTTCTGAATTGACCACTTAATTGGAAATAAAACACTCCTCAGCTAGTGCAAAAGAATAGAAATCATAACAAACAGTCTCTCAGACCACAGTGCAATTAAATTAGAACTAGAATTAAGAAACTCACTCAAAACCACACAACTACATGGATACTGAACAACCTATGCTTGAATGACTACTGCGTAAATAACAAAATTAAGGCACAAATAAAAAAGTTCTTTGAAACTAATGAGAACAAAGACACAATGTAGCAGAATCTCTGGGACACAGCTAAAGCAGTGTTGCCCATTAGCGGAGCACTAAATGGCCACATGAGAAAGAGGGAAAGATCTAAAATCAACACCCTATAATCACAATTAAAAGAACTAGAGAAGCAAGAGCAAAGAAATTCAGAAGCTAGCAGAAGAAAAGAAATAACTAACATCAGGGCAGAAATGAAGGGGATAGAGACGTGAAGAACCCTTCAAAAAATCAATAAATCTAGAAGTAGGTTTTTAAAAAAATATTAATGGAATAGATATACCACTGGCCAGACTAATAAAGAAGATAAGAAAGAAGAATCAAATAGACACAATAAGAGTGATAAAGGGGATATCACCTCTGATCCCACAGAAATACAAACCACCATCAGAGAATACTTTAAACACCTCTATACAAATCAACTAGAAAATCTAGAAGAAGTAAATGAATACCTGGACACATACATCTTTCCAAGACTAAACCAGGAAGAAGTCGAATCCCTGAATAGACCAATAACAAGTTCTAAGACTGTGGGAGTTATTAATACCCTACCAACCAAAAAAATCCCAACACTAGATAAATCACAGCTGAATTCTACCAGAGGTATAAGGAGGAGCTGGTACCATTCCTTCTGACAGTATCCCAAACAATAAAAAAGAGGGAGTCATCCCTAACTCATTTTATGAGGCCAGGATCATTCTGATACCAAAAGTTGGTAGAGACACAACAACAAAAATTTGAGGCAAATATTTCTGATTAACATTGATGCGAAAATCCTCAATAAAATACTGGCAAACCAAATCTAGCAGCAGATTAAAAATCTTATCCACCATCATCAAGTTGGCTTTATCCCTGGGATACATAACTTGTTTAAAATACACAAATCAATCAACGTAATCGATCACATAAACAGAACCAATGACAAAAAACACATGATTATCTCAATACATGCAGAAAGGCCTTCAATAAAATTCAATACACCTTCATGCTAAAAACACTCAATACTAGGTATTGATGGAACATATATCAAAATAATAAGAGCTATTTATGACAAATCCACAGCCAATATCATACTGAAGGGGTAAAAGCTGGAAGCAGTCCCTTTGGAAAGTGGCACAAGACAAAGATGCCCTATCTCACCACTCCTATTCAACATAGTATTGGAAATTCTGGCCAGGGCAATTAGGCAAGAGAAAGAAATAAAGCATATTCTAATAGGAAGACAGGAAGTCAAATTGTCTCTGTTTGCAGATGACATAATTATATACTTAGAAAACCCCATCGTCTTAGCCCAAAACCTCTTTGAGCTGATAAGCAACTTCAGCAAAGTCTCAAGATACAAAATCAATGTGCAAAAATCACAAGCATTCCTATACACCAATAATATACAAACAGAGAATCAAATTATCAGTTAACTTCCATTCACAATTGCTACACAGAGAATAAAATACCTAGGAATACCATTTACAAAGGATATAAAGGAGCTCTGAAGGAAAACTACAAACCACTGCTCAAGGAAATAAGAGAGGACACAAACAAATGGAAAAATATTCCATGCTGATGGATAGGAACAGTCAATATCATAAAAATGGCCATGCTGCCCAAAGTAATTTATAGATTCAATGCTATTCCCTTCAAGCTACCATTGACTTTCCTCACAGCATTGGAGAAATCTTTAAATTTCATATGGATCCAAACAGAGCCTGCATTGCCAAGACAATCCTAAGCAAAAAGAACAAAGCTGATGGCCTCATGTTACCTGACTTCAAACTATAATACAAGGTTACAGCAACAAAAACAGCATGGTACTAGTACCAAAACAGATATATAGTCCAATGGAACAGAACAGAGGCCTCCTACATAACACTACACATTTACGACGATCTCATCTTTGACAAACCTGACAAATGGGGAAAGGATTCCCTATTCAATAAATGGCGTTGGGAAAAATGGCTAGCCATATGCAGAAAACCAAAACTGGACCCTTTCCTTCCACATTATATAAAAATTAACTCAAGATGGATTAAAGACTTAAATGTAAGACCTGAAACCAGAAAAACCCTAGAAGACAAGCTAGGCAACACTCTTCAGGACATAGGCATGGGCAAAGACTTCATAACTAAAACACCAAAATTAATGGCAACAAAAACCAAAATTGACAAATGGGGTCTAATTAAACTAAAGAGCTTCTGCACAGTGAAAGAAACTATCATCATAGTGAACAGGCAACCTACAGAATGGGAGAAAATTTTTGCAATCTATCCATCTAACAAAGAGCTACTATCCAGAATCTACAAAGAACTTAAACAAATTTACAAGAAAAAAACAAATAACCTCATCAAAAAGTAGGCAAAGGATATGAACAGACGCTTCTCAAAAGAAGACAATTATGCAGCCGACAAACATATGAAAAAAAGCTCATCATCACTGGTCATTAGAGAAATGCAAATCAAAACCACAATGAGATACCATCTCACACCAGTTAGAATGGTGATCATTAAAAAGTTAGAAAACAACAGATGCTGGAGAGGATGTGGAGAAATAGGAATGTTTTTACACTGTTGGTGCGAGTGAAATTAGTTCAACCATTGGGAGGACAATGTGGCAATTCCTCAAGGATCTAGGACCAGAAATACCATTTGACCCAGCAATCTCATTAGTGGGTATATACCCAAAGGATTGTAAATCATTCTACTGTCGACACAATAGCAGAGACTTGGAACCAACACAAATGCCCATCAGTGATAGACTGATTAAAGAAAATGTGGCACATATACACCATGAAACACTATGCAGCCATAGAAAAGAATGAGTTCATGTCATTTGCAGGGACATGGATGAAGCTACAAACCATCATTCTCAGCAAACTAACACAGGAACAGAAAACCAAACACCGTGTCTTCTCACCAATAAGTAGGAGTTGAAAAATGAGAACATATGGGCACAGGAAGGGGAACATCACACACCAGGGCCTGTCATGGGGTGGAGGGCAAGAGGAGGGATGGCATTAGGAGATATACTTAATGTAGATGACGGGTTGATGGGTGCGGCAAACCACCATGGCACATGTATACCTATGTAACAAACCTGAATGTTCTGTTTGTGTATCTTAGAACTTAAAAGTATAGTAAATTAATTAATTAATTAATTAATTTTAAAAATAAAGTTTGCAAAAAATACAAATTAACTCAAGAGTTTGACAGACACTTTGAGAGCTTAGGCTGTGGCAGGTAACTCTTAGCATCTCTAAGAAGACCCAGAGCTCAGACTTTGACAGGACCACACTCAACCTCTGAGCTAACCTCCAAAGCATTGCCCTCTAGAACTGGCACTGCCCTGTAGCATACAGGAAACTTATGTGTCCGTGGAGAACTGCCCACATAAAAAGGTACACCTCAAACTTCAACTTCCGAGGACTTTTCTTTCCACAGAAGCTCGCATCCATCCTAATTAAGCACCTAGACTTTAATATTTTGCAACTCACAATGTGGTTAATGTATTTGATCTATCAAGTATGTTCTCTGTGAAATTTGTCTACATAATTCATACCCTCTTGAAGCATTATATATCAAAAGAAAAATAATCTCTTTATATGGCAATAAACCATGTGATCTGTGAAATAATGCTTTTATTATCTCTTTATTTTAACCATACAAAATAGGAGAGGATGTGTTTTGCATGTATTTAGTAACAAGAGAATAAAATTTAGGTGGAACTGAATCAAAGATGAAAAGAATCAGAGATTATTTTCTTAGAGGGGAAATCTGAGCCATAGGAAAGACTGAGGAATGAAAAGAAGTGAGTAAATAAATCACTTAAAAATTTCCTGGGGTTTGATGATGGCTCATCAATGATTCAACAATAGAATTTGTTCCTACATATGGGACAGGACATAATATAAAACTTAATTAATCTTTGCCCTTAGAACAATGTCTTGCACACAGTGAATTCAATAAATATACATTGATCAAATATGAATACCTAGAGAAGATAAGATTCTATCTAAAGACATGAAAGGTATGACTACGAACTATTTAAAGCAGTGTGATTTCAAGTAATAAAGGTACATGTTAAAGCTAAGATAAAATTTAATGAAAACAAGTAGTTCATGAAAACATTAGGAAAAATGATATATAAAAATATAAATTCAAATAAAGACATTCTTTCAAAAATTTTATTATATTCTATCTGATTTCCTTAAAACATGAATGAATTAGATCTAAATTAATTAAGTGCTTACAATTTGTATGTTTGCATTTCCTTCATGTTTTTGATTCTCAATCAACACATTGTGGATTTCTGGAGGACAAGGATCATGACTTTTGTTTAATTTTTATCTATTTATTTGTTATAATGTATGATATTCATACATTAATGTTTCATGAACTGATATACTTAGCACAAAATATGTAAATTTAATTGTGCATATTTTAATTTATTGTTGCTAATAAAAATGCTGATACTTGCCTACTATATAAAAGATAAACACAGTTTTGTGGCCACCACACTTCTTTGCTGATTTAATTCTATTTCAGTAAGTACCTTCCAAACCCATTTTGAGCTTTATGCATAATTAATTTAAGAAGGTGATATTTAGAACTCTGTTCACAGGTGGCCTAGACCTTTGCGATGTCAATTTTTATCAGAGTATGATTGGAGAAAGAAGTGGTTGATAGAGAACTAAAACCAGGCTTGAAATACAATTATTTAAACCTTTAAACCAGGGCAACTCCATGCTCATTTCACATGAAATGTGTTAAGCATATAGATTTACATTGAGATTTTAGAATATGACAGTGACAACAGAGCTCGCTCAAGTTTTGATAGATCTAAATAAATGAGCCTAGGTTTTAAAATAATATTTATTAGCTGCAGTAAATGTCTTTGTGATTTTGAGGGTCAGTTATCCGATATTATATATTAAAGAGCTTGTTTTAAAAAACATGTCAATCATGCACTTGGAATCTACATATAACATGACAAAACTAAGAATTTTGCCCAATCATGTCTCTGCCCCAATTAGCCCCACACTCTCCTCTGAATTCTCTCCAGCATAATGAATGTCTGTAATACGTTTAACTGTCTCTCAAGAATCACCTCTTAGTGAGTCTCTGAGAAATGCCATTTGAATGTTTAGCTATTGCCATTGTCAAGTAATGCTTCTGTAATGTAACCTTCTATTGCATATAGAAACACATGCACGTATTCCCACAACAAAATCTAAAGGGATGTGTTTTTGTTAAATGACCACCTTGCATCTTTCTTAATAGTTGGAGATCTTAGTAAAGCTCAGGAGCTATCTGGGTTTGAGAAGGCACATAAAATACAGTTCGCCTTAGACTTTAGATTATCACAGGAAGTTCATCTCCACTGGGAAGTAAAATATCTGGTCCTACTCTGAATGCATTAGTTCCTTTTAATGTACATTTCCCCCATTTTTCTTTATAACATAAATGTGGCCAGCTAACAGACTATACAGTTGACCCTTGAACAGCACATATTTCAATTGCACTTACACACAGATGGAAAATACAGTATTGGCAGAATGCAAAACCTGAGTACAGGGAGGGCTGACTTATCTGTATTCATGGATTCTGCAGGGCAAATGTGGGGCTTGAGTATATGTGGATTTTGGTATTGGGGGTCGGGGAGTCTGATACTTGCCTACTACATAAAAGATAAACACAGTTTTGTGGCCACGTATACCATTATACTATACACCTCGGACAACTGTATTTCTCAAACTCTCTTTCAGCATTATGTGGCCATATGATTAAATTTCAGGCAATGAGATACAAGTAGAAGCATGTGAGACTTCTGCGAAAGATCTTTGAAAGCATAGGTACTGGCCTGGAATGTAGACATAAAAGCTGAAGCTCTAGCAACTATCTTGTTTTTGAAGTGACCTTGACTATAGAAACTATGCACAGGAGATGGTGGAGTCTGGGCTCCTAATCTTTATGCTTCACCATCTCCTGTGCAGCTCTTGTGCGGCCAACCCAGTCCTGGACTTTCTATCTCTGGATTTCATTTGGATGAGAGTAAAATAAACTTCCCTCATATTTAAGCTACTGTTATTTTTTCTTTCTGTTATATGCAGTTGAATACAATTTTAACTGATATGTCACATAAAAGCTATGAACGCTAATCCAAAAAGTGGACTAATCCAAAACTTCCCCCTTAACAACTTGCCCTTATGCTTAACATTCTCAGCATTAAAATTAAGTTATTTTTGGCATTAACCCATTATTTCTAAATGCTTCTATTAAGATATATATACCTTAGTTCACCTCTTCTGAAGAGCTTTTATGTGACATATCAGTTAAAATTGGGGGATAATAAACATATCTCTGACTCTGGAGAGAAAGGTGATTCAGAAACAGTACTGCCCTTCAACCCAGGCTAGAGGAGCCCTCCCGTGAGTCCTGCCCTTGAGAGAGCTGTATATTTTGCACATATTGAAACACAAATGTGTCCTTTTAAATATATATTTTATAGATAAGTCTTTGGAAAGTTTGGCAAATGAACTTTCTGGAATTACGGCTGATGCCCACACACCTTTTAGAGGAAGTGGGGCTGAGGGTGGAGGGAAAGGGTTCTAGATTCTGTTCTGGGAACCTAGAGAATAAGTGACTGTTTTGGTTTAAGTTGGCACCTCCACATCACACAGTGTGGGTGTCTAGGCAGAGCAGGGTCCCAGGAAAACAGTGTGTCTTCCTCTCCTCTAGTTGGGTGATGTGGTTTTGAGAGGTGCTGAGAGTGTCTTGGAAATCATGAAGAAAAGTGAGACTGGGAAAGGGGGACTTGTTTTTCCTGTCTCCTGGGGAGCTTGACATGGCTGGGACAGGTCTAGTCACCACCCAGAAGTCTGCGCCCAGCTTCCACTCTGTCCTGGCCTAGCTAGTCTCTTATTTATAGGAGGCAAATCTGGTGTGGGACAAGAGAGCTTCTTTAGCTTCTGGGTAACGAGGGTAATTCCTGGAGAACAAGGTCTGGGCTGTGGTATACAGTAGTTTTAAATTATAACTTTCCTACTATTTAGAAATACAGCATGTTGGCCTCCACTTGTGTTTTTTCCCCAGGCCCTACCAATGTTAGTGGTGGGACTGTATAGAATAATTGAACTCTGAATATGAAAATATTTTAGAATTACCTTACTTGAATGTTTTTGCTTATTTTTTAAGGTATGCCTTGGAGTAATAACTTCTTGTAAAAGTCTATATTTGAAGAAGTAACCAAAAGGTCTTATTGTCGGTCTTATTCTAAGTTTCAAAAAAAGCCTGTCATTTTATTTTAAAAATCATTTTGTTATTATTAGTTTGGATTGAAAAATCATAATTATATACACTTATGATATATAATGTAGTTTGCCATCTATGTATACAATATGGAATGACTAAATCAAGCTAACATAGCTATCCTGTCTCTTACCTATCTTTTTTTTTTTTTTTTCTTTCTTGGTACAGAAAAGAAAGCCTGGCTGTATCGCTCAGGATGGAGTGCAGTGGTATGATCTCAGCTCACTGCAGCCTTTACCTCCTGGACTCAAGCAATACTCCCACCTCAGCCTCCCCAGTAGCTGGGATTACAGATGCATTCCACCATGCCTGGCAAATTTTTGTATTTTTTGTAGAGACAGGGTTTTACCATATTGCCCAGGATGGTCTACAACTCCTAAGGTCAAGCAATCCACCTGCCTTGGCCTCCCAAAGTGCTGAGATTACAGGCTTGAGCCACCATGCACAGCCTTACCTATCATTTTTTATGTGACATTTTAAATTTACTCTTTCAGTTATTTTGAATATACATTATTATTAATCATAGTCATGCTACTGTACAATAGGTCTCAAAATCTATTCCTACTGTGTCTGTCTAACTCTTCATACACTTTGACCAGAAATTCTTTCCCTCCCTCCCCAACCCTCTAGGAGCCTATGGTAAGCATCATTTTACTTTCTACTTTTGAAAGTTCAATTTTTTTTAGTTTCCACATATAACAGCTTAGCTCTTCCACGTATAACAAATGACCTGAGGCAGTGGATCACTCAAGCTCAGGAGTTGGAGACCATCCTGGGCAACATAGCAAAATCCTGTCTCTATAAAAAAAATAGAAATATTAGCCAGGTATGGTGGCATGCAATGCACCCATAATTCCAGCTACTGGGGAAGTTGGGCTGTTATATGTGAAAACTAAAAAAAAAAAAGAACTTATAGAAGTAGGGAGTAGAATGTGGCATCTGTCTTTTGTGCTTAGCTTATTTCACTTAGCATAATGTTAATCAAGTCCACCCAGCTTGTCACAAAGGACAGGATTTTCCCCTTTTCCGAGGCTGAATAGCATTCCATTGTGTATATATACTACCACGTTGTCTTTATCCATTCATTCATCCTAAAGAACTCTTAGGTTGATTAGTCATATCTTAACTGTTTAGAATGATTCTACAGTGAAAATAGGAGTGCAGATATCTCTTTGACATACTAATTTCAGTTTCTTTGGATATATACCCAGAAGTGGGATTAGTGGATTATATGAGAGTTCTATTTTTAGTTTTCTTTTGGAAGCCTCCATACCGTTTTCCATAACAGTTATACTAATTTAAATTCCTACCAACAATGTAAAGAGTTCCCTTATCTCTGCATCTTTGTTATCTCTCATCTTTTCAGTAAAAGCCTTTCTAGCAGATGTCAAGTGATATCTCTTAGTGGTATTAATTTTCCTTTCCCTGATGATTAGTGATGCTGAGCATTTTTTGATATACCTATTGGCCATTTGTGTATCTACTTTTGAAAAGTATCTATTCAGATCCTTTACTCCCCTTTTTTGAGACAGGATCTTGCTCTGGAATGCAGACACAATCATAACTCACTGCAGCCCTGACCTCTGATATGGTTTGGCTCTGTGTCCTCACCCAAATCTCATCTCAAATTGTAATTCCCACCTTTCAAGGGAGGGGCCTGGTGGGAAGGTGAATGGATCATGGGGGCAGTTTCTCCCATGCTATTCTTGAGATAGTAAGGGAGTTCTCATGAGAGCTAATGGTTGTTTTAAAAGTGTTTAGAAGTTCCTTCTTTGCAGCACTTCTCTCTCCTGCTGCCATGTAAAACATGACTTTCTTTCCCTTTGCCTTCTGCCATGATTGTAAGTTTCCTGAGGCCTCCCCAGCCATGTGGGACTGTGAGCCAATTAAACCTTTCTTTATAAATTACCCAGTGTCAGTTAGTATCTTTAGAGCAGTGTGAAAATGGACTAATACAACTGCCCAGGTTCAACTGATCCTCCCACCTCAGCCTACTGAGTAGCTGGGACTACAGGTGCACACAACCATACTGCAGTTTCCATAACGGACATTAGGACATGGATACTGCTGAGGCATATTTTGGAGGAAAATAGCAGAATAGCCTTCTCCAGTGTTGTGAGTCAAGAACAAAGTAAGAAAATGACTTGTCAACATACCAGCAGGCCATGGTTAGTGGGTGAGCCATTCAAGGGTGTCTGGGAGAGGCTGAACCTTTGTGGAGGCCTACATATATCAGGAAAAAGTCTTGTGCTGAATAGCATTTGCCCTGAAAGAGACTGCCAATGAATTGTTAAGTTACAAGATAAGGGAGAGCATATATTTCCAAACATAAATATATTGTTCACAAAATAATTCAACTACTTCTCATTCATTTACAATCTATATCCAATAAGTCCCAATACTTGGAAAAGGCAACAAGCAGTCCAATAGGTTTGCATAAAGAGACTTACGGGCTGCGTTTGGTGCCCTTGGTTCTCCCCATTCTAAGAGAGGATAAGGGAGATCACAGACCACATGTCTCTTATGCCAGCTGAGAAATGCAGCAGTACTTCTGAGCACAGGCTCATCTTGGGCATGAGAAAGTGGCTCCTTATCTGGAAAGCAATTTTCCTCTCTGGCTTTCTCCTTCCTTCCTCCCTTCTCCCCTTCTCCTCTTCTTCCCTTCTTTCCTTCCTTCTTTCCTTCCTTCCTTCCTTCCTGCCTTCCTGCCTTCCTGCCTTCTTTCCTTCCTTCCTCCCTCCCTCCCTTTTTCCTTCCTTCCTTCCTTCCTTCTTTCCTCTTCCTTCCTTCCTTTTTTTTTTTTTTTTTTTTTTTTGACAGAGTCTCACTCTGTTGCCCAGGCAAGAGTGCAGTAGTACAATCTAGGCTCACTGCAACCTCTGCCCCCTGGTTCAAGCAATTCTCGTACCTCACCCTTCTGAACAGTTGTGATTATAGGCACAGGCCACCATGCCTGGCTAATTTTTGTATTTTTAATAGAGATGCAGTTTTACCATGTTGGCCAGGCTGATCTCAAACTCCTGACCTCAAGTGACCTTCCTGCTTCAGCCCTCCAAAGTGGTGGAATTACAGGTGTAAACCACCACATACAGTCCCTCTGGCTTCTTTCAGATTCGAAGTTGTCAGGACCTAGTACAATATAGCAGTCTACATAAATTGCAAAAATAAACCTCCTGATTCCAAAGCACACTGTGTTTAATGAGTCATCCGGGACACTGAATTTCGAAAGGATTAGAAATTTATTTCTGGATTTCTTTATGAGAAGAATGAGCAAGAGTCTGTGCAACTATTTTAAGAGGTGATTCAGTCTTTGGAGATCTTCTGGTAATAAAATGACCACACACTAGCTCTTAAGCAATCATATTAAGACTTATAATGCTATGACTAAGGAAAGTAAACATGTTGCTAAATAGTTGAACATTAACCTTAAAAAGTAAAAGTTCTAAACAGACTCACTTCAGTTTTATTTCCATTCCTATTTTTAGAAATAAGTGAAATTTTTGAGTAAAACCAAAAATTTGAGCGGTCTTTTTCCTTTCTCTGCCACAAAATTTGCTGGATAAATTGCCTCCTTAGTAGATTTATATTTGGATTGCCAGATAAAATACAAGACATACAAATATTGCATGGAACATACAATAAAAAATTATTTGTTGATTTTATATATAATTAAAATTAAACTAGGTATTTTCTTTTCGTTTTCATTTTTGTTTTTTGCTAAATTGGGCCGTCTTAATTTATATGTACTTTGTATGACTATTCTTATTTGTCACATATAAGTTTTTTAAGAGAAATAGCATTTCTGGATTAGTTGACTAAGTCAATAACTCATAATATTAAAATTTGATAATCTTGTCAATCTTAATTTATAAGGTGGATTCTTGGTGCTTTGGGCCCAAATATTCTGTAACTATAGCATGTTAAAAGTAGACCATCCTTTTTTTCTGAAGAATCAGAATTGTCTGTTTAATTATTGAAATGCTGTCCTCAACAGTTACCAAATGTCTGTCAAGGTAACGTTCAGCTGACTTCTTTTTTTTTTTTTTTTTTTTTTTTTTTTTTTTTTTTTGTACGTCAGAAGACCTCTCCAAATTTTTTGTATTACAATTTTGTATTATAAAACTAGCTTTTCTTCCATTTCGGAAGTCAAATCAAGAACAATGGAGATCTGAAATTTTGAATCCTTCATGATTACTATGATTTATTGACCCCAAATCAGAAGATTGCTCTACTGTTTGTGTAGATGACCTTAGTAATTGGATATACTTTGACATCTTCTGAGAATTACCAGAGACAGTGCTTGAATAAAACATCAGATTTTTTTAGACTATATAGGCCGAGTGCTATTGGTTTCATTTGGCTTATTTCACTTTCATTTTTACATGAGTGCCTACAGAGCTGAATATGGATATTAAAGTGTGACAGGGAATGTGTGAGTGAGTGTGTGTGTGTGTGTGTGTGTGTGTGTGTGTGTGTATGTGCATGCACTGAGGAGTGCTGTTTATTGAGTGAGAAAGAAAGATAAGAAAATCCTGCAGATATCAAGTTCTGGTTCTTAGAAACAAGAATTGATAGAATGCGTAGATCACTCGTGGGTAACCCTAACCATTGTCAAAGTGGGTGCTTAAGTAGTGTCTGGTAGAAGGCAGAACAAATAGACGGGTGGTTTATCTGACATTCCATCCACCAGAGATTTGTATTAACTGGCATGTGTGAACATATTCCACAGAGCAGCAATTGACCTTTAAAATGATGACCCTGAGACATGGTAAATGCTGTGTGGATTATCAAAGAAAAATGAATACCTGTTAATGCAAATCAGGTGTTAAGTGCATTTTATTGTGTTTTTTAAAAATTAACATTGGCTCTTTATGTAGAGCATATATATTTTTGCTTTAATCAGGATAATTATACCTTCTGACCAAATCAAATGACACAAAAGGGAATTGTAGAAATTTAACACACACTTGCTCATTACCTGTTGTGTAGTAAGCTATGGGAAAACGTTGATAGACACAATTTTATGTCCTTAAGAAATTCATAATTATGAGATATAGAGAACCATATGGTTATTATAAACTGTAACAGGATCCTAATGTACACACAAATACAATGGAAACCATAGTGTAGAAGTGATTGATAAAAGAGAAGTCAAAGATGTATTACTGTGGAGTTGACATTTGAATTGCACATTGAAGAAAAAGTAAAGTTTCTCTAGCTAAATAGAAATTTTACTGTCATTTCCCAGTACAGGGATTTTATGTACTTTGTCTCTCCTTTTTTCCATCCTTTCCTCATTTCTGGGATTGACAGTACATACATTAGATAGTAGAGGATAAAGTTTAATATAAGTTAAGAAATACTACTCTGAATACCCTGGGTCCTGCTTTCAATTGTTAGTTGTATGTCAGAGTGGACACTGGAGTAATGTGAAAATCTATCACCTCACGTTGAGAAGAAGGACCTAGAAATTCAATAAGGGTTTGAGGAAAAAAATCATGATGGCCTATAGGATTATTTACTTTGTTAAATAATCTGTTTTTATTGTTTTAAAGTAAAATTATTTTGGATTTCTCTTGGTATTTTCAAATTCTCTATCTTATGGACAGAATGTCTTACAGAGAAGAGCCACCATCAGCAATGATAAGGGTCACAATGGCTCAGGCTTTATTCCTCCTCAAGTAATCTTCCATACAACCTGCTTGTTAATAAATAGTTAATTATTTGGGCAGCTGCTAATTCTGCTTGAGCCCACCAATGGATACAAGACATTGGCATTTTGCCCTTGGTGAGAGAGTCAATGCTGAGCGAAGGACAGGTAGGGTAGCCACTTCAGTCAGTCACAAATCAGGACAATTCAGGCCCAACACTAGACTCAGAATTTGTCATCACTGATTACATAAACCAAAGATTGATCAACTCCCTTTCATGTCTAACTCTGTGAGTGCAAAGAAACTAACAATGACCAATTTGTTTATTTATTTTTAATTTTTAAATTTTTTTGAGATGGAGTTTCACTCTTGTCTTCCAGGCTGGAGTGCAATGGCACAATCTTGGCTCACTGCAACCTCCACCTCCTGGGTTCAAGTGATTCTCCTGCCTCAGCCTCCTGAGTAGCTGGAATTACAGGCATGTACCACCATGCCCAGCTAATTTTTGTAATTTTCTTTTTAGTAGAGACGGGGTTTCACCATGTTGGTCAGGCTGGACTCAAACTCCAGACCTCAGGTGATCTACCTGCCTTGGCCTCCCAAAGTGCTAGGATTACAGGTATGAGCCACCATGCCTGGCCTGTTTATCAGTTATTCTTTTCATTTAAATGGAATGATGAAAAAGACACTGGACTGGGTACATGTGTCTGGATTCTGGTGCAACCTGTGCTATTCACTGACTGTACAACCTGAGGAAACCTAGCCTTTCTGGACTTCATTTTGTTAATAGCATATGGACTAAATGATCCTCACAATTTTTTTTCCAGTTCTAGAGTGCTAGGATTCTTTTTTTTTAAAAAAATTTTTTAACTTGTGTGAGTACACAGCAAGTGTATATATTTATGGGGTAAACAAAATGTTTTCATATAGGCATGTAATGTATAATAGTCACATCATGGAGAATGGAGGGAGCATCCATCCCCTCAAGCATTTATCCTTTATGTTACAAATAATCTAATTATATTCTTTTAGGCATTTTAAAATGTACTGTTAAGTTATTATTGACTGTAGTCACCCTATTGTGCTATCAAATAGTAGAACTTATTCATTCTTTCTATTTTTTGTACCCATTAACCATCCCTACCTCCCTCCAACACCTCCACCTACCCTTCCAGCCTCTGTTCACCATCCTTCTACTCTTTCTGTTTCATAGGTTTAATCATTTTAATGTTTTAGATCTCACAAATAAAGAAGAACATGCAATGTTTGTTATTCTGTGTCTGGCTTATTCTACTTAATATAATGAGCTCCAGTTCCATTTATGCTGTTGCAAATCTTATTTTTTTAAATGTTTGAATAGTACTCTATTGTGTACATGTGCCACATTTTCTTTATCTATTCATCTGTTAATGAACAGTTAGGTTGTTTCCATATCTTGGCATTCTTTCATGATAAAAGTACTCAGCAAATTAGGTATATAAAGGATGTACTTCAACCCAAAAGTTTATATATAATAAACCTGTGGCTAACATTATACTCATTGGTGAAAAATTGAAATTCTTTTCTCTAAGATCCAGAGCAATACAAGGTCGCCCACTCCCACAACTTCTATACAACATAGTATTGAAAACCCTTGCTAGAGCAATAAGGCAAGAGAAAAATATAAGTCTTCCAAACAGGAAAGGAATAAATAAAATTGTCACTGTTTCCTGACAACATGAGCTTACATACAGAAAACCCTAAAGAATCCATCAAATAATGGTTAGAACTAATAAAAAAATTCAGTAAAGTTGCAGGGTCCAAAATCAACATAAAAAATAGTATTTCTCCACTCTATCAACAAACTTAACCAAAAAAATCAAGACAAAATTTGATTTACAATAGCTATCAAAAATAAAACTTGGAAATAAATTTAACTAAGGGGGTGAAAAGCCTGTATACTAAAAACTACAAAACATTACCTAAAGAAATTAAAGACAGAGATAAATAGAAGGATACCTTGTGTTCATTGATTGGAGGAATTAATATTGTTAAAATAGTCATACTACCCAAAGTGTACCCACACTACAGATACAATGCAATCTCTATGAAAATCCCAATGTCACTTTGAACCAACATAGACAAAATAATTCTAAAATTCATATGCAGCCACAAAAATCTTCAAATAGCCAAGACAAACATGAGCAAAACAAAACAAAACAAAGCTGGAGGCATCATACTGCCTAATTCCAAACTATACTACAAAGTGACAGTAATTAAAACAGCATGGTACTGGCATTTAAAAAAAAAAGTAGTGATCAAAGAAACAGAACACAGATCCCAAAATGAATCCATGCAACTGTGGTCAATTTGCTTTCAACAAAGTTGCCCAGAATATATAATAGGAAGATGACAGTTTATTTAATAATAGTGTTTGGGAAACTGTACATCCATATGCAAAAGAATGTAATTGGACCCTTATCTCACACCATATACAAAATCAACTCAAAATTGATTAAAGACTTAAACATAAAACCTGATACTGTAAAACTACTAGAAGAAAATGTGGAAAAAACTATATGACATTGGTCTGGACAATTATTATTTTTATATTTGATTCCAAAAGCTCAGGCAGCAAAAGCAAAAATAAATAAATGTGATTGCATCAAAATAAAATGCTTCTACAGAGCAAAGGAAACAACAGAGTGAAGAGACAACATATGAATTGGTAGAAAATATTTGCAAGCAACACACCTGGCAAGGAATTCATATCCAATCTATATAAGGAACGCAAACAACTCTATAGAAAGAAAACATAATCTGATTAAAAGATGGGCTAAGCAGTTTGGAGATTTCACAGATAACTAAAAATAGAACTACCATTCAACCCAGCAATCCAGTTATTTGGCATATGCCCAAAGTAAAATAAATTATTCTACCAAAAAGAGACATGCACCTGTTTGTTTTTCACAGCACTATTCACAATAGTAAAGACATAGAATCAAACCAGGAGCCCATCAATCGTGGATTGGATAAAGAAAATATGGTAAATGTACATGATGGAATACTACAGACCCATAAAAAGGAATGAAATCATATCCTTTGCAACAACATGGATGCAGCTGGAGGTCATTATCCTAAGTGAACTAATGCAAAAACGGAAAACCAAATATCACATGTTCTTATTTGTAAGTGGTAGCTAAACATTGGCCATTAGTTAACACTTGAAAAGGAAGAAAACCTGGGAAGACAAGTAAGTATAGGAGAACATTCTCATTTTTCTGAATATTCTATATTGCTTGGAAATTTTATAATACAAATCAATCCCTGTGTTACTTATGTAATAAAAAGACAAAGAATTTAGTTACTACTCCAAGACATTTCTTTTTAATATCCCAGAGTCATTAAAGCATTAAAGATATATATGCCTACATGATGTATGTGTATCTAACAATCCTGCATGATCTGCACATGCACCCAGAACATAAAGTAAAATTTTTTAAAAAGTATATATAACAATTTTTAATTAACTCAATTCTCTTATCTGAGATATGTTTATAGTTTCAAATTATACTGTTTTCAAATCTAAGTTAATTTGAAAATTCTTTTTTGTGGAAATCATGTGGAGATTTTGAAAATGTATTTAATCCATGCAACAAATAAAGCTTGTTCAGACACTGATATTAAATTGCAAACACATTTTTAAGTATAAAATTCCAGAACTAAAATAGTCTTGAGGGTGTATTTATTTCCTCACAATTTTATATTGATTTTAAATAATAGCATTTATAGTTTTCCCATTCTTGAGTTGTTAAATAGAAGTTTACCTGCGATAATCAAAACAGGTGAGACAGAAGGATGCCTCTGGCCTTCATTTCTATTTATTTATTTAATTTTTAAATTATACTTTAAGTTCTGGGATACATGTGCAGAATGTGCAGGTTTGTTACATAGGTATACATGTGTTATGACGGTTTGCTGCACCCATTAACTCATCATCTACATTAGGCATTTCTCCTAATTCTACCCCTCCCCCTAGCCCCCACCCCTCCGCAGACCCTGGTGTGTGATGTTTACCAACCTATGTCCATGTGTTCTCATTGTTCAACTCCCACTTATGAGGGAGAACATGCAGTGTTTGGTTTCCTTTTCTTGAACTCATCCTTTTTTATGGCTGCATAGTATTCCATGGTGTATATGTGCCACATTTTCTTTCTCCAGTCTATCATTGACAGGCATTTGGGTTGTTTGCGAGTCTCTGCTATTGTGAACAGTGCTGCAATAAACATATGTGTGCATGAGTCTTTATAGTAGAATGATTTATAATCCTTTAAGTAGATACCCAGTAATGGGATTGCTGGGTAAAATGATAGTTCTATTTCTAGATCCTTGAGGAATCACCACACTGTCTTCCACAATAGTTGAACTAATTTACACTCTCACCTATAATGTAAAAGCATTCCTATTTCTCCACATCCTCTCTAGCATCTGTTATTTTCTAACATTTTAACGATCACCATTATAACTGGCGCGAGATGGTATCCCATTGTGGTTTTGATTTGCATTTCTCTAATGACCAGTGATGATGAGCATTTTTTCATGTTTGTTGCCTGCATAAATGTCTTCCTTTGAGAAGTGTCTGTTCATATCATTTGCCACTTTTTGATGGAGTTGTTTGTATTTTTCTTTTAAATTTTTTTAAGTTCTTTGTAGATCCCGGATATTAGCCCTTTATCAGATAGATAGATTGCAAAAATGTTCTCCCATTTTGTAGGTTGCCTGTTCACTCTGATGATAGTTTCTTTTGCTGTGCAGAAGCTCTTTAGTTTAATTAGATCCCATTTGTCAATTTTGGCTTTTGTTACCATTGCTTTTGGTGTTTTAGTGATGAATACTTTACCCATTCCTATGTCCTGAATGGTATTGCTTAGGTTTTCTTCTAGGGTTTTTATGGTTTTAGGTGTACATTTAAATCTTTAAACTATCTTGAGTTAATTTTTATATAAGTTTTAAGGAAGGGGTCCAGTTTCAGTTTTCTGCATATGGCTAGCCAGTTTTCCTAACACCATTAACTAAATAGGGAATCCTTTTCCTGTTGCTTGTTTTTGTACAGTTTGTCAAGATCAGATGGTTGTAGATGTGTGGTGTTATTTCTGAGGCCTCTATTCTATTCCATTGGTCTCTGTATCTGTTTTGATACCAGTGCCATGATGTTTTGGTTACTGTAACCATGTAGTATAGTAGCAAGTCAGGTAGCATGATGCCTCCAGCTTGTTTGTTGTTGTTGATGTTGTTTTTTGTTTGTTTGTTTAGGATTGTCTTGGCTATGCAGACTTTTTTTGGTTTCATTTGAAATATAAAGTTTTTTTTTTTTCTTCTAATTCTGTGAAGAAGTCAATGTTAGCTTGATGGGGATAGCATTGAATCTACAAGTAACTTTGGGCACTGCGACCATTTTCAGAATATTTCTTCTTCCTAACCATGAGCATGGGATGTTTTTCCATTTGTTTGTGTCCTCTCTTATTTCCTTGAGCAGTGGTTTGTAGTCCTCCCTGAAGAGGTCCTCCATATCCCCTGTAAATTGTTTTCCTAGATATTTTATTCTCTTTGCAGTAATTGTAAATGGGGGTTCACTCATGATTTGGCTATTTGTCTATTATTGGTGTATAGGAATGCTTGTGATTTTTGTACATCAATTTTATATATTGAGACTTTGCTGAAGTTGCTTATCAGCTTAAAGAGGTTTTGGGCTGAAATGACGGGGTTTTCTATACAATCATGTCATCTGCAAACAGAGACAATTTGACTTCCTGTCTTCCTATTAGAATACACTTTATTTCTTTCTCTCGCCTGATTTCTCTGGCCAGAACTTCCAATACTATGTTGAATAGGAGTGGTGAGAGAGGGCATCCTTGTCTTGTGCCAGTTTCCAGAGGGACTACTTCCAGCTTTTATCCATTCACTATGATATTGTCTGTGGGTCGGTCATAAATAGCTCTTATTATTTTGATATATGTTCCATCAATACCTACTTTGAGTGTTTTTAGCATGAAGGGGTGTCAAATTTTATTGAAGGCCTTTTCTGCATCTACTGAGATAATCGTGTGGTTTTTGTCATTGGTTCTGTTTAGGTAATGGATTATGTTTATTGATTTATGTATGTTGAACAGGCTTTGCATCCCAGGGATGGAGCCAACTTTATCATGTTGGATAACTTTTTGATATGCTGTTGGATTCGTTTTGCCAGTATTTTATTGAGGATTTTTGCATCAATGTTCATCAGGGATATTGGCCCGAAACGTTATTTTTTTGTTGTGTCTCCACCCAGGTTTGATATCAGGATGATGCCGGCCTCATAAAATGAGTTAGGGAGGAGTCCCTCTTTTTTTATTGTTTGGAATAGCTTCAGAAGAAATGGTACCAGTTCTTCTTTGTAACTCTGGCAGAATTTGGCTGTGAATCCTTCTGGCCCTGGGCTTTTTTGATTGGTAGGCTATTAATTACTGCCTCAATTTCAGAACTTGTTATTGGTCTATTCAGGAATTTGATTTCTTCCAGGTTTCATCTTGGGAGGGTGTATATGTCCAGGAATGTATTCACTTCTAGATATTCTAGTTCATTTGTGTAGAGGTATTTACAATATTCTCTGATGGTAGTTTGCATTTCTGTGGGATCAGTGGTAATATCCATTCTATTATTTTTTAATTGTGTCTATTTGATTCTTCTCTCTTTTTTTCTTAATTAGTCTGGCTAGCAGTCTGTCTATTTAGTTGATCTTTTCATAAAACCATCTCCTGGATTCATTAATTTTTTGAAGGGTTTTTTTGTGTCTCTATCTTTTTCAGTTCTGCTCCGATTTTAGATATTTCTCGTCTTCTGCTAGCTTTCGAATTTGCTTGCTCTTGCTTCTCTAGTTCTTTTCGTTGTGATGTTAGGGTGTCAAATTTAGATCTTTCCTGCTTTCTTTTGTGAGCATTTAGTGCTATAAGTTTCCCTCTAAACACGCTTTGGCTGTGTCCCAGAGATACTGCTGCGTTGTGTCTTTGTTCTCATTGGTTTCAAAGAACTTATTTCTTTCTGCCTTCATTTCAGTATTTGTGCAGTTCTCATTCAGGAGCAGGTTGTTCAGTTTACATGTAGTTTTGTGGTTTTGAGAGAGTTTCTTAATCCTAAGTTCTAATTTAATTGCACTGTGGGAGACTCTTATGATTGCCATTCTTTTGCATTTGCTGAGGAGGGTTTTGCTTCCAAATATATGGTCAATTTTAGAACAAATGTGATGTGGTGCTGAGAATAATGTATATTCTGTTGATTTGGGGTGGAGAGTTTTGTAGATGTCTATTAGGTCTGCTTGGTCCAGAGCTGAGTTCAGGTCCTGGATATCCTTGTTAATTTTCTGTCTCATTGATCTGTCTAATATTGACAATGGAGTGTTAAAGTCTCCCACTGTTATTGTGTGGAAGTCTAAGTCTCTTAGTAGGTCTCTAAGAATTTGCTTTATGAATTTCAGCGCTCCTGTATTTGGTGCATATATATTTAGAATAGTTAGCTCTTCTTCTTGCATTGATCCCTTTACCATTATGTAATGCCCTTGTCTCTTTTGATCTTTGCTGGTTTACTGTCTGTTTTATCAGAGACTAGGATTGCAACCCCTGCTTCTTTTTGCTTTCCATTTGCTTGGTAAATCTTCCTCCATGCCTTTATTTTGAGCCTATGTGTTTCTTTGCATGTGAGATAGGTTTTCTGAATACAGTACACCAATGGGTCTTGACTCTATCCAATTTGCCAGTCTGTGTCTTTTGATTGGGGCATTTATCCCATTTACGTTTATGTTAATATTGTTATGTGTGACTTTGATCCTGTCTTTATGATTCTAGCTGGTTATTTTGCACATTGGTTAATGAAGTTTCTTCATAGTGTTGATGATCTTTAAAATTAAGTATGTTTTTGCAGTGGCTGGTAATGTTTAGTGCTTTCCTTTCCATGTTTAGTGCTTCCCTCAGGAGCTCTTGTAAGGCAGGCATGGTGGTGACAAAATCTCTCAACATTTGCTTGTCTATAAAGGATTTGATATCTCCCTCAATTATGAAGCTTAGTTTGGCTGGATATGAAATTCTGGGTTGAAAATTCTTTTATTTAAGAATGTTGGATACTGGCCCCTACTCTATTCTGACTTGTAGGGTTTCTGCAGAGAGATATGTTGTTAATTTGATAGGCTTCTATTTGTGGGTAACCTGACCTTTCTCTCTGGCTGCCCTTAACATTTTTTCCTTCATTTCAACCTTGGTGAATCTTACAATTATGTGACAATTATATTATAAAATTTACATAATTTTGTAATATGTATCTGTTGAAAATTTATTTTAGCTAGTTTTCATTAATGTGTTTTCACCCTTGAACTAGAGATAAAATTACTTTACATACCACTTTTACAGTTTAAGAGTATTCTGAATATTTCTCTGTACCACTTATGCCATTGTATAATTGTAAGTTTATTCTGTTAATTAGCAACCTTTAATTTCAGTTTAACCTTTTTCCCGTTTAGAAAAAAAAGTGAAGCTCATTGAAAGCACTCATTTAATTTTACATAAACATATTCTTTGAGGCTGAAGAAAATCTGGCTGATTTTCAATGTGAAAATAAAATATAAAAATTGTTCTTAAAATTATTTCTAAACAGAACTAACATCAGAATAATCTAAATAATCAGAATCAACTATTTTGGAAAAATCAGATTTATCAAGTGAACCTTCAGCCAACAACTGTTTGAGAGCGATGTTAACATCACTTGTAGAAATGCTACATTTTCTAGAATTTGACATTTTTAACTATTGCAAATTACTACATTTTGTAGATGGAAATGTCACTACTAAAAACAGAATTATATAAATAGAATGACCTCTTTTGTTTTTGAGGTCGATAGGCTAGAGTGATGTGAAAATAATAACAAAAGTGAGATATTTTGTGGCAAAGTTATCTCAGGGTAAATGCTGTCGCCACAAGCACCACTGAAGAGTATTCTTAGGGCAAATGGGAAAAGGGTTAAAGAACTCTCTCACAATTCCTGTAAAGCAGACCTTGTGGTGATGATCTCTCTTAGCTTTTGTTTGTCTGGAAACACTTTTATTTCTCAAATATAAGTTTACTGGGTAAAGTATTCTTGGTTGACAGGTTTTTTTTCCCCCCTTCAACACTTTGAATGTATTATCACACTCATGGTTTCTGCTGAGACATCCACTGAAAGATGTATTGGGACTCCTTTGTATGTGATGTATTTCTTAATTCTTGTGGCTTTCAGGATTTATTTCTTTGTCTGTGATTTTTGGTAGTGTGATTATTATATATCTTGGTGAACTCCTCCTTGGGTTGAATTTCACAGGTGACTTCTTTGCTTCCTGTACTTGAATATGGCTTCATTCCTCATATTAGGGATGATTTTAGTCATTATTTCTTTAAATATGCTTTCTGACCCTCATTCTCTTTCTTTTCTTTCTGGAATGCCAATTTTGTGTGTGTTAGGTCTCTTGATAGTATTCCATAATTCCAATAGGATTCCTTCATTTCTTCTTTGTCTTTTTTCCCTCTCTTCTCTTAGGTAATTTTAAATGTTCTACCATTGAATTCATTGATTCTTTCTTCAGCTTGATTTATTCTGAGCTTTATTTCTGTCATTTCATAGATCTCCCTTTCTTTGGGGTTTATTATTATAATATTATTATTATTATGCAAGGGACCTTGGTGTTAAGTTAATAAGGATGGATGGACTAACTGCTATGCTCAGTATAAATGTACAATTGAGGTTTGCCTCCCTTCCTGGGCAGGGTCTAGGGTTGTGCTTTGAGGTCGTGGGAAATACTGATTATACTTCCAGATATGGCATATCTGGAGACTATTTTTTCGGGAAATTCACTGCAGAAATTTTCTCCCTCCATGGGTAACAATTTGAGTAGGGTATAATGCTGGAATCTAGAGGCTGGTCATCTAGGAATTCAAGCAATGTAGCACTTCTCATCTTATCTGGGAGTCACCAACTTGGTTTTGTGGATGAGCTATGATGTTTGTTGGTATCTTTTACTGAGCACCACTGCTGTCAGATACACTATGTTTTTGCCAAAATTGACACATTTGTCTCTGTGGCTTCATCTCTTTGCTTTGTTTCATGCCTGACCCCCGGGAGTCTAGCTGCACAGTTTTTCTGTGTGTTCCCCATTCCCCATGAGTGAAAATAAGTGAACTTCCTGGTAGGCACCTCAGAACGCTAGGTAAACTAGATGTCCACTTACTTGGTTCTCTTTTCCCACTGTAGAAACCATGGATCCTGAAGAATCCTTTCTGTGTGGCATTGTGCCAACTTGGAGAAGGAGGAATGGTAATGTGGTCAAAGTGAGGTCATTTTTCATATCTTTTCAATGTAAGCTTTTATTCATTTCCATGGAACATACAGGTAACTCAGGCTGATTTTTACATGTTGAGGTTTCACCAGTTTTTTTGTATATGGATAATTGCTACTTGATTTTCTATGAGAGGGAGTAAAGCTTGGGACCTCCTATTACACAATCTCACTGATATCACTCTCTGATATTATTTCTTGTTAATGTCAAGAAATTCTATGTGAAAGAACCTTTAGTTGGGAGGGCGTGGATCATTTGTCTTATCACTTCATTTTCCTTTTTATCCATAAAACATTGATCTTTAACTATATCTATATAAAATTAGCAAACTGTACAGCTTGTATGAGCAGCTTAGTTCAATGATAAATGGTCATAAATGTTTCAGGTATTTAGGATATCTTTAGAAACCTGAGTTGAGTTTATATTTTTATGTCAAATTTACATTCACATAGGGGATATCTTTCACAAATTAGTCCAACTACTCGGTTCATGATATTAATGAAGGAAAAGATCTTAAAATCCACCCTGAGACTGAATGGTTGACTGTGCCATAAACCACTGACTCATACCTGACCAACCAGTTCACAATAATGATTTGACACAAATGAATCCTCATCTGAAATACTTCATAGAGACAAAGGACAACATTTCAAGAAGACATTCCTAAGTTTAAATCCCAGCACTGCTGCCTACAAGGTATATGATCTTAGTTAAACTTAAACTCTCTGAGGCTCAGTTTGCACACTTGTAAAACTGTGTAATTGCAATGCTATCTACCCCAGTATTATTACAGGGATTAAATTATATAAGATAACTAATACTGAGCATCTGATATATGCCTGGTATTTAACAGTCTCAATAAATGATAGCTATATTTTCACTACTACATGTGACTTCATTGTTAATTCAAGGATCAAAATGTTACTACTAACTTGGACTCAGCCAGAGGTTCTCCTTATTAAAAAGAATGAATAGTTTTGATTGGTTGACTAGTTTAAGCATCTAGGCTTTCCAAATGATGAATTCATATCCCCATATTACAGATATATTACAGAGTTTCTAAATTTAATGTCAAGTATATTCACTTTAGTGACTGCCTAAAGTAGTCAGGAAAGTTACTATACTTACATTTTTTTGAAAGTGTCCACTGTCTTTTTGATATAAGAGCAGATAAAAGTAATTAAATACATAATGACTGATGTTACAATGGAATTAAAATGTCTATGTTTAATATAATATTCTATAAAAAATTTGTGTGTGTGTGTGATGAACAAAGAAAAAAGTCATTAAAATTGAACACAAGTTATGCCAAGTGAAGTTTACGTTTTGTATTTTTAGGGAAGTGTTAGAACATAATCAGTGGACATAAGTCAAATGGCTAATATAAATTCTCTTAGAGAAGTAGTAAAATTTACCTTCAGAAAAGGTCATTTTGGAGGCTGATTTGCATTTGTAAATAACTCTTTTTGCTCAAGCATGATTTTCTCATTATTGAAACCACTAGGTTGTGACGCACTGAAAGGGCTGATATTTATAAACTCCCATAGACATTGGTATATGCTATCCTCTTTGAGAGCAGAGCTTTTATTGGTGTGGAGGTAGCAGTTTGGCACCTAATTATTTTAAAAATTAGCAAATCCTCATTAAACAGCTGCTTTTCTATTTTTTGTTGACTTGTGTGAGATGCCAAACAACTCCATTCTTTGCCTAGAAGATTAAAATTTTCAATCTGATTTTTACCGCAGACTTAATTTTAATGTATAATCATCCATGTAAATAAATCCTAGAGACTAGTGGTATTGAAAATAATTAAAAAGATGTAGAAGGAAATATATTCACACAGTATTAGAGTAACAAAATAGTAAGCCTAAGGCATTTTGTGGGCTCTACAACCTATGCTAATTTTAGCTATAGTCCACTATGAATTACTTTTAAATTCTTGGTAGTAATAGACAAACAGATATACATATGTAAATATTTCAGGATAAATATTAAAGTGATAAAAATAGATGGAATTCTCATACTTTCAAGTGTATTTATACCTAAATCTATCTAAATAAGGGTACTCATAGCCTTTGTACTGAGCTTTTATGAGAGAAATTGCTGGTGTCAGAAATTTAAAAAGTTTCAGTAAATGGTACCCCTCTTCTTCACATGAATTTGGAACTATTTAAAAGGTAGACAGGGAGTAGGGAATGTAAGATCAAATATCACCTTTATTACTGATAAATTGGTTATTGAGGTAGGTTGCCTGTACTTATAGGATACTGGGCTTTCCAAATGTGAATCCCAGAATTTGGCCTCCTAATCATGGCAGCACTAGACCACTAAAGAGAGAAACTTGATTTGTAATCTTACCACATGTCAAATTATATGAGGTTTGGCTCTGCAGACAGGCTGACTTGCTGAATAATAGAAGGAGAAGGAACTGGGCTTTGCATGTCTATTTCTTACAAATTTACCAATCTGATAGGGTATTCAATCCACCTATGTTTTGTTCATTGTTGTATGTCTACATGTATGTCTAGTGCCTAGAACAGAGCTTGACACCAAATAGATGTGTAATACACTAATAAATGAGGATATGATTTTAAAAGGCTGAAAGAGTAGGTACAAACCAGACTGTTGAGGATTAGTATCTCTTACTGTAGTTTCAGATTGTTTTGTGTAGGAAATGGGGAGCTCACTAAAGGCATGTACATAGCGATGTGGACATGTTTGCCTTTTAGAAAGACTGCTTCAGCTGCTGTTTGGAAATTGGATCTAAGTTCACCAAGAATGTGGCAATTAGACCAAATTAGGAGGTTATTTCGAATAGTACAGTCACTGATATAGAATTTGATTATAATTTATCACAGGTTTCCTATTTTATCAGTCAGGAAGTAAACAAGTACATAACCACTAAAACAACCCTCTAAAAACAGGAGACCCTCATGAAAACACCAGGGAGTAGAAGCTTCTTTAGGAGTAAAATATATCTGGATATTCATATTTTGTTCCATAATCTTTAACATTAAATAAATAAACTTAACATTTAAGTCTTCTGCATTCCTAGAAGAGGATGCTATTCAGATATCCATCTCCCTGCAATATAGCCAGTGCGGCTCAATAAAGTCAATTCCATTAGCATCAAGAATGTTCCTGACTGAATGAGGACAAATCCCATCTTTATTATCAATCACTACTTCAGATATGGAAAAGTAACACTATTGAGGATAATAAGGAGAGGAGAGGTTTTCTGCCATAGAAACCCCCATGCATGTTACTCTAGCTTTTACCATCCTAATTTTGGTTCATTTTTTCTAGCCTTGACTCAGTTACATTTCTTAAATTATTTTTCAAAATCATTTGTCTTTTCCACTGACATGTGAGCTTCATGATATAGACTTCATTTTTTGTTCACAGCTGTCTCAGCACCTTGAGCAGTGCCTATAGGAGGTGTTCAGTAAATACTGTTGAATGAAAAATGAATGAGGCACAGAGGCAGAACAGGGTGCAGGCTGACGTAAGCTGTGACCTGAGCCATTTCCCTTGAGTTCTCCTTTTTCTAAATTTCCTTTTCAATGGATATATATCCTCAGATATGTGGCAAATTGGCTACAGCACTTTCTTAGGCAACATTGAGGAGAAGGAAGGGGTGCTTCCAGAATCACTCCCATAAGAGCAAAAAAGTTTCCAGGAAGTTACCCAGTAGACCTTGACAGGAAGCATTTTAGTGAAGTGATTTAGATTCAATGAATGGAAAGAGTAAATGTTAATAAGAAAAAAAAATAGATAGTAGAGAAAACTCCAAAGATGTGTTTTGCTGAAAAAACAAACCAGAAAAATTTAGCTGGGAAGAGGATTTGGAGCCAATGAGGGTGGAGGTGTTTTTCTTCATTGTGAAAAAAAAATAGTGCATTTTTATACTCCTGGAGAGAACATTAGGTAATTTTAAAAGGAAGAGCTGATAATTTCAGAAACAAAGTCCTTGAACAGGCAAGAGAGGATACAATCCAATAAATAAATGGAGGTTGTATTCATTCCTAACAATAGAAAGAAGGCAGAGTTTATGGCTACATAAATGAAAAGGTTCCCACCAGATTTGCTGGTGGGAAGATGAGCAGTTTTTTCCTAATTGCTTCTACTTTCCCAGTGAAATAAAAACGAAGGTCATCAGCTGAAATGGGGAATGCAGGAGAAGATATTGGAGATTAGAAGAAGAGAAGAAAGTATAAAATTGCTGTCAGAGAGTATATGTTTTCTAGAACTGCTGAGCAATGCTGAAGTTCTGCTTTTGAAATTTTGGTCATAAATTCAAAGTATGACTAGTCAGTTAGGTGTGGTAAGCGATGGATTAGGCAAAAAATTGGGGTTGGACCTGTGTTTGAGTTTAGTATGTGTAGAAAGAGACCAAGGAAATGATGCATGTTTGCAAAGGAGAGAGTATGGCGATGAACCATAGACTCTAAGCCAGGAGAAGGAGTTGTGAGAATATGAAGGGGATGATGGACAGCGTAAATTGTTGACATCAGTAGCCTCCATGTGCAGTCAAATCAAAGAACTGTATGTACACTCCAGCATAATGATGCTGGATAGAGAGTAAAGAATTATGTAGCTGGGATCTATAATGCTTGGGCTTTTTTGTATGAGAAACAGAGCAATTGCTACCAATTTTAAATGTTTCCATTTTCAATTCAATAATTTATAAGTCTGTTAATTTTTTTAATGTAAACATTTAAACACTACTTACACAACTAACAAATCATTAATAAAATGTGTTAATTTTATAAATAAGTTTATCTTAAACATTTAGATGTGAATTTCAAACACAACTATCCTTAAATATTGGGGGAAAACATGATGTAACATTAAGTTTCTCAAATGTTTTTTCTTTCTTAAACATATATGCCAGTTATTTCCATGATAAACATTTATTATTTCATTTATGCTACTTCATTGCAAAATTATGGGTTTGTTTCATCTCTTTATTATATTGTAGTTATTTCTCCACCTCTTCAAGGTGTCATTAACCATGCCAGAACCAAAACAAAGAGAATGTTTCAGACCAGCTGAGATGTTCATTTCTGAGCTACTGAACACTTGATTCTTGGCTGGGTAGAGAACTGTCAAGCAGTCAAGCATTCCCAAAGCAGCAGCACAGTGGCTAAGAGGGCCACAAATATTACTACTGCTCCTGTTGTTAGCTTGGTTTGCCACATACCGCCATAGCTTCAGCTGGTAAAAAAAACAATGAACCCAAATGGATTCAGAAAGCAAAAGCAAGTGGCATGGTGTTGGCTCCCTGCATCCCTTGTACCACAAGATGGCACCAAACCAGAGAGGTCAGATGACTAATATGAGTGGTGGGCCGCTCTGTTGCAGACAAGCCAATTGTAAACTACAACCAAGCAGATTTATAGACTTACACAAGCCTGCAGTTGTACCCTAAGGGAGCATCATGATGAAAGTTCTGTGCTTAACTGGAACTAGGGATATGGATAACAGGCATGTAGCAATCTCCTGCAAGATGGGGATAAGAAACTCTACTGGTGACTCCTCACCAGACTTATTACCCCTTGCTCTATGAAAAATGGCAGGACATTTTGCCAAGACTGATCAGACTGCAGTCTGCATAACTTATGTGGAAAGATTCAAGGTCACCAAGGCATCATAGTAGAGACATTTCCTGCAATGACTGAGTTCTTACCTCAAATTAAAGCCTGTAGTATTCAATATTCAGTTGCTACTTGTATGGGACACCGTAAACCAGATCTTTCCTTGACACCTGATGATGTTTCTTCACTCCCATGGAGTATTTTTTGCGGATGTTCTTCCTCCTTCACTGTTTACTTTGTTGGTCATTTTCACTATTTCATTATTAATGACAGGGCCATCCCACGGATAAGGAGGTAATTTGGTGCAATGAGAATTTCTTTCAGGACATTGGGATAATTCATTATTTTGCCTCTCATTGTTTCCTCTTCTTCTAACTCGCTATTTTGAGTGACTTCTAGAGCAAATCATTCCTTCTAGTTCTTTGCATAATTTCTAGTGTTTATGGCTTTCACAGTTACCTATTTACAACCTTTGTTTCTTAGACAGACACAAATGCATATTTACTGGTTGAACCATATAAAATTGCCATTTTTATAACTCAAAATGGACAAATGTTGCCAATTTCAAGTTTTAATAATACCATTCCATAGAGAAGTGTATAAGTACAGAAAAATAACATCCATAAAAAGCCCTGAAGTTTATTAAGTTAAAAAGGCACTCATGCCCTAATTCTTGCCTCTTTTCTTTTTTTATTGTAACTACTCTAAAAAATACATTTTATATTAACTTTTCAACATGTGAAATTTATTATAAACTAATGGTTTTTCATAGACTCAACAATGAAAGTGTTTGCTCCAAACACTTATATTTATGTTGGTATTCAAATTGTGGAAACAGTTTTCAAGTTCAACTTTAAGAAGCTCCTTTGTTATTTAAGCACTTTAAAAAAAAAATTCTTGATTTTTTCAAACAACGTATTGCCGACCCATCTGGATTTATTACTCATTCAAGACACAGATTCAGCCACTGTCACCCTCACTTGGTTCCTTTGGATGGAGAATGATATTGGAGACTAAAATCTGGGAAACAAAATGCATATCAGATTATTATAAGTGAAAACCGTTAGTGGGAAAAATGCTTCTGTTGTAAGGATATTACTGAAACTTTTAAACCCTTGTTTTTATACATCACATTTTCCACTTCTTTGGTGACAATGAGATACCTGACATTAAGATGGCTGACATGGCACAGTGCCCACTGATACAGCACATTACAGAATGTGACCGTAAGAAAGAGTGGCTAAGGTGAGGTGGAGAGCAAGATCCTTGAGAGAGAGGATTTTGAGGGACTGAGCATTTAGGGTTGAATAGATAATTTGCACAACATCATCAAGAATGATGATGAAATTAGCAGTAGAGAAGATGGTAAACCAGGAGATAAAATCTTCAGTGAATTAAGAGGAGTGTTGAAGTTCTGTAGATGACTGTAACAAGCTGGAGTAGTGAGTTATATTCATATATACAATGTACATCATTGGATTTGTGGTCTTTGAGGAAGGAGGAAAAAGAATTTATCTGAGAGAATACTTATCTATCATATTACAAATATGATTGGTGAAATGATATTTAATTGTGTTTATATTCATTTGTTTAATAGTGAAGCTTAAAATATGCATTTGAATTTTAATTCTTTTATAAATTGTTGATTTATTATATTGTTGTCCATCTATTTTTCTATTATTGATTCTTCTGGGTTTTGTTTGTTTGTTTTTGACATGGAGTCTCACTCTTGTTGCCCAGGCTGGAGTGCAATGGTACAATCTCGGCTCACCACAACCTCCACCTCCTGGGTTCAAGCAATTCTCAGCCTCAGCCTCCCAAGTATTTGGGACTACAGATGTGCACCACCATGATCAGCTAGTTTTGTTTGTATTTTTAGTAGAGACAGGGTTTCACCATGTTGGCCAGGCTGGTCTGAAACTTCTGATCTCAAGTGATCCGCCCACCTCAGCCTTCTAAAGTGCTGGGATTTACAGGCACAAACTACAACTCCTAGCCTATGTTTCTATTATTGATTCTTAAGAGCATTTTTATATATAAGGGAAGTTCAACTTTATCTGCTGTAATTTCCTGGATTGCATGTATGCATGTGTGTGGGTATATGTATGTATGTATACAAAGAGACTTGTTATATGAATTTGGTCCTCTGTAATTGTTGGGGCTAAGCAGTCTGAATCTGATGCTAGAGCTTGAAATCCAAAGAGCAGACAGTTGGAACAGGAGGATGACTATAAGGTAGGACAGAGCAAGAATAAGATAGAACCTACAAGCAAAATCTGGAGTTCACTAGGACTAACAAAAGCCTGGCTCTGTTATATAATGTGAAAACTTGGGTGAGGCAGATGTGGCTTCTAGTTTGCAGATTTAAGTAGGTCCACACTTTCTGGTTTGTGCAAGCATGGGGCAGTACTTACACAAATCTAAGAGTGAGTGCCTCCTTAACTTTTATGTCCTAGGTGCCTGGCTTTTCTCACTCTAGTCCTGGTCCTGTCTCAGGTTTTGATGGTATCCTGCAGAAGCTAGACACCTTTATTATGGCCCAAGAGTCACATACAATTGGCCTAGGAGTCAAAGAAGCTGAAGGAGAAGGTACAGCAGTTGTAGGTCCAGCTGCTGCCTCCCGCATATCAACAGAGTGAACCAGCAGATAGGATATAAAGTGTGTGAGCTACGAAATGTCTGTTGCTTCACCTCCACCCCCAAATCTCATCCAAGCATCTCCCTGAAAACATTCAAGAAAGGGAACTCTGGGAAGTATAGTTTAACCTTGCCAAGCTGACACATCACAAAGCCACCAGAGGGCAAAAATTAATTCCACTTAAATTCACCTAGTCATTCACTTAAACATCTAATATTTTATTTGGAACTTGACTAAATGTTTTATCTAGAAGAATATATTAGAACAGGGATCCCCGACCCTGTACTGGTCTGTGGCCTGTTGCGAATTAGGCTGTACAGCAGGTGTGAGTGGCCTACAAGTGAGGAAAGCTTCATCTGTATTTACAGCTGCTTTCCACCTCTCACGTTACTGCCTGACCTTCGCCTCCTGTCAGATCAGCAGCAGCAATGGATTCTCATAGAAGCACAAACCCTACCATGAATTGCACATGCGAGGGATCTAGGTCGCGTGCTCCTCAGGAGAATCTAATGCCTGATGATCTGTCACTGTCTCCCATCACCCCCAGGTAAAACCATTTTAGTTGCAGGAAAGCAAGCTCAGGATTCCCACTTATTCTATATTATAATTATTTCATTATGTGTTAAAATTTAAAATAATAGAAATAAAGTGCACGGTAAATGTAATGCACTTGAATCATCCCAAAAACACCCCCTGCTCCACCTGCGATCCGTGGAAAAATTATCTTCTGTGAAACTTGTCCCTGCTGCCAGAAAGTTTGGAGACCACTGTATTAGAAGGAGAACTAAAAACATTCTTTAAAAAATTTCTCTCCTCACTAGCTATTAAGGTATATCAAAAAGCTATGGTTGATGTTACCACTATAGACAGAGACAGCCTAATTATTCTAGAGCGATTGCAAAACGGTAACCATGTGTACCTGAAAATTTTGCATAAAATGGGTATTTTAAATAACTGAGCAAAATAATGATTTTTTCAACAAAGGATATTGGGACAATATGTTAGCCACTGGAAAAAAGTATTGATCCCTTTCTCCATCCTCATACAGAAACCAATCCCTTATGAATTCCGAAGTTTAAATGCAAAAAACAAAATAATATTAGAATGAGAATTGAGTATTTTTCTGAGCATTTTATGACATAAAAGCTGTAAGTGTAAAATTGACTACATAAAACTTTGAGTATATTAACTACAAATTTTTACAATTAAAGAATACTGTACACAAAACTGAAAGATAAGTAACAAATTCAGGAAATTATTTTAATTAAATATGGCAGATAAAATTGATCATCCTAATATCTATTTTTAAAAATATGCTCTTTAAAATCAATAATAGGAAAGTAGATGACTAAGGACATAATAAACTAACAATTCACAAAAGATTAAAAATTCACATTAAATTTTAAGCTTTACTATTAATTGAAGAAACATAAAGCAATTAAACATCATTTTCACTTATCAGATTGACAACAATGAAAAAGCTGATGAAACTTGGTGTTTGCAACAGTAAACAGTGTTAGCAAAGTAAACGAACTATATCATATATTGTCTTGGAAGTAAACTAATAAAGCTCTTCTGGGGAGGGGCAGTTAAGTAATATGTATCAAAAATATAAATGAACAGTCTTTTCGTCTCAGAAACACCTAATAATTTATCTTGAAGAGATAATTTCACCAATCTGTCAATATGTGTACCGAAGGTTGTTTATGGAAGTTTTATTTACAATAACAAAACATTATGAACATTAAATATCCATCAACCTAAATGTACATACATCCAATATAATTCTATGTAGTCACTTAAATTTGTTTTTGACATTAAATATTCATAATACATTGTGGAATGAAAATATATTGCATAATATGATCCTACAAATGAAACTTGGAAACACAATTGTATATGTGCTTATGTGTGCATGGAGATGAAAGGATGCTTACAAACAAGCTGAAAGTGGTTGAGTGGAAAGCTGCCAAGTGATTTTTATATTTTGTCATTTTCAATTTTGATCTTTTTATTAAACAGTGAATATTTGTAATCTTTACAATGAGCAAAGCAATATATTATTTTCATTTCAAGTGAAAATTCAGCTGTATTAAAATATTTTTAACTTCTCTTGGCAGATTTTCAAAGCTATAGAAACAATCTGAGGACTGGTAACATCTCTATTGAGTCATTTATGCCACTTCCTGGGTTAGTATATATTCAATTCCTATGGCTTTCAAAGAAAATATGACCTGTCATAAACACCAAATGTACAAAGGCAGAATAGATTCTCCAATATCTGCCATGAAAGAGCATCAAAAATAGATTCTGATTTGCCTGTCACTATCATGAAAAGTAAAATGGAAAGATTACTTGGTGTTTAACTTCGGACATCTGATATCAATTGGGCACAATCCATCTTTCAGGTTAAAGTCATTATCCCTCAGCCTGCTTTCAGGCCTAATCCCTTTTTAAAAAAATCTTAACAGTTTCCAGAGTTTGGTCTTTTTCTAATTTTCAGGGCATAAGCCTTTGGGAAAACTTTAGATCTAATCTTCCCTTACTGCCTTTCCTTTTCCTAAAAGAACAGAGTATTTCCTCACATGTGGGATTTTTGTGGTTATCATTTATCACTTTAGGCTTTCAACCACAAATTCACCCATTATTTTGTAGACTTCTTAGTTTTGCTGCAATGTATAGGAGCATTCTTCAAATAGTTTTCTAGACTAGGACAACCTAAACATAATATAAAAATCTTTGGAATTATTAAAATGATCCATTAATAAACTCTGGTGATGTAAATAAAAACAAAGTATTATATGTGAGAGACATGGTTTTTTAAGCAATGAGTCTTGCTATAAAATAATGCTTTTGTGCTATATGAGAGGTAAGCTATGTTTAGACCAAGGAAAAGTAATAGACATACCCTGATTGATTTTAACAAGCCTTTAGATTCTCCTTCAGCAGTACCACTTACTCACCTCTTGGCAGTTTTGTTTATAAGGTAGAAAGATTAAGTCTGGACCTACCCACTGGTAGTGGGTGCGTAACAGGCTGAAAGATCGCCCATTTAGAATTACTTCTCAGGAGCCCTTCAAGGGCTGATTTCATTTAATAGCTCTGACCTGGATAAAGAAATTGAGATTTCATCACATCTGCTCATGACACTAAATTAGCTGGGGCACATAACACCTTCTAGAATTTCCTTGATATATTTGAGAACGGTTTATAGACCATGTTGCAAAACAGTTTATTTAGGGACTAACTCAGACCGCTCTGGGATAGAGAAAATCCACACATATGCAGCCAAGTCCTGAGAGTCTTATCAGTCACCACGAGCACAAGGCAAGAATGCAGCCTTTATGAAAAATACAAGATAAAATTTCACTGTATCCAGAAAATCATTCATCCTTGATTATTGGCATAGGTTTTTATATTCTCTTTTCAGTGCAGGAATAAGAGTGAATCTAGGAAGAGAATTCAAGTTGATTTAAAAATGAGAAAAATAGATCCTTTGAGAAGCTAATAATCTTGCTTTACTTGGATTAAAGACTGAGAAGATAATATCTTTGAGAGACACTCACTGTATCAAGAGAATTTGGCTAGAAAAAAATTAGGCTAAATAAACACTGGAATGGGCCAAAAAGGATTGTTTGAAGTATTTTTGTCCTTTGAGATCAATTAAATGAAGAGAAGTGGTCATTTGTTTGGAAGTAACAAGGTGAATTGCAATTCTTTTGAAGCTCATTGTCCGTTCAGAGGTTCTAGCAAATAACTTATTGTATGTGATCTTGAAAAAGGCAATGAATTTTGAAAATATAATACATATTAAATTATTTCAATAGATAGCATTCTTCTATCAAAACATTGGGTTCAATTAATATCTCTAAATCACCAATGATATTCAAGACACTATATTATTGATTTTGTGATAAAAAATTTTGTTACATTCATGGTAACTTCTTCAAAGAAACTTAAAATGTAGAAAAGAACATAGAATATATATACTAATGTATCAAGGCAATGAGTGATAAGTGTCTTATCACAGGATAATACCAAATAGTATTAGAGTATAGTAAAAGACTAACTTCTTAAATTACAATCATGGTACTAATAGCAAATGCTTGCGTAACACTTATTATGTTCCAGTCATTGTTCTAAGACCTTTGCATAGAGTAGCTCATGCAATCGTCATAACAACCACATAAGGTAGTTATTGTGCCCATTTTATAAATGGAATCTGAGGCATGGTAAGTGAACTAACTTAATTATGCTTATACAGCTTGGTAAGTGCATGAAGGAGCATTAAAAGTCAGAGAGCATTGGTCAATCTAGAAAACTGGTAGAAATTTTGATGAACAAAGAATAAGTTTAAAAAAAGGAAAGCGGGCTCTGGCAGAGCTCATCAAGAGAAGAGGGTGATGTTAAGAGGAATGTGTATTAGAAAATGAGTGGTTCTAGTTGTCTAGGGTTGGTGCTCTTATTAGGTAAGACTAAAAAGAGACACTAGGCTAAATAGTGGTGGGTCTTGGATGTGAGAACAAAGAGTTTAGACCTAATTAATAGTCACTGAAAGAGCAAAGAAGATTTTTTAAAAGGCACTTTAGTAAAAATGGATTTAAGGAAGACAAATTTGTGATAGAACAAGAGAAGGGGAAAAATCAGAAAGTTAAAAATTAATAATCATCTAAAATGATAGAAATTTACTCATTCCAGAAGCACTTGAGTATTTTTTTATGATTTTCTAATTGTTAAAAATTAGGAGTATGGAATAACATGCATAATAATATTCTATTGATAGAATGTTATTCCAGGGCTGAAAAAAAAATGGGTTTCCTCTAGCATTTTAAACTTAACTAATTTATAGTAGATGCTTGGAGAGTTGTGTTGTGAAGGACTGTGAGGCCACCTCCAGTGAAAGAGAAGAGGGGGGAGTGCCCATGTAAATGTCAGTGATGTTTCCTCTGCACCCTTTGCCTTAATGTCTAAAGTTGTGATAGGTATGAAAGATCTATGTATCATTTCATTCAAAGTTGTGCTCATGTTAAAGTTAACCCAAATAAAACATAGTACATAGAAAGATGACTGATTAAACTGAAAATATTACCAAAAATGTACCCAGATAACTGGATTTGAATTGAACCTTGCTGTTTACTCTTTGAACGTCTATAGTAGTGCACTTAGCTTCCTGAACTGCAAGAGTTGTTTTATGAATCATCTCAAGTAGGAACTACATAAGGTTCTTTGTAAACTATAAAGCACTACTCAGGTAAAAACTTTAGCTAGTAATTTACCATATTAATTTAAATATTGTCATAAAATTTAAATGTGGGTATCTTTGAGAATTTTGGTTGTCAATAGCCTGGTAGGCTTAAGCATATTAGATTTTCAGCTTTAAGCCTCTTTTTTGCACAATTGGGTATTATGGAAGAAAAAAAATTATCTTTTTCTGACAGGTAAATTCTACATTCCCATTATTAAAAACTACATCCTTCATAAACCCAATGCCTTGTCTTAGATCAGATGGCAATCTCTAGCTAAAAACTGAACATAGGCAATATACTATTATTTGTCCAATAGAAACTCTTTTTTGGTTCAAAGGATCTTTTGTTAATAAAACACTTGAGACTACCAATACCATTGATAGATCTTCTCCATTTAAAAAAAAAATCAATTTAGTGGGAAGAAAATACTAAGTCGATCTGGCAACTGAATAACATTTAGACTAATAACACTTGTCAGGCAAGCCCCGAGTTTATCAAATTATCTTAGTCCAAATATAAACAAAGTTGTAGTTGCTTCACTTAGTTCCTTAGCACTTGTGTAGTTATGAAAAACATCATTTAATAGGAGCAGTCAGGAGAGCAGAGGGAATTAGCTGTTCCCATGATGCCATATTTGGCTTACCTGATGAAATACAAAGACATAATCCCAGTTCTAGCAGCAAATAAAATATTTAACTGCCAAGCATGACTCATAGCTTCCATGTCTTTAATGACTATTTGAAACACCAGTAGTAAGACTCTATTTTTAGGAGCTAACAAATGTTAAATAATTGTGGTTTGTATTATTTTATAGAGGAAAAGACTTGGAAATATACCCCCTAATTCTAGTATATTTTACCTGTGACTGCACATAACAGCCTTGATAGAATTTAGCCAGACACCAGAAGCAGAATAACAAGACCAGTGAGTTTCTATCTGTAAGCATTTTGTTATTAAGATTCCAATAGCAGAATGGAGTCTCTTATTATTAGATTCGTGAAGTCACTTATTATTAGATTCGTGAAGCTTTGGTGTGATATAGGTGCAGCCTAAAACGTATAGAAATTATGAATTATTATTAAAACATGCATATGCACCCACCTCAGCCTCCCAAAGTGCTGGAATTACAGGCATGAGTCACTGCACCCGGTAAAACCCCATCTCTACTAAAAATACAAAAATTAGCCAGGCGTGATGGCATGAGCCTATAGTCCCAGCTACTTGGGAGGCTGAGGCAGGAGAATCACTTGAACCTGGGAGGTGGAGGTTGCGGTGAGCCAAGATCACGCTACTGCACTCCAGCCTGGGCAACAGAGTGAGATTGTGTCTTCAGAACAAAACAACCTAGATATACAAAATGAAAAAAACCTTAAATCTCCCACTATTGCATGAGGATATAGATACATTAAGTGTTATAAAAATGATTTCATTCTGTGCATTTTTCTGTAATCTTCTATTGACATAATGACAGTATTCACTTATTAACCATATCTCCTTTTCATAAACAGCAATCTAATCTTCATGTTGAATGACAGAATGTTTCATTATATATTTTATTTTATTACATGATTTTTTTATTGTTGGTTGCTTAGGTCCAACTTCGAGAGATGGTAATGGTTCTGTACCCTGGGGGTTTGAAGAGTGTCTGTTCATGTCCTTTGTCCACTTTTTAATGGGATTATTTTTATTTCTTATAAACTTAAGTTCCTAGATGATGGATATTAGACCTTTGTCAGATGTGTAGTTTGCAAAGATTTTCTTCCATTCTGTAGATTATCTGTTTACTCTGTCGACTGTTTCTTTTGCTGTGCAGAAGCTCTTTAGTCTAATTAGATTCCATTTGTCAATTTTTGATTTGGTTGTAATTGGTTTCAGTGTCTTTGTCATGAAATCTTTGCCCATACCCATGACAAGAATAGTGTTGCCTAGGTTGTGTTCCAGGATTTTTATAGTTTTGGGTTTTATATTTAAGCCTTTCTTCTAATTTGCATTAATTTTTGTATATGGTATAGTAAAGGAGTCCAGTTCCAACCTTCTGTATATGCCTAGCCAGTTATCCCAATACTATTTATTGAATATGAAATCCATTCCCCCTTGCTTGTTTTTGTCAACTTTGTCAAAATCGGATGGCCATGCAGAAACTGTTTTGTTTAATTGTCTCATTTATTTATTTTTGGTTTTGTTGCATTTGTTTTTGGAGTGTTAGTCATAAATTCTTTGCATAGGCCACTGTCCAGAAGAGTTTCCCCTATATTATGTTCTAGAACTTTTATGGCTTCATGTCTTAGATTTCAGCCATCAGTCCACCTTGAGTTAATTTTTGTATATGGTGAGAGACTAGGATCTAGTTTCACTCTTCTGTATGTGGCTCTCCAATTTTGTCAGAACCATTCATTGAATGGAGTATTTTTTCCATCGTGTATGTTTTTGTCTGCTTTGTTGAAGATCAGTTGGTTGTAGGTATTTGGCTTTATTTCTGGGTTCTCCAGTGTATTCCATTGGTCTACGTATCTACTTTTATACCAGTACCATGCTGCTTTGGTTACTATCACCTTGTAGTATAATTTGAAGTCAGGCAATGTGATGCCTCTAGATTTGTTCTTTTTACTTAGGATAACTTTGGTTATTCAGGATCTTTTTTGTTTCCATGTGAATTTTAAGATTTTTTTTTCTAATTCTGTGAAAAATTATATTGGTATTTTCATAGGAATTGGATTGAATCCAGATTGCTTTGGGCAACATGGTTATTTTCACAATATTGCTTCTTCCAGTCCATGAGCATGGGATGTTTTTCCATCTGTTTGTGTCATCTACAATTTCTTTAATCAGAGTTTTATAATTCTCCTTATAGAGATTTTTTTTTTTGCCTCCTTGGTTAAGTATATTCCTGAGTATTTCATTTCTTTTGCAGCTATTGTTAATGGGATTGACTTCTTGATTTGAGTCTCTGCTTCATTGTTATTTGTGTATTAGAGTGCTACAGATAGCAAATCTAGGAGTCTTTTGGAGGAGTCTTTAGAGTTTTCTAGGTATAAGATCATGTCATTGGCAAATAGAGATTGACTTTCACTTGTCCAATCTGGATGCCTTTGATTTATTTCTCTTGGGTGACTGCCCTGGCTAGGCCTGCTAGTACTGTATTGAATAGAAGTAGTGAGAGTGGGTTGCTCCTCATTTTTATTAAGAATTTTAAGAGTATTAACCCTATGCTTAGAATATAAGCTTTATAAGTGTAGGGACCTATCTGTTTCTTCTCTGTATACTCTGTGACTAAAATAATATCCACACACAGTAGGCATTCAATTAATACTTATTTTTAAGAAATATTTTATTATTTACTATTATAGTTAATTTTATTATCTATAATAACAACCACATCAACTACGGTAGAAGATTTCACTCCTGCCTCATACCTGCTGGCAAAACAATTAAGCCATTGAGACCAAGACTGGGAGCAGATTTGCTACTAGGTCATGTGAAAGGTAGCAGAAAAAAGGAGCAGATGGGGGAACTCTACAGCTTGCAGCAAAGCAAACTCAGAGCCCTGGGCTTGTGCTCCAAGCAAATGGGCTCTGTGGTGGTTCCAGAGGGCAGATCTGGGACCAGAAGGTACAGGGAGGCAGCTATCACCTAAATGTGTGACTTGCAGAGCTGAATGACTGCAGTGGACTGCCTCAAGAGACCGTTAGTTAATTAGAAAACATAGCTAATAGTAGCAGGCAGCTACTTATGAGCTCTTACTGCATGTTTGAAACTAAGTTACACATACAGAATCGAATTTAATTCTCATAACAACTCTATTAGACATACTATCATCTCCAGTCCACAGATGAAAAAACAGGCTAAAAATGTGGAACAGAGTATTTTGCCAAAGTTCCCATAGCACATAAGTGGTGATGTGGGATTTGAACCAGGGCTGTCTGTGTTCAGAGCCAGTGCAGTGCTCTAATCCACTACATTAAATGTCCTCTACTGCCTTTCAGAAGCACCTCCTATGTCCAAGGCACCGTGCTTTAGATGCTACCTCACTGAGTCCACTGACAACATATTAAGATAGGTGTTATTATCTATAATTTATATTTTTGGAACTAAGGTTTGGAGGGGTAAGTGGCTTGCTGTAAGTTCCACAAGACAGAGAGGCCAGATTTCAACTCCAGTCAGTCTGACTCCACCCATCCTAATCCAGAAGAGGCTAGAGGCTCACTGATCAGGTATTAGAAGGGATTCCTGCAGTGAGTGGAGGCTCCTTCATTCTTAGACTCTTACAGGACCGAGTGTGGTGACCAACACCTGCAATCCCAGAACTTTGGGAGGCCAAGGTGGGAGGATCGCTTGAGCCCAGGAGACTGAGACCAGCCTGGGCAACATAGTGAGACCCCATCTTTACAAATAAAAAAAATTAGCCAGGCATGGTGGTGTGCACCTGTATCCCAGCTGCTCCGGAGGCTGAGGTGGAAGGATAACTTTAGCTTAGGAGATCAAGTCTGCAGTGAGCCATTATCATGCCACTGTATTCCAGTTGGGCAAAAGAAAGAGATCCTGTCATGGCCCTTGTGCAGTATGTCTGCCAGTTGAGCTCTGGGTCTCATAGGACATTCAGGGCCACATTGCAGGTTCCAGTGGCCATATCCTGCTTCTTAAGAAGTGGAAGATTTTGGCCAGGCGATTCAGGATGGGAGATTGGTTTTTGGCGATCTTGACAGCCTTGCCAAAACAGACCAGAGGGTTGGTCCCTGAGTACTTGCAGTTGTGGACGCCCATTGTGGTGATGGAGACGGTGTCTTTCCTTTCCAGCAGCATTCTGAGGAAACACCAGACCAGGGCTCGGTAGGGTGAGGGGTCCTCAGACTTGAGCACTTGCTGGAGCAGGGCCAGTAGGCAGTTGAAGGTCGGCAACCTCTTCTGCTTCTCTCTGCCCAGCTACAGGAAGTTGCCATTTAGACTGGTGAAGAGTGTTGCCATAGTGAAGTACCAGCCCTTTTCCTCTTCCATTAGGATCTGCGTCTCCCTTTGGTCCATCCCTCCACCTTCCTCAGACAGCCCCTTTGGGCATATGAAGCCCAGCTCAGCTGAAGCTCAAGACCCCCCTGAACTGTTTTGCCATTATTCTTACTAACCTTGCTGTGCATTTAGAACGACTTGGGTTTGAATTAGTATTTATTATTAAACGTGTTACAAATAGTTTTTTTTTCCAATTTTTACATTACATTTTAACATTATTAATTGGTACATATTGAATTTATAGAAGTTCTAAGTCAATGTTTCTTAATACCTTTAAGTGAATATCTGTTTCTGAAAAAGAGAAAAGTTTCATTTCTATTCTTAAGATTATTTGAGATTTTTGATACAATTTCAGTAGCATAACTAATGCTTCAGAGCCTTGGCTTGTAGAGGAGAGGGAGTGAAGGAAGACATAAGCTTCAATTATGGGCTGCCACTTACAAGCTGGTCAAATTTTTTAACCTCTTTGAGCCTGAGATTTCTTATCTGAATATTAGAGCATTAACTGTTCCAACACAGATAACCATTGTGAGAATTAAATAAATGAGAATCTTTGTAAAGTACATAGAACAATATGTAGACTATGCAGTCTACTAGTAATACCTTGGTTCTGATAATAATGGTGACAATAATTTCTCTAAATGTCAATCTTCATCTGTAAAATGAAAATAATGATGCTTACCTCAAACGAACATTGCCTGAAACATACCAAATAGTAAGTGACAGTCATAAAAATAAAAATTAAAAATTACACAAAGGAAGAGTAATTTTATAATCCCCCCCCACACACAGAGATTCTGATATTCTTATATCCTTAGGAAAGAGAACCAAGCCTTCTGACTCCTGCCTCCTCTCCATTGAAGATGACTGCTTTAACATTTTTAAAAATAAAATCTACTAATCTTTCCCTTTGAAGGAATCTGCCTTTGAAGCCAAGCTAAATAAGTCCATACTCATACTAAACTTTTAAACAAAATATGCATCAATCCTTTGTTCTAGCTTTCTAACTTTATTTTGTTTCAGTTAATTTATAATTCATATGGAATACGTTATGGTATAAATTGTGAGTTTTCCAGTTGATTAGCAAAGGGTCCCAAGTATCTTTTTGTTGCCAATAGTATTTCAAACTTTATTGAATGATTTCCAAAGAACATTATATCATCATGCATTTTCTACGTTTAGTAAGTACATTTTAGGTATTTATTTTGTGTTGTGAATGGGGTGGGGAGCTGGGGGGGGATAGCAGGGGGAGAAATGCCACATGTAGGTGATGGGGAGGAAGGCAGAAAATCACACTGCCATGTGTGTTCCTATGCAACAATTTTGCATGTTCTTCACATGTACCCCAAAACCTAAAATACAATAAAATAAATAAATGGGAAAAAAAAAAGACTCTTAACTACTATATTTTGACTAATTAATATTGATATTTAAAATGCTTTTGTGTATTTAAAAGTCTGTTGTCTTACCCATAACTTTTTAATAAATTACTTTTAATATTTTTTCAATTAATGGAAGCTTTCAAGTATGTAATTACATTACTTGAAAATTATAATCATATTTGCAACTTTTTGTCTGAAATGACTTTGACTTGAACTTCTATTAGTTTGTTAAATAATAATGGACATAAATATTCCTGATTCTCTCCTCAGTGTCCTCCCATTAAGCATGACATTGACTATTGGCTGGAAATAGATTTCCAACTCTTCCCCACATAAGGAAATATGTTATATTTCTATTTTGTTGATAATTTTAATCAGATATAAATTTTATATGTCACCAACTTTTTTTGAAATCTATCAAGATCTGGTTTTTCTTTTTCCACCCATTTGTATAATAATATGTATTTTCATCTTGCTAACTGTATTAGTCCATTATCATGCTACTAACAAAGACATACCCAAGACTGGATAATTGATAAAGAAAAGATGTTTAATTGGCTCACAGTTTCGCATGGCTAAGGAGGCCTCAGGACCCTTACAGTCATGGTGGAAGGCACCCCTTTAGGTTGGCAGGAGGGAGAATGAGTGCCAAGTGAAAAGGGAAGTCCCTTATAAAACCATCAGATCTTGTGAGAACTCACTGACTATCCTGAGTAAAACACAGAGGAAATTATCCCCATGATTAAGTTATCTCCACCTAGTCCTGCCCTTGATATGTGGGGATTATTACAATTCAAGATGAGATTTGGGTGGGGACACAGAGCCAAACCATATCACTAACCAATGCTAATATTAAACAATAATGATACTGAAATACATCTCCTTTGGTAATTAGGTTTTTGTTGTTGTTATATATTGCATAATTGTATTTTAAGATTTTTGCATCTACATTCAAAACTATATATTTTGTCAAATTCTTTTGATTATATACCAAACTCAAAAGTTTTTTCTTTACCTCTGTATTCTTTATCTTCATTCTCTCTTTGTCGGGTTTTGCAATTAAGGTTATAATAGCTTTTAAAAAATTAGAAGTTTCCTTTTCCTTTTTGTTCTGGAAGTGCATACACATAGCATGAGAATAATTGTCCTTTGTGGGTTTTAATGAATTTGGCAAAACACTCTCTGAGCCTAATGCTATGTTTTCAAGGTTGTTCTTTCAAAGATGTCATTTTGTTATATTATTTGTTTGTACAAGTTGTTGTCTTAAGTAGAAAATTATTGTAATTTATATTTTTCTTAAAAATTCTTTGCATTCAGAAATTCAAATATAGTTAGAAAACAAAATATTAGTAGTGTGTGTAGTTGTAACTGATTTCATTATGCAAGGTTATTTAAAAAAAGAGAAGACCACAAGTAAGAATTAGGACATTTGCAAGAGAAGGAATAGGGAATAAAGTCAATCCAGAAACTGGAATTAGAGGGATTGGAAATGCTAACTGCTTATAGGTCCTAAAGGGAAGTCACAAAATTTTAAAAGCTTTTAAGTAAGAAAAATTTATTAATACTTAGCCTTGAGGAAAATACCACATTAAGATTATGGCCTTTCTTCCTAAGTCTGGTGCCCTCAAGGAAGATACTTTAAGTCGAGAGAAAGAAAAATGTATGAAGCTAAGGAGGAAGGAAAGAGAGAATTGAGCTCGAGAATTATATCTAGAAACTTGAATTTCATTAGTTTTCTATTGCTACATAAGAAATTCACACAAATTTAGCAGCTTTGAACAAGGTTTGTCCCAGTTCCATAGACCAGAAGTGTAACTGTATTATCTTCTCAGGTCTCACATGACTACAATTAAGTTATTGGTCCCATCTGAGGCTCAAGGTTCATTTCCCAAATCACTCGTTGTTGGTGAAATTCCTTGAGATTGGAAGACTAAGGTCCTCCCTTCCTTACTGGCTGTCAGCTGGAGGTTGCTCTCAGCATCTATAGGCTGCTCTCAGGTCCTTGCCAGGTGGTTCCCTCCACCTGCAAAACCAGCAATGGGGAATCCTCCCTATTGATCCACCCTGAAAAATTTCCCCCTCTTTTTTCTTTTTAAAGATAGGGTCTTGCTCTATCACCCAGGGTAGAGTGCAGTGGTGTGATCGTCGCTCACTGCAAGCCCTGAACTCCTGGGCTCAAGTCATCCTCTTGCCTTGGCCTCCAAAGAGCTGGGATTACAGGCATGAGCTACTACATCCAACAAAATCTTCCTTTTGATTGACTCAAAAGTCAATTGATTAGTAACATAATCATGGAAATAATGCCCCTGATAGTCACAGGTCTGCTTAAAATCAAGGGGGTGGCAATATATAAAGTATGCACATCATGAGGCAGGTATCGTGAGGGCCATCTTAGAATTCTGCCTACCCCTCGGTCTTACAGGAATAAGTAAGTTAGAAGCCTACTAAGGTATTGAAAGAATTTTGACTATTAAACAACAAAAAATAAAACAAAAATTAAAAAGTATGTTTTGAGACTCCTAATTTGCACAAGCAATAAATGCTGGATGTCATAAGCCCAGGACCCAGGACCACAAAGAAAATGATAGAGCCTCAGTCAACCTAGGTCTCCAAATGTTTGCATGGAGGTGCCCAACCTTCCCACAACCCCTCCCAGGTCACTCTCCAGACTTAATGCGCATGACAGCTGAGTGTGTTGAGCCATGAGGTGTTGCATTTAGCATTCCCAGGTGCTAGTATCACCATAAGCAAAACAATACTCTGAGGACAGTGAAGCAACTAAATAGAAGGAGCTTCTGGTCCCCTGATGATCTGGTGAAGTCAAGTTTTATACCTTCACTGGACTGCCTTTATTCAAACATCTGTAGCGTTTAAGTCTTTGAATTCTTAGAACTCACGTTTATAGTAGTCTTAGCTATACCCCAACTAATAAATAATTTTCTTCTAAATAACTTTTATAGTTTTGTTATTTGTACCATTCATTCAGGAAATCTTAGCTGCTACCTTTAACTTCTAATCTGTATCTGCCTTTAATTGTTATTTACGTCTTTTATCATTAATTACTTTCCCAAATGTTTATACTTTTTCCCTCTAAAATTATAAGTCCGGTAAAGAACAGAAACCATCTCATGTATTTTTATATTACATGATCCTTAATACTGTTCTCTAGAAACAGATGACTTCAGTATACATAAGTTTTGGCTACTCTAAAGCTCTTGTATTCTTTTCTAGTTGCTTATAATTCAAGTTTCTATCTCCAAATATATAATATTCTAATCTCTGGAAACAATGACATAAATACAACATGTTATTAGTCTAAGTTTTAAAAACTGCATTTTTAGTTTTTTTTTGGGTCTATTTATGGTTTGATAATGATATATCTGCCTTAAATAGTGAATGTATTCAGAGCTTATCCAGCCTCAATGGCAATATTTTATGAGTAAATACAGTCTTAGAGAAATCCCTAACAGAACCTGCCCAATTATTTTGAAAATATCTCTTCCCAATCACTTTACAGGACTGTATTCCATAAAAGAGAATGAGGGCTAGCAGTACTAGGAAGGATAGATCTATCAGGATAAAGGGCATATTTTTTATCCTCTCAAATGGGATAAAAACAAAGTTACATTTACTCTATGAAGACTTAACTTACGTGAAGTCAAATATTCAGTTGAAGTTTTTAAAAATTAATTTTATTTCACCATTGTGCTTTACTTTCTGACTTAATGAGGATATTCTCCTTGATATCACATATGTAGACAGATCCAAAGGACAGAAGACATGAGTTTGGAAACCAACTGAGATGTCTCCAGGTGGCTCAGGGTCCCCAAAAAGGTGGAACCAAATACACCACTCACTTGGGTGGCTGACAGCCCACATTCATGAACTCTTTCAGGGGCCTTAATTTCAGACTGGTTACAAAGATCAATAAAATGCTGCATTTTTATGTATAAAATTTATTTTGGGCAAAGATCCTAAATTTATGAGGTATAGTTTACTGAGATTATTGAATATAAATTACCTATATACCTATGATTAAATAGAAAAATAAATAAATCATATTTCTAACTTCTCATGTAACTTATTCTTATATTATTACAGAATGCCAGTATATATTTTGCTTTAGTTTTCTGAGAAAAAAACCAAAACAAAACATTATTTAGCTGTAAGATTTGGTGGGCATGCTGAAACATAAATTAAAGCTTCATCTGGATGAATGAAAGGATTTTTGAATAATTTTAACTGTTTCAATCAGTTGCTGCTTTCCAGCAAGTACTGATCATATTTCAGTTGTGTGGAGTGGGGAGGACTTAGCTTTTTTAATCTTTTAGACAGGTTATATAAGTTAATTCACTAAGTCAATGTATTAACTGCATAAAGTTTCTTTCCTCTAATAAATACTAAAGATTTCAGTATTTAGTATTTTCTTGAATATGGATTTATTACACTCTTTTCATTTTCTTTTTTTGTTTTGCCACATAAATAGTCTCACTGTTTAGGCTTCAATCTGAAAGTTATTTCAAACTATAGTGCCACCTAGTGTTAATGCAATTTATCTGGGCCACCCTTTCTAAGAAACTGATAAAATGGATAAGTATTTTTAAATATAAAAGTAATATTATTTCTCAAATTTTTCATATCAAGGGGTTCTAAGAGAACTAAACTTATGTCTTAAATAAAACTAGACTTCTGTATTTAGCTAAGAAAAGCCAAAGAGCTGTTTTTAGTAAGCTTCACCTAGGTCATGGCTGAGATGCTTAGTATTCAATAGACTTAGCTGAAATGTTTGGAATTCAGAGTGTCACATAGTGTCAAGTTCAAAGTAGCTTCTTAGCAGACACAGTGCTTAAAATCATAGACTGCTAAGACTGTGGTGTCTCAGCTGAATGAATATAAGGGGCAATGGTGAATAATGGGCATCATTATGTGTGCCACACTCTGTTTTCTTTTTACCAGTTTCCTTATTTGTTCACATGATTTCAAATTCTGCAACCACATTTAATTATTCCAAAAGTCAAAGAGGAGAGATTTTAAATAAATAAAACATTTACCTGAAGATAAGATGATATCTAAGAAAATAATTAATCCTAAAGTTAATTCCTTACAGACATCAATTCTTTTTTTTTTTTTTTGAGACGGAGTTTCCCTTCTCTCTTGTTACCCAGGCTGGAGTGCAGTGGCACTATCTCTACTAACTGCAACCTCTGGCTCTCGGGTTCAAGCAATTCTCCTGCCTCAGCCTCCTGAGTAGCTGGGACTACAGGCGTGCGCCACCATGCCCGGCTAATTTTTGTATTTTTAGTAGAGACGGGGTTTCACCATGTTGACCAGGATGGTCTTGATCTCTTGATCTCATGATCCACCTGCCTAGGCCTCCCAAAGTGCTGGGATTACAGGCTTGAGCCACCGCTCCTGGCCCAGACATCAATTCTTTAGAAGGAGATACCAGAATATTTGCTCCTTCTTTTTGGGAAGAAAATGTATCAGGTAGTTAAATTGATGATGAACCTTCAACTTAACTTTAGATGTCATCTAAACCAGCAAGATTATTTCAGAAACTTCTGATTGTTGTTTTGGCAACTTCTCACCTTCTTTTTGGTTGATGGTTCTTGATGTTGTTTCAGTTGGAGCATTTTTGTCTCAAATGATAGAAAACCCATACAATCAGTTGCCTGTGTAATAAAAAAAACTCACAGGGCTGGTTTAAGCAGGACTTTGGCTATGTTTCTTCAAAGTTCTCCTAGCTCTTCTATGCTTCTTACAGGTTTTGCTCTCCATCTGGCTTTTCACAGCCTGGTAATAGTCAATCCATCACCCCTGCCATTACTTTCTACTGAGGAAGGGAAAGCTTCTCCTTCCTTCCCTTTGAACAAAGCTCTAGGGAGGGCTCCACTCTAACTGGACAAATGAGATTATGTGTTTCATTCTGGGACCAGGACAGGAGAATGGGATTATGCTAAGTGGTTTAAGACCATTAGAGGTTTTCCTTGGGGTACAATTGGGATGAATTGCAACAAAAACTCCTGCCTGAGAGACTCAAGGTTCTGTTAAGAAGTGGGACAGGTACATTTCATTCTTTTCTAGAACTATAACAATCTTACTTAACTGTAGTCAGGTCATTAGTTCAATCATGGCTTATTCACTTTGGCAATCCCAAAACACAGGGCTTCATACAAAGTAGGTGTTTAATAAATGTATTTTTAAAGATAAATTAATGAGAAGTTACACGATGAGTTAATAATGGCTTATTTGCTGTGACTTAGTCTTCTTGGTTTAGAAATGTCCTCCTGAAGCAATGGATTGAGAAAATGGTCATATTTAAATGGAAGCAAAAATTATTTTGGTTATTTTTGCTATTGATTGTGATAATAGCTACCATATGTTGTTATTACCCTGTACAACTAAACTGAAAGTTGGAACCCTGATTCATGGAAGAAACTTTATCCTAAATATGGAGATTAAAGTATAAGAAAGTAGACAGAATAAAATATTCATGTTATTACTTTTCTAAATTTGTTTCAGATGTCATCACAAGAAGTAAAAACAATAAATCTGAATATATTCCTTGAAAGTATGTGACTAAAAACGTGTTGATATCATCTTTTAGCTGAGTCAATGTTAACAAATACAGTTGGAAACCTGAGGCTTTTTAGGTTACTAATGTAAAGTATTACCTTGTTGCCAAGCCACAGTAAATAAAACCAACTACATCGTTTAGTCTGGTCCAAAGATATGGTCACATAGAAGTGGCTTTATGTTAAGCCCAGTCTACAGTATCATAGAGACCATGTCTTCTGAGATGAGATGTCCTCTGCATCAACTGTTCACAGTCTACCCACCAGCCAATATATTTTCCACTGAGTCATCTGTTATAATTCACCACTGTAAATATGAGGGAGGTAAGCACCACGTAAAGCCCAGCATTTAGTTTATTCGAGAAAGAGCTGGCCATCTATGTAGGTAGAACCCCAAAGTGATTTTCAGATTTGTTCCTCACACACCCAGAGTTTGGCATAGCTTCACAGACTGCCATGAAGAGATTAATAATGGATATGTTTCCACTTTTTTTAAACCTCTTTTGTCTGCTTTATAAATTCAAATTTTATATGTTGAGATTATCCACCCAGTTTTATTAAAAAAAAAAACTTGTGGCTAAAAAGTTTTGATGTCTCTTCTATGCAATACAGTTGAGTACCCATGTCTGAAGGGCAGAGCAGCAAAAACTATGGGAAGAGAGTGAATGTCTCAGGACCACATGGATGCCGATGTCTGTATGGGAACAAAACACTTAATGGAAACAGTTTTCTCAGTTCGTCATCTGGAGATTATTTATCACTCCCATATTACCTGTATATGACTCTGAATTCTCAAGTAAACATATGGAATATTAAATGATTTCTAAAACAAAAAGCTATCTGATGTCATATATCATTACAGATCTGACAGTGATTTCTGTTGGGGTCAATAGAACTTGAAAGAGTTGAGCACATTGGGTCAGTGATTCTCTGTGTCATTCTGATCCTTTAAAAATTATTTCCTAGTGACTTGTGACTATTTTCAGAAATTCTCCTGTTAAAAATTCACTTTTCTGGATTAAGGCATTGTCTTCTGCTAAAAGGCAAATAATTCTGCTCAGAAAATTAATGTTTTACAAAATACATATTCAATTTTTTTAAATGGAATTAAGAATTATCTGCAATTAAATTCATTTTAGTGTATGAGTTCCAGCTTATCTTCAATAGCAAAAAGTTGAATACAGTATTGCCAAATTGAAGTAATTCTGTCACTTCTGGTTTTAAATGTGGTGTTTTTGGGGGGACTCACTACTCAGCCATTCAAGATTCTTTCCCACCTTCTTTCTCTGTAGAGAAATCTGGACTTATGGAGGTTTATGTAAGGGAATCATGGTGGTGTGACCTGTGGTGCACCTGCTCTCTAAGGCCTTCACTTGAGGTGTAACTTGTCTCACTAGATCTTGAATATTGATTTCACCTCATTCCATCTGTCGCTGATGCTTGCAGTCCTGCTGTGGCCTTCAGTGGCCTATTCCGTGTGGTCTGTGTCCTTTTCAAGCCAATCACAGGCCCTTTAGTCTATCAATCCTCTCAGACACTTCTCTGACCTCTTGGTGACCAGGAACTTCTGATTGGCTTCCCCTCAGCAAACTGAGGTGAGTAGGAATCCACGTGGCTGCCCTCAGGCCTGTGGCCTAGAGGAGAGCTACAAAAAGTGTGCTATGTAAACCCTGTCTTAGTATACGGATTATTTAAATTACTCATCACTGGCATATTTGGACTGCTATAACAAAATCCCATAGCCTAGGCAGAAATAAATAGCTAAAACTTACTTCTTGTAGTTCCGGGGCTGGAAAGCCCAATACTGGGGTGCCGGCAGATTTGATGTCTGGCGAGGGCACATTTCCTGATTCATATGTGGTGATTTTTACTGTGTCCTCACACTGTGAAATGAGGCAAGGCAGCTTTTTGGGACCTCTTTTACAAAGGCACTAATCCCATTTCTGAGGGCTCTGTCCTCATGACCCAATTACCTCCCAAAAGAGCCCACCTCCTCATATCACCTCCTTGAAAGTGAGGATTTCAACATAAAATTTTGAGGGGACATAAACATGCAGACCATCATATTGGCTCCCCATGAAATTAAGTATAGAAATTGACAGTAAGAGTTTGTAACTTTTCATAGTAATTTAATTTAATAATTAAAACTTTAAAAATGAAAGAGCTTGTTTTTAAAAATTTGGGAGTTTCATTTCACGTATGTGGTCATTTATTTTTATAATTTTTATAAAACACAACTCCCCTTCTACTACAGTAAGTTTAAGAAGACCCAGTCTGGCCTATTGCTTTTTTCTGCTCAGGCACAATGTTGAACCTGACATGGGGCTTCTCTGTGAAACATAGGTTGTCCTCAGCTTCATCCTGGAAAGTTGCATCTACCCACCCTCAGCCGGGCAGTGAGTGCCAGTGACTCACTGAGAGGAAAACCACAGGCAAATCAAGAAAGTGCGAAAAAGAAACCTCAGTTAATGTCTCAAATTATTATCTACCTCATCATCTGGGATTTCCCTAGACAAAAATTACTGCAGAGAGGAAAAGAGCTACATAAACTTGAAAAGTCATTTTACCTCTAGGGAGCTTTATTTTCTCAATAATAGAAAGAGAATAAGCCCCATTTTGTGGAATATTGTAAGGGAACACATAAGTAAACTTCTTAACACAGAAATGTTAATTGACACAGAAATGTTAATTGCCTGTAAGGTAAGCAGAGTTTCTAAAACATTTTGTATTTCAACATTTTTCTATCCATGTATAAAACATAAACATTTATTCACATTAATCTTAATGTCATGGAGAATATCGAAAGTTAATAAATTAATTATATAGGGTTATAGTTGTAAGAATCATATTTCTATATACAGTAGACCCCTGTTATCCATAGGGATATGTTCCAAGATACATAGCAGATGCTGGAAACCATAGACAGCAATAAACCCTATATATAGTATGACTTTTCCTATACATACATATTTATGATAAAGTTCCATTTATAAATCAGGATTAGTAAGATTTTAACAATAATAATGAAATAGAATAATTACAACAATATACTGCAGCAACAGTTATGTGAATATAATATTTCTCTCTTTCCCTCTTTTTTTTCAAAATCTTACCATTTTTACTGTGGTTGACCACTGGTAACTGAAACAGCAGAAAGTTAAACTTTGGAAAAGGGGTGACTAGAATTTTGAGAATTAAATAAGAGAAGAAAGGTACAGTGGTTAACCCTTGTACATAGTAGGTGTTTAATTAATGATAGTGGCTCCATACATGCACTCATTTACCCACACATGTACACACATGTATATATTCATACATGTCTACCATCCTCAGATACACGATTCTGAAGCTGTTTTCTTTTAGCTGGTAAAATACAAAAGCACTTAGACCTGCACATCTGTCGTGGATGACATTTCGCTGATATATTTAGCAAATGGGTTTATTTAAGTAGAAACAAGGGGGAAAAAGACTGCTGCTTCCTAATGATTTTGTTCTTCAGCTTTCAAATAGTGACTCCAAATTTGCATTTTTTTTCCTGTCTTGTCACAGTGTGATTTTTGCAAAGTAATTATGGTAGTGAAAGTTGGTTTAGACCTCAGAAGTTAAATATTTCACTTAAATGCTGCTGTGTTTTAATTAAATATAACCCTGGAGAACAGTGTTTAGTTGCACAGATGAAATGGGCTAAGCCTTGGGGCACTGTGACTCCAGTAGAGGAAATTGAACAGCGGAGTCAATTGGGCACAAGCTATGAGAAGAGTGAAGCAATTTATCAGGCCGACTGGAAGTTAATTATTTAGTCAAAATGTAATACGTCATAGTATGACAAGCACATCAAGCTACGTTGGGCAAATGCATAAATGTGATGACTATTGATTACCACCAAATGAAAGCTTTGGCTCTTTAATCAGTTATGTGTTAGTTTTTAGCACTTTAAAATCAGTTAAAATCTAGTGAAGTTTTTTAAAAAAGTGTTAGAAACAGAGAGACCAAATAATTTCAATGTAAACAATTAAGTTTGGATTATATAGTCCCAGTAAGTATAGTTCCAGAGTCACTATTTGGGCTGAGTTTATGGGAAAGATTTCTCAATGCTGTAAATAAGGCTTGCAAACAAAGCAACGAAGACAGTCATTGTCTTCCCTTTATACATCTTTCATGCCTCAAAATTTACATGCAGTGCTAGACAACACATACTTTTATATAATACTTGGAATAAAGTGCGGCCAGAAAATGGAAATGGTGCTGCTGAGAAAGCTCCACGTTATTAGGGACCGGTTTTAAAATGTACCCAGGGTTTGTTTTGACGAGACACACAAACATGGAAACGGCTGCTATGAAGAAAGACCATTTCATATTCACAGGTCCTGGGTGATGATGTTGGCTTTGTAGGAAGCCAGGCACACCATGCAGGGTCATATGAGAAAGCAACCAGGGTTGGTCAGGGGACAAAGAAAGAGTGAGGGGAAAGTGTGGGCAAGAGCCTTTATTGTGGTTTCTGTAGGAAGAAATAGGACAGCCAGGAGAAGAAGGCTTAGGATTGGCTAATATAATTTCATGGGCCTGTGGAGAGTGTAGAGACTGTTTCAAGTTGTCTGATACTTGGTCCTGAGGGGATCAGGGCAGGATGTAGTGGCTTGATGTGAGAGAATTCAGTTCAGTAAGATAGGTAGTTGGGAGTGTGGGCTCTGGATTGGTTGGTTTGTATATGAAAGGCATACTTACAGAAATAAGTTTTAGCTATTTATTTCTGCCTAGGCTATGGCATTTTGTTATAGCAGTCCAAATGTGCCAGTAATGAGTAATTTAAATAATTCATATACTGACAGGGTTTACATAGCACACTTTTTGTAGCTCTCCTGCAGGCCACAGACCTGAGGTCAGCCACGTGGATTCCTACTCATCTCAGTTTACTATCATTAGGAATTGGCTAGTTCTAGGCGGGAAGGTTCCCCACAGAGGAAGTGAGGCCCCAGAAGCCAGGTCATTAAGAATAGAGAAAATTAGAAAATATAATTAATATGGGACCTCCCAGTTTCTGTGTTCTGGAGATATGCAAAATATTAAAATATTGAGAAGACCAGGGCTAATATCCTTCAATATGTCACCTCAGCTGTGATAAGGGCTGTGTTTACCTTTATGCTCTGTTAGCCATTCAAAGATGCTATCTGAGCTTTGCGGATCCTGGCAATGCATTCTTCTTAACTACAGATTATTTTGCAGCTCTGCTGCTAATCATGTTTTCTTCAATAGCAAGAAGGCTTAAAAAGTTAAATAATGAGAAAATGACTCTTTAGACGCCAGTGATCCTGCTGAAGTTCTCTTGAAAAATCTTCACTTATGGAGCAATGCCTAGGAAGGCTGTCCGCCGAGGGTGTCAGTGATGGTATTAAGAGATCAAGCATTGTTGAGGAAAGATGAACATCCCATTGTGGCACAAATGGAATACATTCCAGAAATTAGGGTCTTCATATTCCAAAGACCTGAAGAATATCTTTAGACTGAACTAGATGGAAATGATTTTCAGATCACTGTTTTATACTTCATCCACTGAATAAATTATGAGCTAAACTGTAGCTAAATATACAATTTCAGAGGTGTATTTTACTTTTTACTTAATGCAATCACTAAAATGCCTATAGTTACATTTGTGCCAAATTTTCAGTTATAAAGTTTGATTTTCAGCAGATTAAATTTAGTAATAAAATGTTCTCTATGCCAAAGAATAAAAGGAAAGTCCTCAGGCAATAGTGTTTTTTCAATCACTGGTTTTTGAAATGCATTTGGTTATAATAAACACAACCACATATGGTAAAATATGACAACTATTTTTTCATTATTAGCATTTTCATCTGAAAATAAGGTTGAAATTTAGCCAACAATTATTCTTCTCAAGAGGTTAAGAAGTGAAAACATAAAAACGATTTTTTTCACAGAAACTAACACCACATTGATCATATCTGAACTCTGGAAAAATAATAACCAGTCCTTTCCAAGGGAACAAATGCTGGTGCTGGTGCTGCTATCAAACAGTAGCTATTCTCCACCTGACCACTATGTGGTGCTGCTCACTTTTAAATTGCGTGTGTGTGTGTGTGTGTGTGTGTGTGTGTGTGTGTGTGTGTACTTGATTGAATATTAAATGTCTTCAGATAAG
>NW_016107881.1:697737-807850 GCF_001604975.1 Cebus imitator | reverse complement strand
TGTGTGTGTGTGTGTGTGTGTGTGTGTGTGTGTGTGTGTGTCTGGGTGTGTGCGTGTGCATAGGCATGTCTGTGTGTTCGTCTTTGCTTTGTACATTTAGATATTCCTGATTTGAAAATACAGCATACATTCAAGCTTGAAAACATCAAGTGCTGAGACTCTATTTAATGACTGCAGATTGAAATTGACCAAATTATTAATCTCAAGCTTGAAATTGCATCTACTTCCTGCTTAGCAAATGACCATCATGATGGTAGTAGAACTCAATCTGAGCATATTGCTAATTAATCTGATTTTACAAATAGATATACATTTGGTACAGAAACATTCCAAATAAAGAATTTCCCAAAATCTGGAAGCATTTAACTCTGCTTCTCTCCAATTGAGACCCCCATGTTTCACCATCTTTGTGAAAGTATGATTAGACAAAACAAGTTTTCTATATGGGTGATAAAACAGACTTTCTAGTTAGAGTTTGCTGGAATACAAATAAAATTCACAAGCCTGCTGCAATGGCTTAAGCTAACAAGAGAGTAATTTAAAGGCTACAGTAACAGCTTAAGGAACATGAAGAAAGAAGATACATTTTTGAATATGGGAGCTGAAAATTGACAGTACTTAGGAAACAATAGAGCTGCTATCTCAATTCATCTGAAGCCATATTTCCTCATTTATTCAATTAGGATTTTCCCATAATGTTCAGTCGGCTTCTGGCTTTCTTGTGCCATGTCACTATACCTGACCCTGCTTCTATCTGACCTTTCAGTTTAGCCCCCAGCCACTAAATTATTGTAGTATTTGTGTCTCTTTGGTCAATTTTTAGGGAGCGAGAATCTGGTCAATTAGTGGATTGATGTCTTTGTATTATGCAGTCAAAATGAAACTCTTAAAAATGCTAATTAATTCAGTGCAGTTCAACAGAAAGTATTAAGTCATCAAAACTGAAATGAAGAAAAAGACCTGAGTAGTATTAGAATACTCTTGATAATATAGTTCAACCTCTTATACTGGAATAAAATCAATCCTAATATATATAAAACCAGATAGTCTATTCAAACTACATCACTTTATATAAAGAAATGTATTACGGAAACTTTCCAATTTTTACCTTATGGGATTTTATTGTGCTTAAATACAAAAGAGAAGGGAGGAAGGCATTTTTTCATAGGCATATAATCTAAAAAGAATTTCATAATAGAAAAATATTCTTTGGCATCAGGAGTTTTATTGCCCATCTTCGGGGAACGTACACAGAAGAAGCTAGTGATTGAATGATCAGGTTATTTGCCTATTTCCCTTAGGAACCTAAGGCCAGTGATGTGGGGACAGAAGGAATATTTGTTTAAAGATGTCCTTCTCTCCAGATTCAACTTCGGGGAGGCTGGATAACTTAAGAGGGCCTGGTAAAATACCCTGCTTTAAAGAAATTTCAAAAGGAAAAGGAATCATGAATATTGCTAGGTTGAGCGATTCAACTGCTAATGCACAAACAGTGAATCTGGTTCTGCCTTCTTCACCACATCCCGGCTACTCGAGTTTCTGCCACGGCCCTTCCGGGCCAGGCAAAGGAATAAAGGAATTGCTTCCTCAGTGTTGGAGACAAAAGAGATGCAGTGGCTACCACTGCTGGTTCCTCATCAACATTTTCTTTTGCTTCTTCTATTGATGGCAGAAAAGAAAGGAAAAATATGTGTATATATTGTTATTAAAAAGGTAAGCCCGTTGATGGGTCTACAATGTTTATTTTAGATAATGGCACTTCTCCCAGATAAGAGGAATTGCCCATTTCTGGAAAGAGCTCTGAAAGAGAAATCAGTGATTCTAATTTTGTTCTATTACAAACAGACTTTGCTAATTCAGGGTCAGGTCCCTTCATTTCCCTATGCCTCAGTATTTTTTTCCTATAAAATATTCAAGTGTCTTCCTGCTCTAATCATGCATGTTTTAATACTTGTCATTATTCCCATGGAATTTTCTTAAGGTGGCTCTACCCATCACCAAAGCAGATGAAAAGCTTACTTTTCTAGCCCAAATAAAGATGCAGTTTTGGAGGAGTAGATCCGTCAGTGTTAGCTTTATAAGAACAAATAAATTAAACAAACAAACAAACAGCCCCCCTCCCACATAAGATGGGCTATGTCAAGCATTTGTTTATTTTGAAAAAAGAAAAAGAGGATCCAGGCAATTACTTGCTATTCAATGGAATTAAATAATTTCCATCCTCCCTTTCTCTCTCCTCCACCAGCCTACACCATGATTCCAAGCAAACTATGCATTTGAAACCCATATGGAAAGGCAGGAGAGTGCAAAAAGTTTAAGGATATAGACCCTGGAGCCAGGCTGCCTAATTTCAAAGCCAAGCTCTGCTGTTTGCTACTCTTTCACCTTGGACAAATTGCTTAGCTCTGGCCACGTTCTCCCCATCTGGGAAATGGGGATAATAATGGAACCTTTGTCAAAGGATGGTTGTGAGAATAAATAAAAGCACTGAGGAGAGTGCCTGGTACATAGTAAGTGTCCCGTAAGTGTCCTATAATTATTATAAGCAGTTCTGTAATTGTCATCTGAATATAACTGGTAAAGAAAGGGCTAAGAGTCAGTGGGCTTTGATATGGTATGGGAATGCTTCAAACAAAGAAAAACGAATTACAAACTTTCTTTGGCTTCCTATGTTTTTCCCATTTTTTTCCTATATTTCCTATTTTTTCCCTTGTTGGCGCACCCCCCAAATTTGTCCTTTCCTAACAAAACATCATCTGATTGGTAAGTAGCTTCTCCTCTTCAGTAAGTCCCCCAAAATAAAGATGGGAGAATATTTGTAGGCATCCACAGATGATTGCCTTCTTTACTTGATCACCTAGTTTAGCCCCTTGTTTTGTGGATCGTTGCCTGCCTTTGCTGGAGAAAAGGGAAGAGAGCTGAAGGAAACACTGTCCAGTGCAGGGTAGTGCAGACCATGGAAAAGGCACTGTCTCAGATGTTCTGAGCCTGGGGGAGCAGGGAATACAGGAGAGAGCAGCACAAAAACAGACTAGGAGGAAGAAGCATAGAAGTTATAAGCATTTCCCACCAATAGCTCCAATAATCATGAAGCCTGGGAACTGAGAAATATCAGTGGAGCTGGGGCCTGATGTGTCCTCAGCATTTATAGCAGTTCAGCTAGACAGTGTCCTAGGGACCTAATCTACTGCACAGCTAACCCATGAGGGTCTTGTGAAGAAGATGCCCAGGAAGACAGAAGAAATAGGCTGAGATGGGTTAACTCTTCAACAGGGAGGGATATGTTGGGGAAAAAAATGCAGCTGCCAACTGTTTAATCACTTACAGGTACTGTAATTTGTTCAATATTTTATTTAGCTGTCTAATAAAGCTGGTTATCATTTTGTCCATATTGCTTTGGAGTTATTCTCAGACAACGTCTTTTTGTTAAAAATTCTAAGAACTCTAATTAGTTTTTGAAGAACTACCTGAATCTGGAGGGACTGTAATGATCAGCAGCTGGTTGCTCTGCTGGTGCCCAGAGAGAGAAGGCTTGCCCCTAATTGGATTTACCTGCATGATTTAGTTATCTGAAAAGAACTAAAGGAGAAGCGTTGTCATAGAAAATCACATAACATGCTATAGAAAATATGTGAAAAAAAAGGGACAGGTACGTGTGCATAAGAGACATAGTCAAATATCAAAGCTGGGCTGTCTGTTGTATTTATAAAGTTTAATTTCGATACTATGTTCAACAGAGATTTCATGGTCACCTAGACTAATTCCTCATTTTTTTTAGATGAGGAAACTGAGGCCCAGCATAGTATAAACACTTGCATATCAAGTCAAATAAGCGGTCTTTGTCAGACTGAGGGCTTTTTACACCCTTATCCCATCACCTCTTGTAGATGTTGTTTAATCCGTATCTTTGCTGGAGAAAGTGTTGTTCTCTTTGCTTGGTGTAAGCTGGAAGACATTTCAGTAGAACGTAATAATGAAAGTTGCTGTTAGCTACTTTCTAAATGAAATTTTTTTAGGATAAGTATTTCAAGGATATTTTCCAGTTAGAAAAGATCTTTGCAATTATGTGTGAGGCAGATACCCATTTTGAACATCTCAGGACTCATTTCCTATGGAGAACTCAGGATATGGACCAGGAGCCTGAAGCAAAAGCAGCAACATTTTGTCAGAAAGGAAAGTCTGTTGGTCAGTGAGCCCGGGCAAATATGTGATAAAATGCACACTTCAAAACTAGCTGAAGGGAAGGTGAGTTTGCTCATTTAAGAAGGGCCACATTGTGTATGAATAGGCCAAGTGACTTACACTTGTCTGAAACAAGAAGTGGCTTATCCAACTGCCTTTGAGGGAAGTGTCTCTTCAAGTTTGTTGGCTTGTCTCTTCAATGCTCTGTGACTTTTCAAGTTTGCTTGGGCTTTTAAAATAGGATTACCAAGGAGTCTGACAGCAATGGGAATAATGAAGTGCCCAGAATAAGCAGCAAGGTGGCTTATGTCACATTGTATGCAGCATCATGGATAAGAGGTGATTTATCCCTTTCATCAGACCAAGCTCTTCACAGGCAAGAAAACTTATTCAAACTGTGGCCATAATCGCTAAAACGTAAATAAAACTCCAAGCAACCCAAAGCACCCTTGACCAAATGTAATTTAAAATTAGACTGCATTCATTCAGGAAACCCAATATTTTATACACAGTCTATAAATAATATCATGGTCTTCGCAAGTTTGATATGCAAATTTCAGTTGATGAAAATGTTGTCAAATTTCCCAGGGCTCATTGGGAAACATGAAAAGGATCGTAAGCCACTTGAAGCCAAGGAAGCTTCAGAAAGGGTGGGAGTGTTGGTGTTTCCTGAGGTTCTGCGGGAAATGTTAGAAGGGAGTTCCTGTATAATGGAAACAAGACAGAAATTTTAAGAAGAAAAACAATGTGAGGTTCTGCATTTAATTATTCTCTTACTTTTAAAGAGTCTCAAGCTCCTTTTATTTTTCCTGATGCAAAATATGTGTGCGTGTAGCCTCTGCAAACTGAGCTTTCTTTTTACGACCTGTAGTAGGGGAGTAAGAAGCATGAAGTGAGTCATTTTTAGGCAAAAAAAAAAAAGCCTCATAAACTTGTCTTTTATTATGTAATAACAAAACTCCCCTAAAGTTTTATTTGTTAGTTATTTTAGTTGCAGAAAAACTGAAGGATATTATACATTATATTTACCTACCAAGTAAAGCTTTTAATGAGATCATTGAAAAAGACTTCCTAGTTCCACTGTGCTTATTTTTTAAAAAATAAAATTAGGGGAAAGGCTCTCATTGTAACCTCTGCCCCTGTTGTAAATCGACCTTGCATACGCCTGTCTGGTATGTGAACCGTGAAAAAATCTTTATGGAGCTCTTTCAACCCTCTCTCTTTACTCGTTGTGGTACTTAACATCTACAATGAAGAATACGCATGTCAAAGGCAAACCACAACACTGCTCATTAATTAGAACACATGATCTGAATTTGTAAGACAATTGAGGCTATGAGGATTCATATGGGTAAGTCATGGACAATGGGTTTATGTAGCGATCTTTGTTTTTTCTATGACAAGGTACTAAAGGGACATGCTGCAATGTTCTAGGGATCTTTTCTCCTAACTCAAAAATCAGTTATAAAGCTAGAATGATGGTAGCCATTGCCAATATTATGAAATTCCAAACAAATTTTCAAGTTTATTTCTTAAGACTTTTTTGGGGGGAAACTTTTTTTTTTGTTTGTTTTTGAGATGAAGTTTCACTCTTGTCGCCTAGGCTGGAGGGCAGGTTCAAATGATTCTCTTGCCTCAGCCTCCCGAGTAGCTAGGACTACAGGTGAGCCCCAAGATGACCAGCTATTTTTTTTTTTTTTTTTGTATTTTTAGTAGAGACAGGGGTTTCACACCTTGGCCAGGCTGCTTTCGCGCTCTTGACCTCAGATGATCCGCTGCTTCGGCCTCCCAAAGTGCTGGGATTACAGGCATGAGCCACTGCACCGGCCCAGGGGGAAGCTTTTTAAATGGAGTGACAGAATGAATATATGTCTCAGCTGCTGGCTTTTTAACTCTGTATTTCTTTTTTTAGACTTAAAACTATACTACCAACTTGGTTTATCTGAAATAAAATTCTTTTGACTTTTTAGAGGTTAGGTCATTTAAATGACTCTGTTTCATTATTCATTATAATTTGGGAAAAAAAGAAAAACCTGAGCAGATTCTTTCAGAACATCCCTCAAGCAAATTTAGGTACTACAGACACCAAAACTCACTATTTAAATGACAAAATGTGCTAAGGTTAATAGTCAGTGTAAACAGTCTTGAAATGGAAATACAATAATTGAATGAATACAACAGGATGATCTTTACTATGTGATTCACGGGGTGATTTCTGGTGTTAGGCTCCAGGTGTTTGAATTCTGATCTGCCATCACTACTGTACAATTCTGGGCTAGTTAAATCCCTATAAGTGTCAGGGTGAAATGGAATAACAAGGACTTCCTGAATGGGCTGGGAGGACTAAATGAGATGATGTACCTAAAACATCTAACACGGTACTTTGTTTATAGTTACCATTATTGTATTATTGCTTTTTAAGGTTAGTGATATACATTCATATGGTTAGCTGTTTACCTTGAAATTCTCATAATTCTAGCAGTCTGTATTGACAGCTACACTATGTCAGATTTTATTTCAGATGAAGAAGAAAGAATGAATAACTATTTGGTCATTGAGTTAACTATTAAGATATTTTAAAAGTATCTAATATTGGGACATAACACAATTTGGAATATGAGCCTCAATATTCGTTATGTCTTGTGACTAAACTTGCGAAGAAGCTCAATGATTGCATTTTTCCATTTTTTTTTTCTGGTTTTGCAGAATAAGCTGAACATTTGCTTTTTAAGTGTCATTTGATAGGAAAATGTCTATACTATACTTTTGGCAAATATTTACCCTCTCTTTTATAATAAAATATATTCAGTTCAGCCAACTACTTAGTGGCCAAACCATTTCTCTGTACTCACAACACAATTGTTGAATAAGAAAACAGAATGGCCACAGTACAAGTCCTTGGCTTAATAAAAATAAACCAAGACAAAAAAAGGCAAAGAAGTTTCTGTGAAAGCTGATTGGGGTTTATTCCAGCTGATTCTGCATTCATTTCACAATCATTTTTACATTCTACACATATAGAAATGAAAATGAATAATTCTGAATAATCTTGCTCTGTGAAGGGCTAATGAGAGGCATCCACTGCCTGGGCCTCCCACAGTGGCCCAGGGCACTCTAGCAATGCCACTGATAATTGTTGGTAGCTCTCAGCACTTTCCAGTGAGCACCTCTCTTTCCTTTCTCCTTTTTTCTATCTCATTCTTCCTTAATCAATAAATATTTCCTAAATGCAAGAGACCAGCTCCTGTCATCAAAAGCTTATTATTGAATAAATGTGCCTTGCAGTGATCTTGATAGACTTCTTCATATGGCTGTCATTGTCCAATCAAAATGGTTTTGGACCCATCAAGTTTATCTACATTCTATGAGTCAGTTAAGGGCCTACTGGATAGCATTTTTGTAGTATGAGAATCAGCAACAAGAGAGAGCATATTTTTTCATGATTACATTTTCTGGAGGAAAACATAAAAGATATCATTTTATTTTCCTATATGTAAAACAGTGTTTCCAATGGAAGTGAATTTAGCAATCCAAGAGAGCTTTTGTAACTGCCAACGGAGTTCCAGGTTGCTTGGCAATGCACATAAAGACCAGAACCCCCCCACCCCAAAAAGGAAAAACAGCAACAACAACAAAACAAGAAACCCCATATGGCTGTCATTCCAGAGATGCTCAGTTAAAAGCAGCCCAGAATAAAGCTTTGAATGAGAAATTAAAAATGTGAGGGCACCACTGTGTTTCACTTTTAAAGCAAAAACAAAATAAACAAAAACCAAACTGTTAAGGTATTATTTCCCCTCAGAAGGGAAAATACCAATAACAGGTTTGAGGGTTGTGGTGCCAAGTTCTCTAGGATTATAAACTAGAATGATGCAAAGCAGATGAAATTTCATCTGCGGCTTACAAATGAAAGCTTTTTAATGGGGAAATGGAACATTTCTGCCCCATAGATGTGCTGAGACCTCAGGTTCAAAAGAAGTTCAAGTTCTTTTTTGCTCAGCATGCCAGAAGCAGGCACCTTGGTGAACATCAGGCTAAAGAATTCATGGAGAATACACTAAAGGGTTAATAGAAAGGGCTTCTAAAAACCAAGGAATACCAAAGAATTCCCTAAATTAACAGTCTACTGTTTATTTTTTTAAAATATGTCAACCTAATGTACAAAGAACTAAAGCTTTAGCAAAGGGGAACAGTCAATAAAGTACACCTTTGTTGATACATTGCTTTGTCTTTTCACTTGTAAATGATAATGAATTTGGCAACCATTGTGCCCCTTATTACAAACTCAAGAATAGGATCCCATCCATTCCTAACTCTTCTGTTTTCTGAGCAGGACTTTTAGAGCACTGTTGTTCTAACATACAAAATTAATGTTGAAAGAATTGATAGAATTTGAGAGAGTTGGAAAGGTTAAGGTTTTATTATTATTTTTCTGTAATTGTGTCTGTATTTTATTTACTCATTTCATGTCAATTTCAACCTCTGTGAAATAGAAACCTTCTTTCTTTCTCCAGGCATTTTATATTGTTTATGGGAGGTGGAACTGTGTAAAAGGCTTATATGAGTCTAAGCAGTTACCAGTGAGGAGAGTGCAAAAGCCCACTCATCCCCAGTGCCTGTGGCACCTGATGCTAAAACATATGGCTGAAATACGTAGAGTGCTGTCAGTTACCAGGCTGCTTGTCTCCGTGTTCTGTGATATCCCAAACTGGAGAGCTCAATTTCTTTATAGGATAAAATGATACCACCACTAGTCTGCCCTTGCTTGGTAAAGGTAAAACTCCAAATGGGCAGAAAAAATCCTCCAGGTGGCAGCACCTTCATAGCTTTCAAATCCTTCTCTAGTGCAGTTTTTAATTTGAATTAAGATTATAGTAATTACCAAAAACCAATTGATCCAGGAATAAACACCTATATGGTACCTCCAACCTGGAACTAGTCAAAACGTATTAAATTATTAATGATCTCTTCCAGCCTCTAATTATTGCTTGTTTTGACTTTCATATGAAAGCACTCCCTTGCAAGGAAATATTGAAAGTTTATAGACTTAAAAATAAAACAGAGCATAGAGTTATAAGAATGAGGTCATAACCTGTGACTTCTGGATTAATATAATTCATTTTGTCTGCTTGTTTCTCATAAACTAGCATTTCCAGTCCTTCATACCAGCAATGTTGTTCTGTTGTGACCATTGCTCTAATTTCTATGTACTTATGCTTAAGCTATTATGGAAACTTTGAGCCAAGGTAATAACAATAAAAAAGTGTTTGTAAGCCAGAAGCAGGAGGGGAGAAGGGAATGGCAGCCATTCAGAAGGCAAGTGAAAGGTCAGCAGAACTTCCCTGGCAGAAACAGCTTATTGTGTTTAAGAAAAATGACATGATGTTCTTTGAAAAGTTCTTTTTATTTTTGGCCTTAGCAAATGAACCTATGAAAAACATTTACTAATTGGACATATAGTCAGATCAATGAACAATTTTTCTGTAACGAAAGAAAATATAGGAAAAGTTAGCACTTTCCACAAACCCTAATAAGTTCCCTCTTTTTGCATTCATTGGTATGGGTATCCACAACATCAAAAAAAGAAAATATTCAAAAGCTAGCTGGCTCTTCTACATACCAGTTTGCTTTTTTAAAAACTGGATATACTGAATTAAATGAAATGACTTGAGTAGTCATAGTGTCAATTTTGTGCAGTTTCTGAGACAGTTGAGCCTATTTGAAGATGCTTATGATGTTCTTGTCTGTCTATCAATATTTTAGTCACCTAGACTTAGAACCTAAGATTTACTTATTAGCCACCCGTTCCAACACCATCCACTGAATGTTAACTCTGGCAGACACAGTGCTGGGACCTAATCTTCAGCACTTTATTTTCTTCAAATCCTATCAAATCGGTCCTTATCTCATGTTCTCAGTTTTATTTTTTCTTTCTGGTTCTATGGACTCTACCCTAGACCTTAATCACTTAATGGGTGTATTACTATGAAAATCCTCCTCTAAATTTTCATGTTTGCAGATGCTCTTTCTTTGAGTCTATTAATTCTACATGCTACTGCTACCAAGTGGCATGATTCATTTCACTGATTGAAAAACCTACCATGACTATCAATTGAAAAATCCCTGTTTCTAGGATTAAAACTTCTTATCATCTGGCCCCTCCTCATGGGGACCTCATTTTTCAAGGCTCTTCACTGTGTCCTATCATCTGCCACACTCTCTTGCCCTCTGATATATCATTCAGGGTGGCCTCCTTACCTTCTTGCCACATTCAAGCTCTCCCTTAACATACCTTCTCTCTTCATTGCAATATCTACCAGAGCATTTGTTATTTCCAACAAGATTACATTCCTATTATTGAGGGATTTTTCCTAAGTTTGGCTAAAGACAGGATCCTTGTCACACGACCACAAAGATTAGACTCGTAGACAATTTGAAGAGTGAGAATAATGGGATTTATTGAGTGAAAAGGAAAAACAAAAACAAAAATAGGGAAAGAGGGATTCTCCACAGAGCCAGGGTCCTGCTAGTGTGCTTCCTGCCTCACAGTATGAATCCCAGCTTTCACCCAGGGAGAGGAGGGGCCAGATTACTCCCCACTGCAAACAGCGTAGAACTTCTGCAGCTCCATCCAAATGCACACTCCTCCCAGTGCGTAGGCTGGTTGGAGTTTCTGTGAGGACTCCCTTCCCACCTGGCTGTCTCACTATAAAAGACATCCCCTGAGTCCTTTACTCATTTCTTCTCTCCACTCTGTTCAGCACATAGTAGGTGGCCAAAAATGCTTAACCAAGAAATGCATACTAAATTGAATATTTTCTTTATACAAACCGACCCACCAATACATGCCCATCCTAGTCATTAGTCCCCAAAGCAGCACCTTTCAGAAAGACTAAATGTCATTTTATTCATAAAAAGAAAAGATTCAATTTAGGAATGTTCGTAGTATATACTAGAAAATGTAGAACCCTCTCATGTTGTAAAAGCCACCTTTAGAGAATTACATGATTGCTAATGTAACAGAAAAAGCTTATATTTGATTTTCATTTGAAAACAAAAAGGTCAGGTTACTGCAACATTTTCTCTGTTGTTATGACATGTTTAACACAGGACAGTTTGACCTCTTATTCTATCTTAATACTTTTCTTTTCTGTAATAACACGGTGTCTATAATGGTGAATTATGATATTTAGAAATGTTTTGAAAACTTCCTTGAATCAAGTGAGTAATTTTGACCACTAAAGATGTTTTTCTGCACTAAAATACAGGATCGCAAGGCAGTTGCCCTTTGCCATCATCCCAGTTGACTTTGAAGAGCAGAGTGACACAGCAAACAAGCTTTCTTTCATAGGACTTGTTAAATGTGTGTCTTGCCCATATCTGAGCATCTCCATTACTGATATTGCCTCAGCCCCTTGAGACTCTGGAAAAAGAGGATGATTTGGTTTGTATTTCTAGCTTCACAGGCGGTATTTGCTTTAGAGACACATTTATTTCTGAATGTGTCTCATGAAGAAGAAAATGGCTCAATTTTATGACTTAGGAAAAACACAGGATATTTAGAAACTAATATTTTAAAGAGTGTTTGTTCTAATACCACTTTTGCTTATTGATATATTCCCTAAATTGGTATAACTGCCCTTAATTCCAAACAGCCTTCAAATTTGTAAAGATTGTCTTCTACTGATTAAGAAGTTAACGACTATTGAGTTCCTGGTACTGCACAGGGATTTACAAATGTGGTCCACAGTAAAAGGCAGGAAAATCTCAGCAGCAAAGACCAAAACCCCGAGAAAGCAGAGTTGCCCATGGCTTCTGTCGTTGGCTATTGACACTTTCAGTCACTGCCCCAATTCCATTTTTCTACCATCTTGACCAAATAATCTCTTTAGTGTAACTAGTATATTACATGTCTTCTCAGCATTAACAAACAGGAAAAGCTTTGCAACCTGAATTTTCTAACTATTGTGAAAATTATATCTTATTTGGTGAGATTTAATGAAACACTTGCACTAGAATTCAGAGTACATCAAATAGGAAGGGCTTTCCTCCCACTTCTGCACTTTTTTTGTGGGGGAAAGGATCTGAGTCATTCTTCTCCTTGAGCTTTGCCTATGTCAAACCAGAGCAACAGAAGTAGTTATTTGACATAGCAGAGAAAAGGCACCATACAATAATAATACCCTGGCATCATGTTGAAAGAAGTAGTTTATATTACAAGAGGTAAAAGTGTTTACCTAATAAATATTTTACTTTAAAGTAACTAAAGAACTTAAAGCCCTCTCACTTCCCCTCACTCTCCCTAGCTCTATGAGGAGAAGGTGGGGAATCTAGATGGAAAAACATGATTGGAATCCAGTACCTTGGAATGGGGCTAGATGGATGAAAGTATAGTCAGATAAAAGGGATGGAGATGGGGAAAAAAAAGAGAAGAGAATCCTTGACATTAGAGCTGAGGTGACATTAGTATAGCATAATAAGCAATTTCAGAGGAAAAAAGCATTGTTCTGCTCCATCCTCTGGTCTAGAGGCATGTCTGAGTAAGTAGCATATTATTTCCTTTTTGATAATATGTTTTTTTAAATCCCTTTCAAACATTAGTCTATAGAAAATATACACAGTAAAAAGGAACCGCATTCCTGCAGTGGCAGTTCACTAGAAGACACAGTTCATAAATGAAACACGTGTATTTTCTACAGAAGTACCTGGGCAATGTTGCACTCATACTCTTCCTCCTTCTTTTCCTAATACCATTACTCAGTACTCATTGCTTTGCCCAGTCTATTTTAGAAGCTCTCTGCTCTATTTTACATATTTCCATGGTGGCTGTAGATGTAAGCTGAGAGGTATCAGAAAAGGTGTGTGCTGGGGAGAATGGCAAAAAGCCTGTGCATTCTTTACCACTGTGAGTCTGCATGCTCAAAGTCTACAGATTTTGTAAAGCTTTTTAAGGCGCAGAAGTCATATGTACTATCTTATAAAATGTTTATTTAAGAAAACATTTTCTGTCAGATTGCTGAGAATGATGGTTTCCAGGTTCATCTATGTAGCAAATCACTTTGCCACGTGTGTATCTATGCAACAATCTTGCATGTTCTTCACATGTACCCCAAAACCTAAAATGCAATAAAATAAATAAATAAATAAATAAATAATAGCAAAAAAAAAAAAGGAAAACATTTTAAAAAGTTTTTCATTCATATGGGCTGTAGGCTGCTTGAGCAGAGGAGCAAATTAAAAAGTAGAAAACACAACAGAAAAACAGACTGGTAGAAAACCAGAAACAGCATTCTGCAGAAGGAACTGCTGGGTCTTAAGTCTTTCTTGGCTCTCTTTCACTCACTGGGGGCCTGAATTGGTTTCTTATGTCTGTCTAAATTAACCCCTTGTTATTGAAAGTCAAGACCCATTTGTAGGAGTCAAAAAGTTGTTCTGAAATCTTGGTGCCATGCAGCTATGGAGGAGCAGGCCAGAGTTTCTAGTGAAGTGAGAACATTGATTTCCCTGCTGCTCACACAACTCTTTTCCACACTCCAGAAAACCTGCCAGAAAACATGTTGGTGATCAGAATCAAGTGACTGAATTGAGTTACCATGAAACCCTAGCTATTTTTTATGTCATTTGCTATGATTGATGTAAGTGGAGAAAAAGCTAAGAGGAGAGAAACTTAGATGGCTAAGAGAGCATTCTAGGTTGAATCATAATACATGAAGAGAGATCAAAAATGATCTATGAGGGATCTGCATGTGCCTGTGCCCTGGAAAGTTTACCCACACCTCGGGACCCAGGTACCACAGTGGTTCTTTAAGCTTCTGAGCCCAGGACCCCAGCTTGGCAGCTACTCTGAGAAACTACTCCCTGGAGCCTGGTACAGCCATGGCTACCTGTGGGCCATGTCAGATCCAGTGCCAAGAAGGATCCCCTTGGCTAGAATTTTCTACTGTGAAAAAAAAAAAGAAAAGAAAAGAAAAAAAAAAAACCCAACCAATCTTTACCACAAAGGATCCCAACAGCTCATGCTACCATTGCTTCTGTCACAAACACCTGCAATCTTTGCCAGTGCTGACTTCAGTTGATAAAGCTGTACAGAGACTACTCTGCTGCAGCTGCCCACTCAGAACCAAAGCTGTAGTACCCCCATCCAATCAATACCCACACACTCACCTGCAGGTAAAAGTTTTCACCACTGAAGCCAGACTGTGAAGTCTGGGAAATGTGACCACTCCATCAAATGCACAGACATCAAATGCAAGACCATAAGAACCATGAAAAAGCAAGGAAGCATGACACCACTAAAGGAACACTATAATATTTTAGTAACTGATCCCAAAGAAATAAAGACCTAGAATTACCTGAAAAGGAATTCAAAATAATTACATTCTCCACAATTTTTGAAATTCCACTCTCTCCTATATCTCACTTTCTAACTGCAACTGTTCCAACCAGCAGGGGGATGAGGACAGAATGGATAAACAGCAGCTGTGTGGTGAGTTGCTGTTGCATAATTAAAAGCAGTCTTTTCCTAGGTTATGCTCCAAAATAATTTTGTATGTTAGAAAAGTATTTATGAACTACCAGCTCTGTGTATAGCTTGTTGATAGACACTGAGGATACCAAAAAAGAGCAAAGGAACAGATTCTGTCTTTGAAGATCTTAAAATTTAGCTGGGTATGATAAACATATAAACCAAACTAGAGGTCAGTTCAAAGCAATTCACAAAACCGTAGCCTGTGCAATGTGTTTCATAATCTGTAAGCAAGCTCTGTAAGGGCTCTAGTCAGTGGGAGGATGGAGAAACGTGCTTCATAGTTACCTAGTGTCTTTTACTAGTGCCCAGCCCTAGGCCAGCTGCAGTAACACACTCTTTGAATATGTCCCTAGAATATTTCACTTACATTACATATCCATAGCATGTCCACATATAACCTGTATATCTTGTACCTCTTTATGAAATCTAACCCCCTTCTGAGTTTCCATAATACATTGGGAACCCATCAAAAGGAGAGAGACTTTCTCTACCCTGATATTCATATATGAAGTCTTGAACATGGAAGTTAAGACTGAAACTCTGCAGCCAGACCACCTGGTTCTAATTCTCACTAACTGCATGAAATAAGAGCAAATTATTAATTTCCCCATGCTTCAGTTTTCTCACCTGTAAAATGAAGATAGTAATACTATCTACCTCTCATGCTGTTATGGATATTAATTTAGTTAATGTATATAAAAGCACTTTGAGCTGGGCTGGCTAACAGCTAACAGTGCCTGTTAGCTGGTTTTATTATTTTCCATTTCTTCAACAGCAAGATAATTCTCTGTCTTTTCGAATTACTACATATTTTTTTAAATTGCATTTTAGGTTTTGGAGTACATGTGAAGAACATGCAAGATTGTTGCATAGGGATACACGTGGCAGTGTGATTTGCTGCCTTTCTCCCCCTCAAATCTGACAATTACTACATATTTTTAAATTGTGTTCGGTCATTCCTTCTTTTACAATATCTCCATCATTCCAGAGACTTTTATTTGACACATATTATGTTCTAGCCATGCTGTTTGGATTCAAAAACAGGGGCTCCTGTGGGACACTTCTCTCCATTCTTATGAACACCACTATCTAATCGACCACTGTAATCAGATCAGCTTCTCTAATCCTATCTCTAATAAAACCATTATACTCAAGCCTCTGTAGTATTTCCTAATGACCACTAGCCTGAGCTTGAACACTGGTTATGTGTCTTTCTCTATGGATTCCACCTCTTTCCCTTCAATCTGATGGCAATTTTCCTCCAGTACAACTTCCTTGGTTATCAATGCACACACCATACTTCTTTTATTCTTGTGTCTTTCTTCTCAATTAGATTCTGAATGTTTTTTTTTTTTAACTGGCAAACAATGCTATTATGAAAAGAACACAGGCTTTGCATTGAGACCTGGTTCTGGCACCACAAAGCATGGCAATTAGCTAACTTGTCTAAGCCCCAGGTACCTCATCTATAAAAGAGAAAATATCTAGCACAGTGGTGGACATATAATAAATGTGAGTTTCCCTTTTTCTTTTTGTGTCCTCTCCAGCTTCCACTAGAATGCTGAGTGATAAGCAGGTGTGTTGTCTAAACACTCAAGAAGTATGTAATTGTATAACCAAAGAAATTCATCTAAAGTTGCTTCCTTAGCTACACCTTCTCATTGAGGCTTTGGGAAACAAAGAAACCTTTCCTCTTTTGTTAGAATCACAGCCTCTGCTTAACACTTCCTTTCCACTATTACAGGACAAGAACTGGAGTCTGGATTTTTCTAGAAATTCCTCCTGTAATTTTTATTTCTGATGTCTCAGATGCAGCTCCCATACCGCCAGAACATTGACATCAGCTTTGGGTATATACAAAAGGCCTTTCTTCTTTTTTTTTCCTTTTGGTAACCAGGACTCCATGCTGCTGTGTGAATTCCCTGGCAGGAAGGATATGGTGCATGAGAGTCCAAATCTTCCAGCTGGAGAACAAGGTGCTGTCTGGCTTTCCCTGGGCTTGCAGAGTGGACCTCCATGGCCAGATTGGATTTGATGCTGTAGCTCAGTGGTGAGTTGACAACTACTGTGTGAGAGAATTGTCTTACACTATTAATGGTTGAGGCTGGGTGTAGTGGCTCATGTCTGTAATCTCAGTACTTTGGGAGGCCGAGTGAGTAGATCACTTGAGGCCAGGAGTTTGAGGCCAGACTGGCCAACATGGTGAAATCCTGTCTCTAATAAAAATAAAAAATGTTAGCCTGGCCTGGTGGCATGTACCTGTAGTTCCAGCTACCCCAGAGGCTGAAGCAGGAGAGTAGCTTGAACTGGAGAGGCAGAGGTTGCAGTGAGCCCAGATGATGCCACTGAAGTACAGAATGGGAAAAAGAGTAAACTGTTATCTCAAAAAAAAAAAAAAAAAAAAAAAGATTGGATCTCTGATAATTCAAAGACTTGGTTCCTGTGAGCAGCCCCAAAAGAGTCCAGGGAGTTTAATCTGGAGTTGCTATAATGTTGAGCCTAGAAAGCTTACCTAGAAAATTTGACGGCTTGTTTGCACCAGAAATGCTAGGAGAAATATCTTTTTTAGATTTATTTACATGTGCTGAAAAAACAGATATGAGGCTAAAAGAAACAGAATCATTATTTGAATTGAATTATTAAATATTATATTGAAGAGATGCACAGTAAATTTCAGCATAGGTTAATATAAACTATTTTTGTCACTCTCCCTTATTTAACAAATGATGGAAAGTATTACTGAACAACATGACACATAGATGAATCTTAATGGGTTAGTTATTCTTGTGTTAGTCTTACTTGAAGTTACTGAGAATGAATGAAGCAACTTCTGATGTTTTACTTTAGATTTATTATTCTGCAGGTGATGTTGCCTGGTTTAATATAACCTAAATTTAGAGCCATACCATTATATGAGAGAATATATAAGCATTTTCTTCCTTTCTTTTTCTTTCTTTCTTTTCTTTTGTTTCTTTTCTGAATTTAATGACAAATTTTCTATTTTGTGACAAAAGGAGATTCATGAATAATTGTAGGAAGGTATTACTGAGTGAGAAAGCCAAGAGCTGGAGAACCTTGGTCAACAGGATATCCTTTCCAAGAAGTTTTTTAAAAAAGCAATTAAACTATCATTTAGGCATAAATGTGATTAAAATTACATTTTGAAAAGCATGGGTATGGTAGATAAAGACAAGCTTCAGGATACTGGCTCCTGTGCATTGCTGGAAGGGGAACTGGGACACATAGGCTAATCTATTTAAGCTACTGGCAAAGTTCTAGTGTTTGTATCAGGCAGTGTGTTCACAAGGGTTCATTGTGATTATAAATAAATAAATAAGATGTTTTAAAAAATGTGACTGTACATGAACCAATAGTGATAATATGTCTTAAGCTAAGAATTTAGATCAGTCCAATTTGGTACATTTGAGGTTCATTAAAAAAAAAAACAGAAAACCACACTTTTTTTTTTCAAAAATAATGTTGGAGAAAAGGACATGAATTACACTTTTCAAACATTTTTTTTTTTAAGTTTTCAAATTTAGCTACACATTTTTATCACTAGCTCTGGAATCGTATAAATTAGGTAAGCAATAAATTCCCCGAAAGTAACCAGACATGAAACCATAAACTGCGGTGGGAGGCAGACGAGAAGGAGAGGACTGGAAGAGAGAAGTGGAGACTAAATTAGAAAAGAAATGAAGCCCATCTGTATAGACGAAAAAAAAAATGTCCAGAATATAAAGTTATGAATAAAAAAAAATTTATTGGCTGACAGTGACCTCATTGGCAAGACCACTACATAAGTCATGAATATGCAATTATCTATTGAATATCTATTATGCTAGGTACGAGACACAGTTACATGCCTAGGTATGAGATACAGTTACACGCCTAGATATGAGACACAGTTACACGCCTCAAAGAGGCTTATAGCCTGAAGGTAAAAGGCCTAGCAGATTCTCAGCTTCAAATAAACCATTATCTTCCCTCATCTGAGAAAAAGAAATTAGGGAATAAATGGAGAAAATATCAGGGTGTCTGTTTTGTATTAAATAAACTGGATATAAGTGTGGGAAACGTGATTCAATTTCCTATAGTAAAACCATCACATTTTCCCCCTAATAATAATAGGACTTCCTTCCTTATACTTTGGAAGCAGAGAACTCAGTAATAAGGGATGATAGAAAGCCTTAAACATAAGACCATAAACATAACACCATAAACACCCTAGAAGAAAACCTTGGCAAAACCATTCAGAACATAGGCATAGGCAAGGACTTCATGACTAAAACACCTAAAGCATTGGCAAAAAAAGCCAAAATAGACAAAATGGGACCTAATTAAACTCCAGAGCTTCTGCACAGCAAAAGAAACAATTATTAGGGTGAATCAGCAACCAACAGAATGGGAAAAAATTTTTGCAATCTGCCCATCTGACAAAGGGCTAATATCCAGAATCTACAAAGAACTAAAACAGATTTACAAGAAAAAAACAAACAAGCCCATTCAAAAGTGGGTGAAGGATATGAACAGATGCTTTTCAAAAGAAGACATCTATGATGCCAACAAACATGAAAAAATGCTCATCATCACTGGTCATTAGAGAAATGCAAATCAAAACTACATTGAGATACCATCTCACATCACTTAGAATGGTGATCATCAAAAAATCTGGAGACAACAGATGCTGGAGAGGATGTGGAGAAATAGGAACACTTTTACACTGTTGGTAGGAGTGTAAATTAGTTCAACCGTTGTGGAAGACAGTGTGGTGATTCCTCAAGGACCTAGAAATAGAAATTCCATTTGACTCAGCAATCCCATTACTGGGTATATAACCCAAGGATTATAAATCATTCTATTATAAGGACATGTGCACAGGAATGTTCGTTGTGGCACTGTTTACAATAGCAAAGACTTAGAACCAACCCAAATGCCCATTGATGATAGACTGGACAGGGAAAATGTGGCACATACACACCATGGAATACTATGCAGCCATAAAAAATGATGAGTTCATGTCCTTTGTAGGGACATGGATGAAGCTGGAAGCCATCATTCTCAGCAAACTGACACAAGAACAGAAAATCAAACACTGCATGTTCTCACTCATAGGTGGATGTTGAACAATGAGAACACATGGACACAGGGAGGGGAGCATCACACACTGGGGTCTGTAGGGGGGATCTAGGGGAGGGACAGCGGGGGGTGGGTGGGGAGTTGGGAGGGATAACATGGGGAGAAATGCCAGATATAGGTGATGCGGAGGAAGGCAGCAAACCACATTGCCATGTATGTACCTATGCAACAATCTTGTATGTTCTTCACATGTACCCCAAAACCTAAAACACAATAACATACATATATATATATATATACATATATATATATATATATATATATGAATAAAGAAAGCTCTTTGAAATGGCTACTTTCCTCTTCGTATCTACAGGATTCATTTAATTCACATTATTGATTGCCTGCTTTATGCAAGGAAAACAGGTATTGAATTAAAAATGAAGACAGTTTTTTTGCCCCCAAATAAGACAGTCGCCTAAAGCAGTTTTAAAAATTGAGCCTGTCCAATTTTATTCTACCCAGTCGTGGCATACCTCTCGTGAATATTTAGGCTCACTTTTGATTTATGATGCCTTGCTAGGAGCATCTGTCCTTGCCACTTGTGGACACCTTCCCCCTTCATTTTGTAATATATATTACTTAGGATCGGGGCTGAAGGACATCTGTAAGCAGCATGTATCTGTTCATACACAACAACTTTACTGGAACTGCAATCTGTTTTGCAATAAAACTTACTTTCTGGTATTTACTAACTTACTTAGTCTGAACACCACTTCTAGTAATTAGGCTGAAACTGTGACATAGTTGATTTAGACAGGCTGGTGTTTGCTGCTTACATCAGCACGTTCTAGGGACTTTCCATGAAATAATTGTCCTGCAAACTGTCATCACCTTATGGTAGGTGAAAAGCAAAGCCCATAGAAGCCCTCTGACATACTTCCAACTTTGATTATTCATAGTAATGAAGGCTAGGCAGACAGCCCTGCAATTTCCAATAGGACATCAAGTTAAATCTTGATGGCCTAGGAATCATGGCAGCCCCTTGGTCATTGTACCCAGGGGCCAGTAAGACATTTTTCCTTGGGTGGAAGTTTAGAGTACCACCTCCTCAACAACCCATCTATCTCTATTGACCTCAAATGATGCTGGAACTCTAAAGAGCACCCCAAGAACCACCTGGAGTTCCAGCACTGAGGCAATGTAACTCATCTTCTCTGTGGAGACATACTAGCAGCCCTGACACTCAATCATGTGGGTAGCTCACCTTCATCCTCTTCCTACAGCCTTTTCTGAGTGTAAAACAGAGCCACTGGTGAAGAAGCCTCCATTGGAGTAGAGAAAACAGCTGGCCAGGTGTACAGCCTGCTGTTTGAGGTGGGGGCTCAAAGGGAAAGGGACTCAGCAGGCATAGGAGGCAGGTATGCCATTCCAAAGGGGCCAGGCTGCTGACTGGGTCCCTGTGGGGACTCCAGTATGGAGAAAGTACTTTCTCTTACTTTCACTTCTTATTTTATAGTGCAACAAAACATTACGCATGGTGCTAGTGCACTTATTTAAGAATTATTATTATTATTTTTTGTAAAGTCACTAAGAAGCGATTATGCCCCAGAATGAGTTGGTTGTTGAAAATCACTCAGTAGCTTCAGCAAAGATACTGAATCTGGGAGTAAATGACATGCTGAAAGATGGTCTTCGATTTCAAATAAAAATTGGGAAAACACTTCTTCAAGCAGAAGCTGATGGGAAACATTCTATTAATTAGTGTAAATGAACAATGTACCTTGGATCATTTGTAATATATCAGCAATGCCATATACATGTGCACAGGCATGTTTTATAGTTATTATTTGATCCTTAAATGGTCCTGTTTGGTACCATTGACAAGGTAAGGCAAAACATGAACATCAAAGAAGTTTTATAACTTGTCCATGAAAAAAAAATTCATGCAGCAAAGGACAATGGTGGGGAAAGGCAACTCTATATGCTGGAAAGTGCTCAGGTTAAGAATAAGAAGATCTGTTTTCAAATTCAAATGAACTAATTAATTTTGCAACAGTAAACAAGAAAATCACTTACTTGCTCAAGAAATTCCTCACTCAGAATGTGATAGCGTTTGAGAGGATTAGTTGTTACCGACTTTAACTTCTCGTTTAATTCTCCCTTTCCTCACCATTCGAGAATTTTTAAAGAATATTAAGCCTCAGACTCCAGATTCCACTACAGACTAATTAATATGAATCTGTGTGTACTGAGCCCTCAACCATTAGCCATTTGTTTGTTTGCTTCCTGGTTTGTTTGTTTCAAAGCTGCCTGTGTGTTTCTATGCTGCAGCTAGCATTGAGAGTCCTTGAATTGGATTATTTCTGAGGTGACATCTAGCTTTTACATTCAAAATTAATTTATTTTCCAAGCTCCTATTTAGGGCCAGGCATTTGGAAGTCCACTTGCTTCTTGTTGCTTTAGCTATTGCAATGTGAAAAATTGATAAGAAGGTAAATGGGATTGTTTACTCACAAGAGCAAATATGGGATAGAAATATGTGGATAATGATGCTTGTCCCTCCTATGCTATTTCCTCTGATATCCCAAAGGCCCATGGAAATGTTAGTCCAATGTAAAGTAATAAGTCAGTTGTATAAGAAGAAAACAGTAAATTTTCATTGAAACATAATATCAATTTAAGGAAATGACAAAAGAAAAGAAACAACTATTCTTTTTCTAGTTCTAAGTATCAAAAATTTGACGTCAAGAATAACCATCTTTAAAAAAGAAATACTAGAATTTAAAATAGTTCATCCTGTCAAAAATAGAAATGATATTAATTCTCATATCCTTATTATCCACAGGTTTCTGGTTGCAGGATCCTCTGCAGATACCAAATCTACAAATGCTCAAGTCCGTTATATAAAACAGCATAGTAAGTGCAGATAACCCACAAATATCCTCCTGCATACTTTAAATCATCTCTAGATTACTTATAATACCTAATACAATGGAAATGCTATGTCAATAGTTGTTATGCTATATTGTTTAAATCTGTATAGGTTTTTATTGTACTGTTATTATGCGTATTGTGTGGTTTTTTTTCAAATATTTTTGATCAGTAGTTGGCTGAATCTACAGATGCAGAACCCATGGATATGGAGTGCTGACTGTACTTGTCCTTTAATTAAGAAACAAATAGTAATTTTAAGTGTATATAAATTTGATTTATAATTGATCGAAGATGCTAAAGGCACAGGAAATATTTCACTTTTATACTTTTCCTCGGCATACTAATATTAACCATCTGGCATTATTTGTTAGATATCATCCAGCCAGTTTCCCTTTCATTCCCTTTCCTTTTAGTGTGTGCCATTTAATGGGAAATCTACATCATATTTTGACTTAATGTGTATTTTGTCTGATATAGGTGTAGCCTTACCTGCTTTCATTTATTATTTGCATAGAACATCTTTTTACATTCAGCCTGTATGTGTGTCCTTAAATCTAAAATAAGTCTCTTGTAGACATATAGTTGAATCTTGTTTTTATTTTTTGTATTTATTCAGCAGCTCTATCTCTTTTGATTTGGGTGGTTAATACATCAACATTTAAGGTAATTATTGATAGGAGAGACTTACTATTTTCGTTTTACCAATTATTTTCTGTTGATCTTTCAGTTCTTTTGTTCTTCTTTTCCTCTCTTGCTATCTTACTTTGTGTTTTATTGATTTGTTTTAAGTAATAATATGATTTTATTTCTTTCTCTTTCTTCCCTGTAGCTTCTTTTCTTTTTTAGAGGCAGCTTTTTACTCTGTCAGTCTGGAGTACAGTGGTGCAATCATAGCTCACAATAGCTTCAATCCTCTGGGCTTTTCCTGATCTTCCTGATCTTTCTGCCTCAACCTCCCAATTATCTGGAACTATATGAGTACACCACCATCCCTGGCTAATTTTTTTTTAAAAATTATTTTGTAGAAATAGGCTCTTACTATATTGCCTTAGGCTAGTCTCAAACTCATGGACTCAAGTCATCCTTCCACCTTGGCCTCACAAAGTGCAGGAATTACAGGCATGAACCATCTCTCCCAGCCTTCCTGTTATCGTCTATAGGTATTTTCTTTGTGGTGACCATGAGGCTAGATAGAACATCTTATAGTTGTACCAGTCTATTTTAAACTGATAATAACTTAATTACAGTCACACACAAAAATTCTACTTTTGCTTCTCCAACCATTCACACTTTGTTATTTATGTCACAATTTACATTTTTAAATTTTGTATACACATTGAAAAATTTTGTAGGTTTTTTTTTGTAGTTATTCTTTTTATAATTATAAAATTTTATTCTATTCTTAATCCTTTTGTCTTTTAACATTTATACTACAATTGAAAGTGATTTATACACCACCTGTACAGTATTATAACATTCTATATTTATCTATATATTTGCTGTTACCAGTGGGTTTTATGCTTTCATATGCTCTTGTGATGCTGTTGAGCATCATTTTGTTACAATTTAAAGAATTCTCTGGCTGGATGTGGTGGCTCACACCTATAATCCCAGCACTTTGAGAGGCCAAGGTGGGTGGATCATGAGATCAGAAGTTTGAGACCAGCCCAGTCAACATGGTGAAATCCCATCTTTACTAAAGATACAAAAACTTTTCTGGGTGTGGTGGCACCCAGCTATAATCCCAGCTACTTGGGAGGCTGAGGTAGAAGAATCGCTTGAACCCGTGAGGTGGAGGTTACAGTGAGCAGGGATGGCACCATTGCACTCCAGCCTGGGCGACAGGGTGAGATTCTGTCAAAAAAAAAAAAGAAAAAGAATTCCTCTTAGTATTTCTTGAGATACAGGTTTAGTGGAGATAAACTTCAGCTTTTGTTTGTCTGGGAAAGTCTTTCTCCTTCATTTCTGAAAGACAGTTTGCTGGTTATAAGATTCTTGGTTGATGTTTTGTCATTTTTTTCCCAGCACTTTTTTTTCTCTATCATTCTCTTCTCTTCTGGCCTTCAAGGTTTCAGCTGAGGAGTCCATTGATGGTTTTATAGGGGATCTCTTGCATGTGACAAATCACTTTTCTCTTGCTGCTTTGAAAATTCCTTATCTTTGATGTTTGGCAACTTGGTTATAATGTATTTTGGTGTGATTTCATCCTATTTGGGTCTTTTAGATGTGATGAAACTGCAATTCCATATATCTCCCAAGATTTGGGAAGTTTTCAACATTTCTTTAAATAAATTTTCTAATCCTTTCTCTCTCTTCTTATAAAATTTACATAGTACACAAACTAGTTTGCTAGATGGTGTCTCACAGGTCCTTGGATTTTCTTTACTATTTTTCCTTGTTTCTCTAACTAGATAATTTCAAATGACCTGAGTTTTTTTTTTTTTTTTTTAAATTCCTTCTTCTGTTTAATCAAGTCTGCAATTTAATTTCTTGAATTTTTCAGTTTAGATATTAGGTATTGTATTATTCAGCTCTAGAATTTCTATTTGGTTCATTTTTATGGTTTTATTTCATTGTTGTTAGTCTCATTTTGTTCATGTATAATTTTCCTGATTTTATTTAGTTGTCTGTCTGTGCTCCCCTGTAACTCACTGAGCTTCTTTAAGATGATTAATTTGAATTCTTTGTCAGGCAATTCATATGTCTCTATTTCTTTATGGTCAGTTCTCGATATTTATTATTTTGTTTCTTGTTTGTGTCATATTTTGTTAATTTTTGGTGCTTTTTGTAGTTTTTGTTGGTGCCTGCACATTTGAAGAAATAGCCGCCTCTTCCAATCTTTTAAGACTGGCTTCAATAGGAAAAGATCTTCACCAGTAAACCTGATTAGAGATTCTAGGAGCCTCCCAAACCTTTTCTGTAGATGTGCATTGCATTCTCTACTTCTCTCTCTTCCTCTCAACAAAGAAATTTTAGGGTTGTGCACCTTCACTCAATTACAAGGAGCCATGCTGGCCACAGTAAGCTGCTAACCCCTTTTCCCTAGGGCAGTGCAATAAAAGACCAGGACATTGGATGCATGCTTCACTCTTCTCCCTCATCTCCTGGGAAAGAAATGTTAGGGCTATATACTTTCTCCCAATCTTTCAGGACCATGCTGGCTACAGTAAGCTGTCTGCCCCATGTTTTTCATTCTTAGATATCCCCGGGTGTCAAAACTATGCTGGTTTCTTTAGCACTCTGAGTGAGGTAGAACAGAAACAGACCTCTCAGCACTCCAAAAGGCTGGGAATGTTGGATGCATACTCCTTTCTTTCCCTCTGAGAGAGGAGTTGTCGGCTGAATCAATCTTTCTTGGCACTGAATTATGCCTGAGGAAGGAAGTGATGTGAGTAAAGTGAAATTGCTCTTCTTGCCCATTTCAATGTGGCATTTTGGTTTTTGTGCTCCTCTTGGTTACTATAACTTCTTAAGTGAATTTTGAGCTTCTCATAAAGATATTTGGGTCCAAATATCATTGTTAAATTGGTGTTTCTGTGGCAGGATGAGGGCTGAGAATTCCTATTCTGCCCTCTTGTTGACAGCACTCCAAACCTACATCATATTTTAAAGCTAGCTAAATATATTTTGTTAGTCAGAAGGCAGCTCTTTTTGTGCTGTATGCTTAACATATAGTAATGACACAGATACAAGTAAATGTGTTTTAAGCAGGAAACAATAAATCAGTGTTTCTTAACATTTATTTTTGGAACACTTCTTCCAAGAGGAGAGGAAATTATTCTCTGTCTAATTAACTGTGGAAAACACTTGAATAAAGTTATACAAATTAATTTACAGCAAGTTTATTCAGCCTGTAATATACTGATGGGCCTTGGATATCTCCAAAGGTGAGTATGCAATGCAACGTTCTCCAAACTCATGTTATCTCAGAACCATTTTTATGTGGAGCATCCTATGGACTAGGCATTCTTAGAACAACTTTGGAAAACAATAGACTAGAGACAGAAAGATGTACCAGTTCTATCATTTACATTGAGTTTTGCTATTGTAAAGCATGTATGTTGAATTTTCATGTTGACTTTTTGCATAAGATAAAGATGACAGCAGAGTAAATCATTCTCTTTCTACTTCCAATATATTGAATGTCATCTACAAAACCTCTTGTTGTGATAACCTTAAATACCTAGTTGACAGCAAAGATATCATGAAGATAAAACAAAGCAAGAAGAAAAAGAACACAGTTTCAGGAAGAATAATGGATGCATTAAAATAAGTCATTTACTGAGGGGCAGATAAATCTGGGCATGTTACAGTCAGAAATAATGTACCATCAGAGGATTGAAAGGACACTCAAACACTTGCTTAATTTGGGTAATGATGATTATCTATTCGAAGAATGCTCTATGTCTACATTAGCTATAAAACTGTTTTTAGTCATGAAAAATATATTCACAAAACTAAATTGAAACAATTTTGTTTTAATAACATTACCAGTTTAATTAACAAATACACAAATGATGAAATTATGGGCAGCATATTTTAAATTAAGATTGCTAACCTAAATTTCAAGAAATAAACACAATTTATGCTTGTTCAGAATTCACAAAAAGCATTTACAATTAGACTATGTTCTTGCATGAAACTTTTTGCCCACTCATGGTGAACAGAGTTCTTCCCTAGGGTTGGGAATAACGAGGATGAATGAAATCTTCAGATAATTCAAAAGCTTAATTTTAGTTCACAGTTCCAATTTCCTTCTCTAGTAAATCATATCACTGCTGCTAAAAACTAGGAAACATGACTAATTTTAGTTTACTTTTCCAACTCCTGCTCACACATTAACTTAATGAGCAATGAGAGTTCATAAAGTATAGCGCAGAAGAGAGAAGAGGGGAAAAAAAAAGAACATCCTGAAAAAAAAAGTCTACTGGCCAGGTAATCATTTCTTAAATTAATCAAGAAAGCAATAGCAAAATTGGAATTCAAAACAATGCTGACAGAGTGAAAAGCCTCTTTAATGATATTGTTAAGATACCTACTGAAAAAAGTGACCACTTTTATTTACAGGCTCAGGCTGTTTGGAAAACATGCATATGCACACTACTTAAAGTAAGGGCAACAACCAGTGTACATTTTGTTAGTAATGACATTCTGTGGTCGAGTTTTTTGACGATTTCTTATCTTAAACAAAAGAGATGAAAGGACTCCACAAGAACAGTCTGGATCCATATTGCCAAGCACCAACTAGGTCCACAGCAATTGCCATTGAATGTATGAAAGAATGACAAAATGAAGAAATGGCAGAATAAGGGGATGCTGCCTTTGATATTAGTTCTTATTTTATGCCCTAGTTGTTCATTTGTGCCTAATTTCTTTTTAATTTTGTGAACTGCCTAATATGTCATTTTCTCTAGGCCTAGGATCTTTTCCCTTGTCCCCTATTTTGCCTTGCTCTTGCCCCCTACTGATGGACTTCCTTGATGCCAACTGCCTTCCTAACTACCGGGTTTCCAAGTTTTGCTTACTCTTGGGATCTTCTTTTATACTACAACTTCTCTCATCCTCCCTGACTACCATGTGTAGGGCCAATCAAATCTGCAGCTACTGATTTCCTCCACACTTACCTGTTTTCTTGTTCACTTCCTCCCTGTTGGGTCTGGTCCCACAGTCTGTCTCCCTGTCTCCAGTTTATCTGCCCTACCACTGTGAAGTTACCTGAGGGCATACATGGTTACCTCAAGGTATGTCCATGAATGTGACTCTATTTAAATGACTAGATATTTTTAAGTAACGCCATCAGTCCAAGTTTGTGGACATACTCATAATCCACAAGAAGACTCCTCACATATGGCCAGACAATGACTATAACCATTGGAGGAGCTTTATGTCATTTCAAGTTCCCAGAGGTTCTAGCTTTTACTATCTGATGTGAAGATTCTGATGCACAGTCAGATTCAGGAACCACAGGCTGGTGTGTCATATTCTTTACACTGAATTGGCTTCTGAACACCAGCTGTGATTCATCTGGCCAAAGCAGCTTGGATGGCAGTGCTGTAGTTTCTACTATTTCTTACTTCAGATAATTCTCTTACCTCTTAAATTTTGGAAGATTTTAAAAAATAATTCAACTTTTTTTTTTTTTTTTTAGACCAAGTCTCACTCTGTCACCCAGGCTGGAGTGCAGTGGCACAATCTTGGCTCATTGCAACCTCCACCTCCCAGGTTCAAGCAATTTTTTTCAATCCTCAGCCTCCTGAGTAGCTGGAATTACAGGTGCCAGCCACCATGCGTGGCTAAGTTTTTTTTGTATTTTTAATGAAGAAGGGGTTTCACCAACTTGGCCAGGCTGGTCTTGAACCCCTGACCTCATGATCAACCTGCCTCCACCTCCCAAAGTGCTGGGATTACAGGTGTGAGCCACCGCACCCAGCCTAGAATCCAACTTTTTAATGTAGAATTGTAGAAAAGAGCATAGAGATTCCTTTTAAAAATTAAAAATGCAACTACCATATACTCCATTCCACTTTTGTGTGTATACCCAAAAGAATTAAAAGCAGGATCTACATCACAGCAACATTATTTACAATAGCCAAAAATGGAAGCAAGGCGTCCATTTATTGATAAATGGCTAAGCAAAACGTGGCGTGTGTGTTTATGTATGTATGTGTGTGTGTGTGTGTGTGTGTGTGTGTGAGAGAGAGAGAGAGACAGAATATTATATATATATAATACACATACAAAATATTCTCTTTATATATATAATAGAATACTATTCAGCCTTTGAAAAGAAAGAAATTCTGACACATACTACAATATTAATGAACCTTGAAGTCATTATGCTAAGTGAAATAAGCCAACACAAAAGACAAATACTGTATGATTTCACTTATATGTGGTTCTTATAATATTCCCGGGGGCTGGGAGGAAAGGGGAATGGGGAATTATTGTTTAATGTGTATAAAGCTTCAGTTTTGCAAAATGAAAAATGTTATGAAGATGAATAGTAGTGATAATTACATAACAATATGAATGTACTTAATACCTTTGAACGTTATCTGTAAATAATTGTAAAGATGGCCAGTTTTGGTGCTGAGAACATGGGTTCACACGTCTGTTTGTCCACGTGTCCAGCCTTTGCCCACGCAGCTTTCAGTCATGGCCTCTGTAATCGTAGGCATGGGAAAGCCCGCCCCTGACTTCAAGGCCACTGCCGTAGTGGATGGCGCTTTCAAAGAGGTGAAGCTGTTGGACTACAAAGAGAAGTACGTGGTCCTCTTTTTCTACTCTCTGGACTTCACTTTTGTGTGCCTCACGGAAATCATCTTGTTCAGTGACCATGCCGAGAACTTCCGCAAGCTGGGTTGCAAAGTGCTGGGCATTTCAGTGGACTTTCAGTTCACCCACCTGGCTTGGATCAACAACCTCCAGAAGGAGGGAGGCTTGGCCCTCCAAACATCCCCTGCTTGTTGACATGACCAGAAACTTGTCTGAGAATTATGGCGTGCTGAAAACAGATACAGACATTGCCTACAGAGGCTGCTTTATCAATGATGGCAAGCGGGTCCTTCCCCAGATCACTGTTAATGATTTGCCTGTGGGATGCTCCATGGATGAGGCTCTGCGGCGGGTCCAGGCCTTCCAGTACACGGAAGAGCATAGGGAAGTTGGTCCTGCTAGCTGGAAGCCTGGCAGTGACACGATTAAGCCCAATGTGGATGACAGCAAGGAATATTTTTCCAAACGCAATTAGGCTAGCTGACAGATAGTGAGCCTGTGCCCTTACCTGGGTGCCTGTGTTGGCCCAGGAAAGGCCAGACCTGCCCCTCCAAAGTCCACAGTCTGGGACCCTAGAAGGCTAGGCCAAGGCCTTCTCATGCCTCTCCTTGGGAGCTGGTGAATAGTGATACCCTCCTCCAAGCCCACCTGGCCACACACAGGCCTAGAGGTGACTAATAAAGTATAAGGGACAGAAAAAAAAAAAAACTTGATATTCTGTTATGTATGTTTTATTACAATTTTAAATATCTTTCTTGGTCTTTGGTTTCTAATTCTAAGATTCCATGATGCAATAGATACAGTTTGCAAAATCAAAATTAAATTTCTAAGCTAGAATAAAAATGTTGTGGTCATACCTCGCCCAAATAGTATAACATTCAATTAATATCACTGAACATCGATCATATTCAAGGCACTATGTTAGGTGCTGTTGGAGGGGTGGAAGGGTAGAAGAATGTATAGGACAGAATCTCAGGCATAGGAAAATTCTAAATCTACTTGAAAGGATAAAATATATACACTAGTTACTACACTTTCACATGGTAAATAAAAGAGGAATTACACATCATGGGAAAACACAGAAAGAAGAGTTTGGAGCCTAAGTGATGGCTTCATGGAAGAGGTGGTGTCTGATCTGAGTCTTAAAGGCTGGGGAGCACATTGACAGGCAGAGATTTTGGATGGCTATTCCAAATGGAAGGAGGGAGCAGCAGCTGGAAAAACATGGGCAGCATTCCAGGAACAGGGAACTGTCGGTTTGGCCTGGAGCCTGAGAGAGACGTAGTAGCCTTTTGGAGATAGGTGGTCAAGGTGGGTTCGATCTACTTTGACCTCATTTGAGGCAAGAAAAAGCCGTAGTTAGAATAAGCTCAAAAATAGAGCACTTTTAAATAGGTTTTTAACATGTAATCTGCAGTGGTTATCTTAGGTTTTGTGCATGCAGGTGGGATATGAGCCAGGAAACTATTACACAGCTGTGTGAAACTTAACCACTTGGAGTACAAAATCAACTCTAGAAATAAAAGTATGGGGAGCGGGCAAGATGTTGTAGGAGGCATTAGAGAGGATATGGAGCTGTGGAAGGAGCACCAGATTGGGAGCCAAGGCAGGTTCTAATCTGATTTTACTAGCTCCTTCTTTTACAATCTTGGAAAGTCATTTGCCATTTCAGATGTTCAGTTTCCTCAACTTTAACATTTGGAGTTTAGACAGAACAATTTCAGTGGCAACTTTTAGCACTAAAGTTCCAGGATTCCACCTTGAACTGATGGTTTGGGAGAGTCATCCCAAAAGAAGTAGTGGTGAAAGCCTAAATCACCCAGGAGGAGAAAGTCAAAGAGAAGATATGAGCTATCATAAAAGATTCTTATGTCTCTTTTCTACGTATGGCAAACAGGCTATATCTCATCACCATTGTGTTGACAAAGGGAATTGACAGATAAAAACATAAGAACACAAAAAGAACAGTCATGTGCATTAAGGAGTCCCACATGTGCCCCTAACACTCAGGCTACACTTTTTCTCCCACAGGAAGTTAATGAAGTTGAGTCCGACCTGATCAAATTTACTTGTGCCTCCCCAGAGAATCTGTCTCCTATGATGCTCTGCACAGTTGTGAGGCAACCTGGACTGGTTTGGCAGGATGGCAGCACCAGGGAGGGGAGCAGCTGAGATCCTGAGGGCATGTGTCTGTTTTTATGGTCCCTTCCTCTTGGCCTGAATGATGGCACCACCATCACTCTGGCAGGCCTGGCAGCGGGTGCAAGACCATTGTTTGTGTTTCCCGGCTCTGCAACAATAAAAGCAGGGCCAGGGAAATGGCAGCTGCTCCATTGAGCAAGGCTGTGGTTTGTTTCTAGATAGCTTGGCAGCTGACATCAGACACACATCATTATTGTTTATGAAGATGCATTCTACTGTCATTTAGCATTCCACTGCTGAACAAAAAGATTAAAGGACTGAATGAACACAGTACTTGGTTTGATGCTGTTTTACTTATACTCTAGAACTTCAAGAAAGCACAATCCAAAGCCTAATTTGTGCAATGCACGACAGCTTTTAAGCTCTGCTATTAATGAACTAGACTTAACCAGGTACTAAAGAAGATCCAAATGGCCCTCACATTCATTTCATCCCAATGACAGTAACACCTTGCCTTAGAATAGATTTTTCACTGTTATTATCATATGACTATAGGTCCTATTACTTTTCTCATTTGAGAACTCATATCTATTCCAGTTTAAGAAAAAATGTCATTCTTACCAGATCTCAATAAATAGTGAGTTTATTTCTGCTATTCTTTTTTTTTTTTTTTTTTTTTAAGATGGTGTCTCCTCCTGGGTTCAAGTGATTATCTTGCCTCAGCCTCCCTGAGTAGTTGGGACTACAGGTGCATGCCACCACGCCCAACAATTTATTTTTATTTTTATTTTTAGTAGAGATGAGGTTTCACCATGCTGGCTAGGCTGGTCTTGAATTCTTGACCTCAGGTGATCGGCCCACCTCGGCCTCCCAAAGTGCTGGGATTACAGGCATAAGCCACCATGCCCGGCCTTTCTGCTAGTCTTAACATACCTTTTAGAACATTAGCCTTAGGAGACTATGGAATTTACAGTTTGGGTTGAAAAAGATGTACTGTATATTAAATTCCATATGAACAGAGAATCATTTTCTATTTTGTTTACTGATGCCTAGAATTGGATTTGGTGCACAGAAGATGCCCCATAATTATTTGTCAGATTAATAAAAAAGAAGGCTCATGATAGTAGCCAGGCCTTTATTGCAATAATTGCAGGTCAGAAGCCTTTAGAAATCTGTAAATATCTCTTGACCAAATATTTTAATTAGGACCTATTGTCTCTCACAGAAGCAAAGTTCTCTATTAGCAACTATAGTTGTGGTCCAATAAAAGTGTGTTTCAAAGGAAAACCCCCAGTAGATCTTAGGACTATTTGATGACGATAACAATGATGTAGAAAAACTAAGATAACATTTCCATCTGGGAAAACTTTGCTGATGGCCTTGTGGACACAAGATGAGAATGGGCCCTGGCATACTTGTGTATATTTTATGTTCAATGATAATATTTATATATATTCACATATAAAATAACACTCAAAGAGTTCTAATGTCCATATGTCCTAATGTTGGTTGGCCACTTACACTCTAAACTGAGTTATATAAGAGATTCAAGCTATAGATATGGTGATTCATTCTGCCAAAAAAAAAAAAAATGGTTTCTGTTGCATTGTTTTGATGTTTCCTGAATTTAATATTAGTCTATTGATTTGTTTTATTTCTTCCCAGCACCCAGAAGTTCATATTCCGAAGGAATACTTTTATTAGTGCATCTTTAACAACTGATTGAAAACAATATTTCCAAATTCACTTTTGGGTGGAATAATGTAGGATGTATATATCAATTTAAAGAACTTCTTAAATTGAACATTAAGTGGCATTTACACAACGCTGAAAATATTGCAGTGGATAAAATGCCTTCAACACAATAGTTTTTAGTGGTGTATTGTGCCACCTAAAATCTTTAGTAGAAGTACACAGATCTCCATAAAAGAGATAACTGATATGGGATAAATTAGCATATCAGTCTATGCATAGATATTTCAGGGAGGATAGAGAGGATCATAGTCTTAGTGGCCAAAATATATGTGTTCTTTATTTACTATTGTGGAGAATCAAAGCACAAGGCATTTCAGACTGGAACATTACACAGACCGCAAGGCAACCCAAGAAGGAAACTTGTTGAAAGCTAATATAATTGATGATCACTAAGAATCAAATGTGACTATTGGAAAAGTATATGGAGAGCAAACAGGTTACTATCAATGCAGCCACTCCAGGATGAGGAGGGATAAACATGGAAATGAATGAGGCCAAAACACTGGGTGGAGTGTTCATGTGTCTGAAAGCTAGATCTCAGAGAAAATGCAACATGAAAGCAAACAGATGGGGTAATAGCGAGCCAAAAAAAAAAAAAAAATGCTAAAGGACTTTATGCTTTCTTCTGTTTAGCTAAGCAGCACCTGATAAATCAGTGCATGATTTCATCTGTATAAAACTATGTAAATCCTTGGAAGGGGGGGGCATGAGAATTATCTACTAAATATGAAGATTTCCAAAGTAAGGAGTACTTATTTTGCAATAGGCAATAAAAATCAAGCCTAATATTTCTTAGGCAAGTTCTAGGTTATCAAATTGCCCTTTTAAATATTTTCATACTTTTCTTTGTGTGTGAAACTGCTAAGGGTTGACTTAAATGGTACATTTGGCATTTTACTTCTGCCTTACTGCTTGAAGAAACTGGGAGAGCTCTTAAATTTCAAAGTAATGTACTTCAGTCTAATTAATTACTAATTATATCAGAAAACATTGGAGATCCAGATACATTGAAGAATTAAATGTAAAAATGAACACATACATACATAAATGAACATATAGATGAATACTTTTGTGACCTTGGAATATAAAATTACTTCCTGTACTTGGTTGAATAATTTGATATTATTTCTAAAAATTCATGTCTACATGTACCTGTGAATGTGATGTCATGTGGTCTCTGTAGATTACATCTGCAGAAATTAAGATGAGGTTATATTGGATTGAGATGGGTCCTAAATCCAATATGACTGGTATCCTTATAAGAAGAGGGAAATTTGGACACAGAGTCACAGATATACAGAGGAAAAGACTGTGTAAAAGTGGAGGAAGAAACTGGAGCGATGCATTTACAAGCCAAGGTATGTCACCAAAAGCTAGGAGAGAAGCATGGAGGGGTTTTTCCCTCACAGCCCCAGAAGGAACAACCCCTACTAAGATCTTGATTTTGGACTTCTAGCTTTAAGAATTATAAGGGATAAATTTCTGTTATTTTAAGCCATCGAGTTTGTGATCATTTGTTATATCAGCCACAGGAAAATAATGCACTTCCTAAATATAAAAAGGAAAAAAAGAAAAGAAACCGTACATACAGGTTGGTTATTTGATTTAATAACAAACTTAAATGTCTGTATGTAAAAATATACATAACTAAAATTAAATGACAAGGAACTGAGGAAAATACTTGAAACATTTATGCCAGACACATAGTTAATATCCTTACTATAGAAAGAGTATATAAATAATAAACACTCATTAAAAAGTTGTGCTAAGGATATGAATAGACAATTCATGAAAGAAGAAATGAAAATGTCTAATAAATATATATAAATGCATTCCATATTCCTAATAACTAAAAACAAAATAAAATAAACTGCTTTTACTTACCAAATTGGCAAATAATAATAGCAAAAATGTGCGACATTGCTTTAAGTACTTTATATATCACTAACTTATTTAACACTTGTAACAATCCTGTGAGGACATAGTTATTATCTTTGTTGTATGGAGGAACCCAAGGTCATATATTAATATAAATAATGTAAGGTAATGTTATCTTCATGTTTTAAATGAAGGAATGACGCCATAAAATAACAAAGGTGTACTGAAATGGCCACTCATATACACTACAGATTGGAGGGTAATTGGGAAAAATGTCTCAAGAATTTTAAACATAATTACATCTTTTGACACAAGATTTCACTTTTAGCAATTTGTCCTATAAAGATAAAACTGGAAGGAAACAAAGTGTTAACAGGTGTTATCTCCGTGTAATTAAGATACATTTTACTTTATTTTATTTTTATTTTTTTTGAGATGGAGTCTCACTCTGGACCAGGCTGGAGTGCAGTGGCATGATCTCGACTCACTGCAACCTTCACCCTGTCAGATTCAAGCGATTCTCCTGCCTCAGCCTCCTGAGTAGCTGAGATTACAGGTGCCTGCCACTGTGCCTGGCTACTTTTTTTGTATTTTTAGTAGAGATGGAGTTTCAACATCTTGACCAGGCTGGTCTTGAACTCCTGACCTCATGATCCACCTACCTTGGCCTCCCAAAGTGCTGGGATTATAGGCATAAGCCACCGTGCTTGGCCTAAGACGTATTTTATAGCCTTCTAATATACTTTATAAGAGTTTTTCCAATTTTTAAGTTGTGTTTCCTAAGTTTTAAAATTTTTAGCATGTAGTCTGTGAATAGTGCCACCTAGAGTTTGGCAGTGCACAACTTGATGGCCCTGATACTTTTTAAAAAGCAGATAGGAATTTCTGTATATAATTGACGGTTTCTTCTGTTACTGAGAAATCAGACCTGGAGGATGGGAAGATTCGTGGTGTCGGGCATGGGGCAGCGGGGTGGTGGAAAGCAGCGGTCATCTTTTCAATATAAGCCTTTGTCCTTTAAAGGAGTCATAGCCATGTATAAATTATTTGATATTTTTTCTATTTATCCTAGGTAAGTGCCTGGTAAACATTTTATTCACCAGTTTTTAGGTGGAAAAAATGAGGTCTACATTGTTTGCCTTACTTAGAATTCAAAAACTCAGCCTGGAGTCCAATTATGGCCTGCTTTCAGCAAGAGTGTATGCACGGATGACATATATCATTCTATTTGTTTCCAACTTATTCCCTTATTTTCTTTTCTATTTTTCCCCTAATTTGTTTAAATGTATTTTTTGTTAACAAAGTGTATGCATCTTTATAGACCTCCTTAAGTCTTTTCTGTAAAATAAGGCAGAGTATAAATTAAAAGTTAGTTTTTTAAGAACTTCAATCCAATGCTCATTAGTAAAACTGTGGTGGTGGAGAGATAAATCATTTTTTTTTTAACACATCTACATTTTAAAAACTGGGAATCAAATAAAATATAAACTAGTAAATGAGATATAATGAAAACTAGTGTAAGTGACATCAAGATTAATGTGAAGTGAACATTTTTAGTAAAGTGATCACCAAGTACCACTGAAAGGTGAATTGTGTCATATTTCCAGTGCCACTCTGTTGTAAGCCCTTTTAAAATCTGGGTCCCTCAGGTTGTACCTTTCTTTTAACAGCTATACTTTGGAGACAGGTGATGCTGCGTTCAATCTTCACAGCTAAATTTTTGATTTATTATTGATTTGGGAATACTTCATGTATGAAGTCAAAAGGGAACAAATGAAACAATGACATTTGGAAAGCAGTAAAATCTGAGGGTAAGAGTTCAGAAGAAATAAAATATTCCCTAATAGCTACTAAAAACAAATAAAAATTAAAATGCACAATTACACTTAGAAAAGTTCAAAAAGTAGAGGAGTTTCACATGTTTAAGAGGAAATAAATCATTTTATTCACAATGGCCTCCATCAGGTGGCCCAGGGTATCATGTATAATTTTCTGCTTACCAAAAAGAAACATTAATACCTTGGCTAAATTCCAAAGGGATCCAAAAGAGAGAAACCAAGATGATAAAAGGCCAAGAGAAATGAATCAGTGAAGAAATATTAGAAAAAATTAATGTGTGCAATGAAGAGCAAAAGAGGAGAGAGGATTGGGGATTTTTCTTAAATACTTAAGAAAAAGTACTACAAATGAAAAGTTGGAGACTCCGACAGGAATTAGGGACAGTAAGCAACCTGCTTAGGGCCCAAGATACTTTTGGGGCACACAAAAAATTGCTAAGTTCTTTTAAAAATCGAAAGGAGAAATGAACATTATATACTAATGAATATATATAAATGGATCAAGCCTGAATTATATTTGTCTTTATACCAACCATATTTGCAAAACATAATTTTTAATTTTTTTTGGAGGCAGAGGCCTACAAGAGTAAATGTGCCTAGTGCTTATGAAAAATGTGCCCCTAGAGCTAACCCTGCACATTTTAGAGAAATATTAAACCAAAGTAATCTCCGTAGAAGGTTGCTCACAGATGCTGCGCACAGATAATTTCGGGGGCTGACAGGGAGACACCCTGGTTTGAGACTAGAAGGAAGAAGAGGCTCACCCCAAAAAAAACCCAGTAAGACCCTGAACACTCTGCATCTGTGAAAATCCAATGGCACTGTCTTGATGTCTTCCCATGTGTAAAACTCCCACATAATTGATGCTCACAGTAATGCCTTGAGGCGGGATTTGTTATTTCCTTTGTACAAATCAGAAAGTTGGAACTTAGAGAAAGATTACATAACTCACCAATGGCTACAGGTTAGAAATGGAGCTATAGTCACGCCTGGATCTGTTACTATAAGCAGCCAGTCCTTTCTCTTGCCAAGTTAACATGCATCACAACACACAACTAGAAAATCAAATAGGCATCATTTTCACTCACTCCATACCACCCTTACCCAACTCCTCATCACCTCACCAAGACCCTTCTTAGATTTGTAAATCAATGCTCATTTAGTTTTGTAAGTTACTTCCTAAACATACAGTGCCATATTTAATAACTATGTTTGCAAATCCAAATTTTCTTTGATATTGTAAGAAAAGAGCATTTATCTTTGAATAGAAGCTCTTTAATTGGATGAAAATGTTCTTTTAAATAATTTAGATCCCCTTAATATACACTTATGAGATATAAAACTTTCTAAGGGTTTTTAATCTAAAAACTGGATTTGCTCTTAGGGAATGTAGTGGATAAGTGATGATGAGTAATTGAATATCATTCTCAAACAAGAATACCTATTTAGAATCAGGTCTTCTAGATTGATCAAAAACGTACGTGGCAATGTATACTTTGATATTATAATTGCTTGGGGTTTATTTTAGGAGAGACTTCTCCAGAGAGTTAATGGATATATTTGTGGATTATCTAATTCCTTGGCATTTTTTACTGTGTAGTTAAAGGATATTGGAATTGCTCAATCAGAAAAGTGATTGTATTATTAAAAGAAATGGAGAATTTTTATTCTACAAAATTTCTCCTAGGGAGAATATCATGTATTTTTAGAAAAAGAAACCATTTGGGCAAACTTCTTAGTATGGAAGATGAGATCCCTATGGTTTAATTAATCAACCTACAAAGCATGTGCGTCTTGTCCCTAGAAAGCCTTATGGCTGAGAGCCCTATATGCAGGGTTTGAGTGGACCATGTTGGCATGGAAGATGGGCAGAGTTAAATGGCTCTGCACAGAAGATGGGGGAGGGATTTGAAGTGTCCAGGAGAAGATCCAAAGGGAGAGAAGAATTAAAAAACTAGTCAGAATGATCAGAAAGAGAGAAGAGTTGGGGATGTCTGAGACTGGAGCTTGGGAGATACATATATATATAATTTTGAGATATATATATATGTAGATTATATAATTATATAATTTATATAATTTTATATAATTTATAAAAATAGATATAATTTTTAGATATATATATATATATATATATATATAATTTTTAAGTTGTTTTTTGTGAAGTTTGCAAAGCAAATCTCCTTTCTCTCTCCTCAAGGTCTTTAGTAAAGTCTATCTTAATAATGCTTTTGAGAGGGAAGCTTCTTTTCAAGGAACTGAAAAAGGTGCTGAGTTATGAGTCACAGTTGGTCCAAGGAAAACCCAGAGGCTGCAGACCTGGAGGCAGGAGGTAGAAGACCAGAGGCAGAAATATCTTGGTCCCGTTTAAATTTTACTCCAAAGGCAATGCCATACGTTGGGAAAAGCAAAAGCATCCACATCCCTGCCCAGCACTGAATGTAGAAGGAAATTAATGTTTGTGACAGGGAAATTATTTAAAACGTCAGGGAACATTTTCCTGTAAAATTCTAAGAGTGTAAAACTAAAATATATTAAAGAGATTCATTTTCCCTAGTGATTTTTAAATCAATATTATAATCATATAAAGCTTGTTGGTATGGCTTCATTTATATATATATATATATATGTAAGGATTATATAACATATATTATATAAGCTATATAGTTATATATTATATAAGTTATATAGTTATATATTATATAATATATACATTATATATTATATAGTTATTACAACTATAATAACTTTATGATTCAAGTCAATGTTATAGATGAATACTGGTTTTTGCCCAGTGATTTTTATTGTCATTGCCATAATAATGAAGATGAGACATATTATTTTAGTATCGATCTTTTGGGAGGACAGCTACTCTCAACTAAATACTGATATGACTAGGACAGGTGATATGATCATTACCCCCTAAGTGACTTAGATACAAATCCTTGGTGTGGTACACAAATGTTTTCCACACTTGCTTCTATTATTTAGCAGTGGTCTCTCCATATCAACTATTTCACAATATTTAAGTTGTTTATTTACCTTTATGTTTTCCTTAGAAACTCAGCAGGTTACTCTGAATAGGCCTATGCAAAATAAACAATTAATAGAGACATATAATCTCGGTAATCCATGTGTCAAAAACCGCTTCTTTTTCTTTATATAGTTGGTCTTTATGAGAATTACTGTAGGTCTCCACTTTCTTTATTTTACAAAATAGCCAAGAAGATAGCTGAGTTTTAGCCTGTAATCCCTGGAGCTCTGTTGCTTTCCTGAAATGACCGGAAAACATGGGTTACATCTAATTAATGTTGTTAGAAGAATGCACTAAACAGAAGTTGTCAAAACCAAGTGATTAGAGATTTAGACTTAGGGTTTAATGACATGTGCAACTTCCCAAGAGTTACTGCAAATAGAATATAACTCCTTCAAGTCTATGAGGTCCAAGGTTATTTTTTTAAAGCCTTATTAGTAAATTTTTAAAAAATCATAGAGTATGGTGCCAGCAAGTATTTTCAAATGGAATTTCTTTTAATTTTGTCAAATAGCAAATATTTGGTGTTTCACAAATTTGAAACCTTTTCTCATAAAAACCAAAGGGAGGTGTGAGATGAAACACTCTCAATAGTTAAGACCTGAAAGTTTTGATAAGAAAAAGCAAACTTTGGGGCCTATATTATTCAAATTGACTGTCTACATTAATGAAGCTCACCGGGTAAGTTGGACTTTTTCACTTATCCAGTGTAAACACACTCACAGCCCAATATCTTTGCAAATTTCACACTGTATTTACCAACCATAAAATCTCTGCAAACACTGGACAGGATCACCTCTTGCTACCTGGTAACAATGCTTATAAATGTATTTATTCAGATAAGATAACAAAGTGCATTTAAAAAAATATTTCTCGGAAGATATTTTAGAAATGTTTTTTAGCAATCTGAACTCTTCATTCCCTGTTCTGCATAGATGCTGCCAATGGAAGAGTCTGAGGTAGTTAACTAAATAATTTTTTATTGTCAAAGTTATTTTTCAGAATGCTTTCATAAGATACATTAATGTAACTGAGTCAAAGATGATTTTTAAATCATTATCTTTCTGAATACACATATGACCTACATGACCTTCATACTGTCAATGTGACCTGAGGACTCTAAGTTCCTTCCATTTATTTAGAGTTCATTTGAAGCAATTTTGTTCTCCACTAATTAACTCCAGCTAACTTTTTGTCTGCCTTAGCAGTGGAGTTTATCTGGATTCTGTTCTAAGAAAACCCCATTAGATTTTACCAGTGACTGCTGTTCAGTTCTTCCATTTGCCTTATCCTTGGCCTTTACCAGCTTGGGGTCAATCCTGTGTGATTTCTAAGAATTGTTCCTTGAATATGTCCCTAGGAGTAGTGCTCCAACCCAGGCCTCTTTCCCAAACAGAGTGGGTGCCTTCCTCTCCTTCCAATATGATTGGCCACAAGACTCCAATAGCGTCTATCCTAGAGCTTGGCTCTTGTTCCTATTCCCTTAAGGTGGTCACTGACTTATCCCTTGGTTACTGATTGAGGCAGATCTAACATTGTTCCACTGTGGCTAACTAAATGCTGCAGAAGGCAATGCTTTCTTTTGAAACTGTTAATATCCTTCCTTAATTCAGAAATAAGTGATTTACCTCTCTGTTTTTATTGGTGTTGAAACAAACAGAAAACTCCTTGGGGATGCAATTCAAAGGTTTATAATTTGTGAGAAGCATATATTTGGCATCATGGAATTCTGAAGTATAAAAAGAGAAGTGCTTGAAATAATGCAGAAGAAAATGAATAAATCAGTTATAATTCCTCCTTGACTAATGAAGGGATTAATCTTCATGCTTTTTCCAGGAACTGACATCAATTCCTTCTTCACTGAATAATTTGATTTGATCTAAAGAAAAACCATCATTCTCAGCAAACTGACAGAAGAGCAGAAGATCAAACACCGCATGTTCTCACTCATAGGCGGGTGTTGAACAATGAGAACACATGGACACAGGGAGGGGAGCACTACACACTGGGGTCAGTTGGGGGGAAATAGGGGAGGGACGGTGGGGGGTGGGAAGCTGGGGAGAGATAGCAAGGGGAGAAATGCCAGATGTAGGTGATGGGGAGGAAGGCAGCAAATCACACTGCCACGTGTGTTCCTATGCAACAATTTTGCATGTTCTTCACATGTACCCCAAAACCTAAAATGCAATAAAATAAATACATGGAAAAAAAAAAGAAAAATATTAGTAAACAAATTTGTATTTTCCAAAAAAGGAAAGTACTGTACAAATGAAAAAAATTGTAGAAGTCAAAACTATTCCTTATGATATCTAACAAATATCAGCAACTTTTAGGAAATTTGCAATTTCCAATAAATAGCCATAGTAGATAGCTTTATAATTTTATTAGTCTCTTTTATTAATGTTCATAGTTTGCAGCTAATCTGATTATACATTATTTAATCCATAACTCTAAATTTCATGTACTTATACAATAGTATCAAAAGCCAAGAAAATCACACTTAGAAGTAATCAGTCAGTAATTCTACATAATATGAAATATGAAATAATGATTTTGTCAATTATTGTAAGCCACATCTTCTTTGCTTAGAACATATATGTTCACAGGAGACTACTCATGAAATTTATTGCAAGAAGATAATTCTATTGTATTAGAATAGAAATAGAAAACCCGAAAAGGGGGCTAAAAGTGCCTGCACCAATCAATCAAAATAAGTGCCCAGAGACACTGCAGAATTTTTTCATGCACCTTTTCTCAGTAAACTACTTTGAAAATTATTTACAAACTTAAAGCTGTTTTCCTTTTAAATGCCTTAATTTGTGAAAAAGGAGTAACGTAAACTATTTTACAACATGAAGTAATAAATAATATGTTTCTTTGAAATATCATCTTTTGGTTGGAAGAAATTTAAAAAAATCCAGTCACCTATTTGATGCATCAATCCCAACTTTGCCTCTCCTGATCTTTCTGATTCCTTTCTTCTGAATATATTCCAGCTTGTTTTTATCTCAAAATATGGCACCCAGAACTCAATCCAATGCTCCAGGTGCAAATTGGCAAGCATAGAGAAGATATGGACTTAACTTCTTTTTTTATTTCTTCGCTTCTTTTCCATCTTCCTTTCTTCCTTTGGCAAATACTTACTGAGGGAGCCTCATCTACGTCTGGCACTGTATTAGAGATGGAGATAAAGACGAACAAAATACAACATGTCCCTAATTTTTAGAGCTTATTGTCTAGTGGAAGATACAGAGAGGAATCAAATAATCCACAAACAGATGTAAAATTGCACTCGTGACAAGTCCTAGTAAAAAATATACAGTCTTACAAAAACCTGTAATAAGAATATTTGAGCTAATTAGGAGATCAAAACGGCTTCTTCTTTCTTGAGCAGAAGCTGAAAGAGAGGCAGAGTTGATAGGTTAAGGAGAAGAAAAAGAAGTGTCTCAGGCATGGAGAAAAACATGTGCAGTGGGACTCAAAGGAGAAAACCTGATGAAAGTTTGAGAGACGGAAGAAAGTCTTGTATAAATGGAGCAAAGAACTGGGGAGTCTGCGGGAGGTGAGGTGCGCCAGAGGGTAGAAGATGCCAGAATGTGAAGGATTATCAAGACAATGTTTTATTTTTAGCCTAGCACAACACATGGAAAAACTTGAGGAACTTGAAATAGGAAAGAGACAAGTTTTTAATTTTTAAAGAATACTATGAACAGTGGATCAGGATTGAGAAGACACCAGAGCATAAGCACATAGATTAGTATAAAGGCTATTGCAGGGGCTGGGCAAGGGGTAATGGCAGGGTGATTGGTGGAGCCAGCAGGAGGAGAATGCATTTGATAAATATTTAGAAAGGAAATTGATAAGACTTGGTAATGCATCATCTAAAGTGGGAGAAGAGTGGACAGGGGTGAGGAAAACTTCCTGGACTTTTGGTTTGTCTCATGTGACCGGATGGGGGGCGTGCTATTCACCGAGGTGGGAAACATTGGAAGAGGGCCAGATTTGGAAGGAAAAATTATGAGTGTAGGTTTGTATGAAGAGTCATTGAAAAGTCCATGAGAAAATATCAAATAGGAAGTGGGATTATATGTGTGGAGTGCAGAAGATTATTTAAGGTAATGATATAAATTTCTGAGTCTTCTGCATAGAGGTGATAATCCAAATCATATGAAAAATCACCAAATGAAAAGAGGAAATGCCAGAAGACTGAACTGAAAGAAACTCAACAATTAATAGCCCTTAGGAAGAGGATGCAAAGAAAGGCAGAGAAAGGAGCAGTTAGCAAGATAGGAGGAAAATCTGGAGGATGTTGGGCTACAGAGGCAAAAGGAATTAAATATTTTTATTAGGAAAGGGGGCTGGCAATTAAATATTGCTGAGAAGTCAAAGATAGAAAGCATCTTTCTAGTTGATCCATATAAATTTACTGCCAACTAAAATCCTTAAACATATTTCAGAAGTAAACAACCTCAAGATCTTAATGACTTGATAGAATCGAGGTTTATTCTTTCTCACATCCCAGTCTGATGAGGTTTAGTTGCTTACTTCAAAGAGGTGACTGAAGAATCACACTGCTTTTAACTTGTGGCTCCACAATCTTGCCACTTCACGGTCTCCTGGCATCATCCTGCTGGCAGAAAGGAGGAAGAGAACACAGAGAAAGGCACACCTGATCTTTACTTCATCTCAGAAGTGACACATGCACTTCCACTCACATGCCACTGTTGGAACCAGTGAATGGAAAACTTTGCTGCAAGACAGCCTGGAAAATATAGAAGAGAAGACATACCAGTGAGCATTTACAGTCTCCATATATCCCTGCTCTGCCTTCATGTAGTTGAAGTCTGGAGCTCAAGTAAAGGATCTTGAATATACAACCAGTAGATCTCTCAGTGTTCGATTCAGCCTATCCATTTCAGCCCACAGGACCTTTGCTCTGCTTGCTAGCTGAAGCGAGAAGGAGCTGAAGTGAAAATGGGCTTGGCTGAGTTTGAGATGTCATTCTCACCACTGCTTACATGTGGACCTACCTTTGCAGTCTGGTATAGCTAAGGGCTCTCCAAGCTTCAAGCCAATGATAATTCAAATCATCTAACTCATTCTTTTTGCTTTTGTCATATATATTTTGACTTCCTATAAATTTCTCCCACACATACATAATTTATGTCAGTCGCAATAAGAAGACTGCTCCATCTTTATCATTCTCATTATAAATTAATAATATTGGTAATCTGATCTAAACATTACACTTGTCAGTAGGATGACACTTAGTCATTCTCTGAGAGACCTATACTTTCAGATGTGCTAGCCACCTGGTGTTTCTGGACATAAGAACTGAGGGTCAGGCCAAGGCCCCTGTAAGAAGCTGCTAAGGGTCCAGCTGACCTCCCTAAAGGCCATCCTTGTTCTATAACTGCAACACTTTCCAATCATTGCCTGTCTATCAGTCTACTTGACATGATTGGCAAATGTTTTCTTGAAGTTTGGACATACCATGTCTCCTAAATTTCTGTAATCGAAGAGTTTGTGACATATACATTTAGAGTAGCTAAATGCTTCCTTACAACCTTTTCATTCTTCTTTGGCCTCAACTGCCTTTTTCTAATCTGTCTTCTCTTTGCTCACTTTTCCCAAGAGCCTTGTGGTTAGGCGAAGCCAATTGACTATTTTCATCCAATGAAACATGAGTGGAAGTGAAATGTGAGACTTCTGTGCTAAGGCATTTTTTAAGAGTTGATGTGTTACTTCCACATCCTCTCTTCTGTCAGAAAAAAACTGAGGTATAGACCCAACTTAGACATGAATATTATAGTGCCATTTTATTTAGAAAGGGTACAAATCCTTGGTGTGGTGCACAAGGCTCAGCCAAGCCTGTCCTGACTGGTAATACTGTTGCTTGGAAAGTTTCTCTTCCACAGTAACAATTTTCTCACACTACCTAACATAAGAGTCTGAAATAGTCTGCATTTGTTTTATGAACAATAGTATACAACGTGACAGTTTAGCCAAATGCAGATTCTGGAGTCAGAATGCTGGCATTTGATTCCTGGCGACACCATTTACTAGCTATGTGATGTTGGGCAAGTTAATAACCTTTCTAAAATTTGTAAAATGAGAATAAGAATAGCACCTTTCTCTTGAAGTAGTTATGAGGATCAAACGAATTTAAAACATTTAGAGTGAAGCCTGATATGTGTGGTAAGCATTTGGTAGGTGTTTGCTCTAATTACTGTGTGTAATAGAACCTCCAGAAATATGGCTATGATTAAAGTGTCTGAAGCATTTTGATAATCTAAGTTAGTGTTTTTGTTGCAAATAACATAGATTTTAAAAATATGCCATGAATGCTTAAGTTTATTTACTCCAAAGAAAAATACCAGACCTAATCATGAAGCAGGTTACAAATAATTTCCAAGATAGATTCCCTCTTCTGATATGGATAACAAGCAGCTGCTTCACATCTGCCATCCTGTTTTGAGGTATATATGTGTTCAGCAACTCCACACAATAAACAGTTTTCAGTTTTTTCTCTGACTTTTATCTTTGCTAGATAATGTTATGGGCAGTCTATTGAGCATGTGCATGCATTTCAAACATGCACGATTCCATTGCGACTTTAAAAGTTCACTTGATTTGTAATTTAATTTCTATTTTTTCAAGCGATGCACAACTGGTAACCAGCATGTTGTCAGTATGATTTTAATGTTCATTTTTACATTTCCTTTATGAAATGATTGATGAGAAAATGTATAAAAGTTGGGATTTAATCATCATGAATGTGAATATGTGAATGCTGTTACCTCTGGGGGTGGAGTAGGGTGCCATGACTTCTGTGAAGGCTTCCATTCTAAGAATGGAGAACTGCTATTAAAAAATAAAAATGTACAGCTTTTTTTCCCCCATGGAAAAGGGCTAAGAGTTCATGTAATTTAGTTCTCTGAATAGCCAAAAATGGTCTCTGCCAGTTTTTACCATCTAACACTAAAAGGCTATTTTTCATAAAGTCAACATTCAGCAACAGTTTTCCCAGATGGGATCACACAGCTATCACTCTGTCCTCTTCACACATGCCAAAGTGCTCCATGAAGAACTGACCTTCACATCCAGTGTGGGAAGCAGGTGGGGCATGAATGTGCAAAACCTCTCCCATAGACCTGGTGACCAGGGTAGTATGTCCTGCAAATGGAAAGCAGCAGCAGGAAAGGGAAAAAGACAATTCAGATAACAATGATAAACAGCAGAATTTCTGGTTGGTTTTCTCTCGATTAGTATTGAGAAACGACCTCATTTCTACATGTCTATTGTGCTTGGAAATGTGAGGATAATACTAGCCAGCTGCTGTCTACAAATCTTGGCTCTTGGATGTCAAAAAACTCTCCAACTTTGCTTTTGCAAAATCACCAACTTACCATAAAAAATAACTTTTGCTCTCACTATATGTTTTTCATGTTCAAAGAATCTCCAAAACTGGATCTACAAAATTATATGCACTTAAAAAAACTCATCCTTTTTGCTTTTGCTTTCCTTTTTGTAAAGTGTTGAGCTTATTTTAACAAGTATTTTGTGATATGTATTTTTTGCTTATTCCAAGCCCTGAACACTAAAAAATAGTTACTCAAGCCTAAGTTATAGTAGACAAATTTTCCTACAAAATTGTCTATCATGAGATTAAACTATTTTGCAAAATTAAGCAATCGAAGATCAGAATCTATGACATACATTTATTATGTATCTTATTCTTTCTTTTATATCTCTGATCAAACTCAAGGATATGTGTTGAAAGTCAGAGTTTGTTCTCCCTAGAAAGATCTGTACACCAGAATTATCCATACCCTTAAGTGTGTGTGTTGGGAGCTGGAGAAAACCAAGATACATTCATTTAATGCCTTCTATGTATAGTCACTATGCTTTACCTTTTAATCTTATTTAATACTCTCAACTAATTACCAGGAGAGCTATAAGTATTCTCCTCTTCCAGATAAGGAAATTGGCACTTAGAAAGCTGAAGTAACTTCCTAAAGTTTGTGTTCAGTTTGGTGTGAATCAAAGCCTAAGAACTTTTTTACTGCTCCACACTCTAAGCCTTTTACCATTTCCATTTCATTTTATTCTGCTTTTTAGACACTGCAGCTATGTGAAGTCACCAGAATATTTATAATACAAGTATAATACAGTAATCTAATTACTTTAATTAGGGTAGAGAGTACCAAAAAGTGCAATGGATTCTTGGGACATAGGGAGGAATGCCTAAACTCTGCATGAGAGTTTTCTAATCTTAGAGGTGATGGACTATAGTCTGGGAAGCAAATTCTAGAATGAGATAGGCTTTGAGCAACACCACTGCTCTGCTATTTACTTCTCAGCTTGCAAATTTAGGCAAAGTACTTTATCTATTTGAATTTCAGCTATATCAGTGCAATAAACACAATAAAACAAAGTTAACTGAAATAACAAGGGTTGATATTCAAAATATATAAAGACTAGTGCAGAACAAGGCACTCAATGATCAGAACCTGCCAAAATCACCAGCATAGCCCTATATATGTGTATAGGAACTGCTTTGCTCATTGCCCACAGGCCCCCTCCCACCGCTGATAGCAATGTGTAAAGTCAGAGGTGCAGCTGATACCAAGATAGATTACATTCTACGAATGGAGTGGTTATAGCCTAAAGCATTTGAGAGGAGACATAGTTGAAAGATGTCGGTCTACTTTGACACTATCAAATTCCAAATGGTAAGTTAACATAGTCATAAAGCAAATGTCTTTACATTTTTAGGTAAGACTTGCATTTGGGATGACTCTTGTTCAATTAACACAGGATGAAGAATCTTCACAGGCCCAAGTGAGGTCCAGTGATTTGTCAATGGAGATTTAATTATGGTAGAGAAAAGGAACTTAACGTATTTGTGTATTGCTCAAGCAGTGCAAAAGACTTCATCCTTTCTCTGACTGAGTGAGAGCAACCCAAAATAAGTATGTGAGCCTCATTCTTATAACACAATCTCACCTGCTTTTGTGAAAGAATTCTGCTTCAGCCAGTGGAAGGGCTCAGTTTATCATGGTGGACCTCTGGAACCAGGCTGGCTACCAGGCATTGGGGTGACTGATATGAGTTCCAAGGCTTCTCAAGGCATCTGGTCAATACTACACAAGGCTTAGAGGTCAGAGAGTACCCTAAATAAAAGAAACAAGAACCAAGGCCTATATGGTTCTAATTAGGGATTGGAGTACTCTGTCTGGGTGGCATTGCCGGCCCTGGTTGATCCCAAGCCCCACAGAAGACCTTAGAAACTATGGTAGCTTTAGCTGGGCATGGTGGCAAATGCCTGTAGTACCAGCTACTCAGGAAACTGAGGCAGGAGAATCACTTAAATCTGGGAGGCAGAGGTTGGAGTGAGCCAAGATCATGCCACTGCACTCCAGTCTGGGTGACAAAGCAAGACTCCATCTCAAGAAAAAAAAAGGAAAAGAAATTATGTTGGCCAGAGTAATCTAGAAAAGCAGAACCAATACGATAGATAGATAGTTAGATAAATAGAAAGATAAGATGATTTACTATGGCAATTGGTTCACCTGATTATTGAGGCCAAGAAGTTCCATGGTGTGTCATCTGCAAGCCAAAGAACCAGGAAAGCATAATTTAGCCTTTGTTCAGGGGCCTGAAAACCAGAGGAACCAATGGTATAAGACCTAAGAACTGGGGAAGTGCTGATGTCTGAAAGCAGAAAAAGATGAATATCTCAGTTCCAGAAGAGAGAATTAATTTGGTATTCCTCCACGTTTTTGTTCTATCTGGGCCCTCAATGGATTGGATGGTGCCTGCCCACATTGGTGAGGGTGGATTTTCTTTACTCAGTCTGCTGATTCAAATGCTAATGTCTTCAAGAAACACCCTCATAGACATACCCAGAAATAATGTTTTACTGGGCATCCCTTAACCCAGTCAAGTTGACACATAAAAAGTAACCACCACAGAAATGGTCAAAGAAGGCATTCCCAAAGTACAAGACCCATTGAGCTTGGGGCCTTATGTGAGAGCCTCATGTTGGATCTAAGAACACATATAAATGGTGTTCATGTCTGCCTTGACAATTTTTTAAAAACAAAAACCAGGGTATTTATTGCAACACTATTCACAAACATATGGAATCAACCTAAGTGTCAATCACTAAATGATTAGATAAAGAAAATGTAGTATATATACACAATGGAATACTATTTAGCCATAAAAAAGAATTATATCATGTCTTTTGCAGCAATGTGGCTGAAACTGGAGGCCATTATTTTAAGTGAAACAATTCGGAAACAGTAAGTCAAATACCACATGTTCTCATTTATAAGTGGGAGCAAAATAATGTGTACACATGGACATAGAATGTGAAATAATAGACACTGGAGAACTAGAAGGGTGGAAGAGGGGATAGTGATGAATAATAATTACTTAATGGGTACCATGCTTGTTATTTGGGTGATAGATACACTAAAAACCAAGACTTCACCAATACATGCGTGTAACAATTGCATTCATACCCCTTAAATTTATACAAAACAAAAAAACCCAGGAACTAAGTGCATTTGGCTATTATTCTTATCACTATCATGATCATCCTATCAATATTGTATTTTCCATTGGAAATGCATTTTAACAATAAAAGAAGTGAGGTGCTGAAGCAAAAGATATTAAAAAAACAATTCAATGTTTGGATTAAAGATGATGGGTTGAACCTATGCATTTCTCTCCATTCCTTCTCATTAAAACAAATGTAACAGGATTTTTTAAAATCATAACTCATCAGGACTAATAGAACTGGTGAGGAGCCAATGAAAACAAAATCTTGAAAGCTGTAAAGCAGATGGGTGAATGGTTAATCACTTAGGAGACCGAAGAAAATGGACTTCCAAACCAAGAATGGGAAATTCTGAGAAGCAATCCAATTTCTACTGTCCTTGGGAATTAGGAGCAACTACTTCTGGAACCAGGATGAACTGAAAACACAAGGACTGGTTGAATATTAGATTCCCAGACCTCCTCCCTACTCCAGAAACATCACTGTTCATCATTTTGATCAACTTGCTCTCCACCCCCAACACAAAACTGAATTATTTCTGGAGAGCTGGTCTTTGGACTAGAGAACATGTGACATAATAAAGTGAAAGTATACAACTAAACAAAGAAACACAGTCCCAACTACTAGTACTACCACTAACTCAGCATTTTTGTCCTATTTAATTCTCAGAATTCTGGCATCTGGACTTGTAGCTTTCCAGGCAGGATTTTGGAAGAGTATTTTCTGGAGATGTAATAAGACTGAGAGAAATCCCCTAAAGGTATGACTGGCAGAGTTTTCTAGGTGTCTCCCAATATCTGTTTTTCCTTTCTTTCATAATAATATAATTTTTTATTAAACATATGGTTATATGCATATTGTAAAAAAAAAATTGACACATTTCCCAACCTCCTTTGCCATGAGATGTGGCCAGTATTTCTGGCAAATGGGATGTAAGCAAATGCTGCATGTATAACTTCAAAAGGTGGGATATATGTGTCCTTCCTTCCTTCTTGTTGGCTAGAATGCAGACATGGTGCCAAGCCTTCTTGGAACACAGAAGGCACAGAAACATCTTAGAGATTGTGGGGCAGCAAGACAGAGGATGTCTGAATCCTGAACTCTCTATAGCTTTCTACTAGCCCAGATTTACATTGAATGGAAATAAGCGTCTTTCTGGTTTAAGCTTTTCTTCTTTCAGTCTTCTGTTATCCAAAACTGAACACAGAGTTAACCAGTACGAGAAGGTAAGATGTTTCCCACATGAAACATGATAGCCTAATAACCATACAAAGAGACATATAATTGAAGAACTCTGGCCAAGCACATGGAGTTAACAAACAGCTTTTTTGTGCCTCACTCTTAAAGTTAAGAAGTCAACCAAAGATTACCAAAAACCTGAGGGATTTTAAACTATCATAAAGACATCGAACAAAACAACAGTAATGAACAGCAATGGAAAATATTATCTTTTATAAGAAAGATAACAGAGAAAAAGCAACTTGGAGAAAATAGAAACTATGCAAGAAAAAAATCCAAGAATTATTAAATCTTTAAATAAGATAAAATATCCACAAAACAAGATAAAGACATCATAAAAATAAAACAGAGACAATTATTGCTTTTAAAAAGCTATATAACTTTTTGTGGAGGAGGGTTGTTTAATCTTTCCTTTTTGTAAAAAATAATTTTATTTTTTGTGAGTTTTTAAAGGTTAAAAATATGCTTACAGAAATGCAAAATTTAGTAAAGATTAGAGAATGAAATTGAAAAATACCTTCCAGAAAGTAGAGGAAAATGCTAAGAGGTGATAAATAAGAGAAAATTAAAAATAATAATAATTAATTTAAGAATTCCAGCATCCAAATAATGGGAATTATGAAAACAGAGAAGAGACAAAACTAAGGGTGGAAAGTCTTCAAAGAAATAATTTTTAAAAATTTCCCAGAATTTAAGTATATAACTTGCCAGATTCAAGCACATTTTGTGCTCAATGCAGTAAATCAAAATAGACTCATATCAATCCATATCACTGAGAAATTTCAGAACACTAGAGAAGAAAACAGATCCTAAGAAAGTATAGTGAGGGAAAAAAAGATAACTCAAAGTTCAAGAGTCAGAAATTCACCAGACTTCTCAACAACAGCAATGAACACTTGAAGTAATGAAGTCCTATCTCCAAAATTCTGATGCAAAATTATGTCCAATATAAAATTCTACACAAAGCAAAACAATTTATCCTGTGTGAGAGTAGAATAAAAATATTGTGTGTCATTCAGTAACTAAAAATTTAATTTCCCATGCTCTCAGGAAGTTTCAAAAGGATGTCTTTTACCAGGAAAATAGACCAGGAAAGAGGAAGACATAGATCCAGAAAAACAGTCAACTCAAAAGATGTAAAAATAAACCTTAGGATTACGGTTGTCTTAGGCCAGGTGTCCTAGAAACAGAGACTGAATTGGGAATTCCTGTGCTTGCAATTTACAGAGGGAGCACTTTCAGTGGAGAGAGAGACAGTGGACAGCAGAATAGGAAAGGGGAAGGAAGCAAGCAAAGATGTCAACTTAGCTGGAGGATATCTCAGCCCGGTCTCACAGGCAGCTTTGGGGCATAAATTACACCACAGAGATGATTCCACCCAGAGGCAAGGAGACCCGAGTTTTGTATTTTCATGTCAATTCACCATTGACTGTGGAGAGGTCCCAGTGGGACAGGTGTAACCTTCTGGTTGAGGTTACTCGCATTGGGCTGAAAGTCATTCCCAAAGAAGAAGGCATCTTTGAGGCATTAGCGTTCACATCAGTGGGAGGATGTGCGCCCCAACCTTATAAGGGGATGTGGGTAGGGTACGAACAGTGGCCACTTCAACAGTGAGACACCAGAGTACAAGTGTGCAACAGGCATTGAAGGCAAGACATTCAGACAGAGCAGGTCCAAAGACTCTGGAAAAGTATTCCAGGAAAATGAAACTGCAGGAATGCTTAATGTGTTTGAACATATTAAGAAGAGTTCCATACAATTGAGAGAGAGTTTATGTATAACTTAGTGATAGGGACATAGAGAACTTTGCAAACATAAAACAATAAAATAATTCCAGGGAAAATAAAAAAGTACTTGTGAACCCAGTACTTCTCTTCTCTGGTTACCTGACAACAAGCCAATATAGAACCAGTGCTCCTCTCTCCACAGGGTCTATCAGAACTGGTATGCCACTCCCCTCGGTAGCTGGTATCAAGCTGCAAGGTGTTGGTCTCCACTGGCAACACCACTCTCATGTATGTAAAAGCCCTATTGTCACATAGCCTGCCCCTCCACCAAACCCCACATGCAAAGAAAGCAACAGAGGCTACAGAGGCATCCCTCTCCTAGAGCACAAACCTGGTTCAAGTACAATTCTCCATGTGATGCCAAGGGTTTGCAGGATGGGGTCTACATGTATTCTGCCAGTTCTTCTGCCTGTGAGTTCCAGCCTGCACTGCTTGATGCTTGGAACATTGCCTGAGCTCTTCTCTAAACCCTTCCATTGTCGGAAGTCAATATATAGTGCCTAAAACAAAAAGTGGGAGTATAAGCAATTGTTTACAGCTATTTAGAGGCATTGAAATAAATGCCAACAGAATCAATCAGTGCCTCAGGGAAGAAGGAAATAAGAAGCTAGGGTGAAGGATTGCTATTTTTTCATAATACGTATTGTAGAACTATTGTGTACACAAAACTTTCATAAAGATAAAAACACGTTTTCAAAAAGGTTAAGCAAGTTGCTTTACTGTCGTACTTCTCAAATGCTTAGTTAAGTAGAAAAATTCTAAGGGTAGAATAGTGTAATCAGCATTCTCCAATCTTATTTGATTCTAGAATACTTAAAATATTTCTTAAAACAATTACTTATTAATATCTACAAAGGCAGAAATGTTATCATTTGGTAAATTATCACTGTACAGTAAAGTACACAACTTTATAGAAAACAGAATGTACCAAGGTCTGTAGGAAAGACATCATCTAGCACTTGCTGAGTGCCCACCTGCTCTTGTCCTGGGCATTGTGCTAGAGGTCATAGTGTGTGCTTGCTCACTTAATTGGCTTCTGATCAGATCTGATGCTTTAATTTTGAGTCAGCCTCACAGCTCATTCATTCAGGAGATATTCAGTGAGTGTCTACTATATGTCAGGCACTTCTGGGGGAAATTACACAAAATACATATGGTCCCTGACCTCACTGGAGAGATTCCACAGTACTGAAGGTGAAAAGGAGAATGAATATATTCATATTCAGAGAATCTATTACCACACATCATTTTGCATTTCATTTATGGAATCCATTTTTGTAGGCTCTAAAGTAACTTTTACATTAGCTTTCAGCTGCTGCATGATTTGCTATAAGCCAGCTCAGCCAGGTAGGTTAGAGCCAAACACTATTCTCTTAATTCAAGAGACATGCCTATTTGCATCCCACATTCAGGACTTCAAGGGTGGAGGGCTTCTACAACTTAAGCTGTATTCTCCTTCTTTAGGTCTTTGAAGTATAGAAACCACTGCTATACAGTAATGTGACTGAGTTGATTTTATGATGAAAGCTCACCAAAGTAACAATGAGATCTCTTCAGGACATTTCAACTTTAGCTTTTCCCAGTGATGGGCCTGAGTCCTGTTTTCCTTAGGCTTGGATAACAGCTTAAGACATAAACTCTTAGTTTTTACTAAAGTCCTGAAACCTACTGAAAGGCAAGGACTCAGCTCATAAAAACATCAAAATTCCTTTTTCTTTGAGAGATAAAGTTTACTCATTTTTTTTTTACCTACAAAAGTTATATTTGTTTACTTAAGCACATTTTAAAAATTATAGCAAATATAATTCTAAATAATCAGCTATAGTTTCTCATCTAAAAATATCCATCTTGATGCATTTTCTGCAAGATTAAAAAAAAAAAGCCTTTGCCATATAGATACGTATTTAATTTCTAACAAATTCAAAGAACAATGGCCTTGTGGGAAGCTGCTGGTGGAAAAGCTGCAGGTACGCACTGGGCTGCTTTTCCAGGCCATGACTTACAGTGCACTTGATTTCCAGGGAGCAATGCATGCCTCCCATGCCTTATCACTGTGTTGTTAGAGGCTCTAGACTACTTTATGACTGTGAGCATCTTCCTTTTGAATATAGGTACTGGAGAGAAACAAATCATTAGAGAGAGAGAGAGAGAGAGAGAAGCAGATGTAAGTTTTGATTGCTAAAACACACAAAAGACATAGACTGCTGGAGCTGTGCTTTGCTGAATAGAGAGCTGCTCTAGCCCAAGAGCTAATAGAGTGCAGAGGCAGAGGCGTGCCTAGGACATCGGCTGTTTAGCAGGTGGAAGAAGGGTGCAGAGCTATATGGATTCCTCAGCTAGGGGTCACTAGACGCCCTTCATATGCTGCAGGAGAAGAACATTTAGCAATTGAAAACAGCTATGCTGAAAGACATGCCTTTCAATATAGTAGTCTCTAGCTTTTCTCCTTTGTTTAATGCTTCCAACATGTCATTTAATGTACTGATTTTCTTATTCAAACTACAGGTTAAGCATGTTCATCACAATTTGTGTTCATTTATTCTTGGCTGAAATAACTCATCATATTTTTTAAATAATAAATGAATATGATGTTTTGGGTTACTTTCTTTCACCTCCCACATTTGAAATCATTAAAAATGGCTTGTGCCTTTTTCTAGATTACATTTTAAAACAATCATAGATAGCCGGGGGTGGGAATATAATTATTATTCTGGGAACTACTTTACCATACTTTACCAGTCCAAAAATGCCTCTTTGTTATAAAATTTTACCATTTTTAAAAAGTCAGCACCAATTTTAATTTGACTAGTTGCTAAACAATTATAGTTTATAATATCACTATAGCTCCAGTTATAATATCATTCAGTTAAATCTTACTCCTCCAACATGTGCCACTATACCTATACTTCATATAAAAGTGGTAAGAAAGCCACGACTGAGAAAGAACAAATAATTTTACCTTGATTGCCAGAGAAGGACACTTAGGAAAATTCCTTTTGGGGTAATGTGCAAGGGAGTCCAAAAATGCCTCTTTGTTATAAAATTATTTATTTGGTCAGCGAACTATGCCTTAAATTAGATGAAGCCAGTAGACCTTAAATATAATCCAGCTAATGTAACTGGATTACAATGCAGCGATTTGAATATATTCATCAATGCCATGCCTAAAATATGATTGGCTTCCATCAACATACTAAAAGGATTACCTCTTCCTCATTGTTCCAGTCCAGAATGCATGGCCACATTTCCTACACCAATTTGTTACCATATACAAAAAAAGACCAAAAGGCCATGTCTCCAGTGAAGCTCAAGACAACAGGACAAGCACTGGGACAGTGCTGCTATTATCACACATACCAAGAGCTGTTGGCAAAAGTGATGTTCCTTCACTATCCTGATGAGGCAGCAGTTTCCACAGGGACCCACAGGTTGCTGGAACAATGCTGACATCTTCCTACAGAAAGTGAATTGAGTCCTTCTCAGGTAGAATTGCCAGTTAAAATACAGGACATCCAAACATTTCATAGGACATCCTTATACTAAAAAAAACACACATTCTTTATCTAAAATTCAAATGTAAATGGGAATCCTATATTTTCCTTTGCTAAATCTGCCAATCTTATTCAAGTGGTAGGGAGAAATTGTTTCCCTTTTTGGATAGAAATCCTCCATTTTTCTCTTTGCTGAGTTTAGGGAAGACAGGAAGGGATATAAAAATTTTGCTCATAAGTCTGTGTTTTCCACTTGAAGACTCACTTATTTAGAGGAAAAAGAACTTGGAAAGATAGAGTTTAGTTGAACTAGTCCAGAAGTCTAAGAACCAAAGTGATTGTATAGTCTGAAGTCTGAGAGTAATATATTCCCAGCATCTACTCCCATCCATAAAGTCTAATATTAAATCAGCAAAATGGGCCCTGCAAATGGGAATTAGAAAAGTTCCATATTTGCCTTGATTTTACTGTTGGAAAATAACTTCTCCATGCTTCCATTTTATCTCCAGGGATTTGGATAAGGGAAGGGCCTCCATGTTGGATAACAGTCTAAGGTGGAATTGGGTTCTTAAAATATCTGACCGTTGTGGGCATCTCAAAAGTGAGTAGTTTTTAAGCAAATATGTAATATTACTCATATTGTAAATATTCTGTCAAAAATGTATTACCTTTTTAGGGTCAGGCATATTTATAAATAGGTGTAAAAGTTAGTTTTTACATAATCTGAATCAAAGAATGCTTGGAAACTCCTCTATGTCAAATTATTTGCTTTCCCTAAATGCTATAGTACTTAAAAGATCAGCATCCAACATTCATTTTATCAGTTTCTTTACATCTCCAGAAAGGGATAATGATAGCACCAATACTTTTAAATGAATGGTTTTATAGGGAGACTGGAGTTCAGACAGCATAAACATGATTAATCTTAATTCAGGTCATCAGAAAGTGAAAAAAAAAAAAAGGACGAGAAGGTAGTGGTAGGAGGTGAGGATCATACCCAAGAAAAGCATCAGTTGCCCCATAAATGTGCCTGCAGTGGTCCTGACTCATGCTCTTTCTTCCACTCCCAAATGTGTCACACTTTTAGTTGAAGAGACAGTCATTTTTATTTAACCATTCCCCTTTTCTCCTGCTCTCTGAGTACAATTCACTCACTCCTGGCCCTACTCTTGTCCAGGGTAGGCTGCCAAACTGCCCCAGTTCAGATCACACAGCAGGGTTCAAAAGAACTTTCCCTATTCATCACTAACTCGCTGTGTGACTCCAGGCAAAATGCTTAACATCTCTGGACCTTGGTTTCAGCATGATAAAATGATGAAGTATCATTAGATGGTCTGTCAGTCTTACCAAGAAAGGAAAGACAAAAACTTACATCATTTAAATATTGTAATTGGCTCAGCAGTGTAAACATATTATCTCACACACCATCGTCTGACCCCTTGCTAGCCACATGTTCTGGGGAAATTTACTGTATCTCTCTTTGCCTCTTTTTTTGTTTTGTTTTATCTGTCAATAGGGAAAAATAATACCTACCAGCCTAGGATGTCATGATAATAAAATGAGTTAAATCAGTTGACATATAAAAGATGCTTAATACATTTTAGCTATTATCATAACTGATAATAGCTATTTTCTTTCGCTAAGAATTATTTTTCTTTCAAAGAAAAAAATTAGTTATATCAACAACTCTGAGATATTGTCCGCTCTAGAGTGAGTTAGTTTTAACTGGTATTTCAAGAAGATGTAGTTATCTTTGCTTCCAATTAATAATTTTGAATAAGAACTTTGTTTTTGATAAGAATTTTTAAAAAGTAAAATACACATTATCATCACCACTGCTCAGAATGAAGACTTTGTTTTTACATACAAGGAATTCAACAAACCAGAAAAAATAATCTTAATTTCTGCTTCCAAATAATCTCCATATTTTAATACCTAGCCATAAAACAATCCTTATACTATTGAGCGAAATACAAAGAAAATCATATATTTAATTTTAAATTAAATTTTGAAATGCCAAATTAAAGTTGTTACCTTCCTAGACTGGCATAATAAAAAACACATCATTACTTAATGGAGTAGATTGTTGATAGATTGTAAATATCTGTGAAATAAACAAAGATTTCAACCACACTTCCTTCTTTCAACTTCTTTAAGAAGTCTACTGTCTGCTGAGGAACACTTTTCTCTCCCTGGTTTCCACTTATATCCACCACCACATTCCTGTTGCTGCTCCTGAATTTATCGCTTACCCAATTTTTTTTAACCTAAGTTTCACCAGCAGTCTATTAAAACATTTAAGAATTTTTAATAGAGAATGAATAAATCATTTATGGTACAAATCCTGCTTTGTGTTGTCATGAATTTTCATTTGTCTGACATCTATCTGATTGTTGCAACTGCATTATTTCATGTTATCATCTTTTTTCTTTTCTTTTTTGGAATGTAGAAAATGTTAGCCCTGGAAATGGTTAATGTGACGAAAAGCACATTAGCAAAAAAAAAAAAAAAAAAAATCCACCTTAGTCCAACGTGATGGCATTAAGTGGAATCCAGCGTACCATGGAACACCTAATGCACACAAGATGTGGAGCATGCCCCTGGTCAGAACTTTTAAATAGTAAGTAGCAATGAATGGGAGAGATAAATCAAATGGGAGGATAGCTGTATTCATAAACAGTGAAAAGGCTTCATATTCACACTCCAGCAAGGCAAGATGAAAAAGTGATCCTGGCTGTCATGAGCTATTACTGAATGAAGAACTTCGTTTTAGCTCTTCTAACTTGAAAATGGAAAGAAAGAAATAAAATAAAATAAAATTTTAAAAAATATTTTAAAAAAAGGAGGAAAACAGTCTTTTTTCCTTGAGTCTCTCAGACTCATTGTCAGTAAAAAGAACTGCTATGTATCAGCTGTTTAGTGACAGAAAATATATATATTGAGATCAAAGATAATCAAGGTACACCTGGTTATTATTTGTAAAGACTTAACTGTAAGTTTTTAATGATTAATTTATCAGCCACATAATGCTTTAATAGATCATGTGAAACATCAAGGGAGGAATGTGGTACTGCATTTCTAAAGCCTCCTTCTCTGTCTCTGAATGATAATAGGCATGGGAGTCGTCATTAGTCTTGTTAGACGAGGGTTCCTTTAGGAATCTCTATGTGTTACCTTTTAGAGGGAAGGTCAAAGAAGCCATCCCTGGGGACTCCCCTGCAGGATACAACTAACACAAGCATAAACTGTATGGAAATGGCTAAATTGTCTTTACTGAGACCTTGGTCTTTCGCATCAATCAAGTCCTTCTGAACTAGTAAAACAGATAAGCACCCTGCTGGCAAAAGTGTTACTATCCTTATGCTTGTCATGACTGGCACTACAAATTTAACAATAAACAGGCAGTTATTTGTCTTACTTCTTTAAAAAACAAAATGAGTGTGTTGTGTGCCCAAAGACATACAGTTGCAAGGACAACTCATTTTAATGGTGAACAGAGAGATGGAAAAATTGCTAAGTGGGTTCTGTGTCACTCTTTCAGTCCTTCCTCAAAAGACCCTATATCCAGGAATCCAATTGTAACTGCTATCAGTGCACATGGAGAAGGTAATATGAATCTGACAAGCCAAAACAAAGCAAACCAGGACCCCACGGCTGCCATGTGGGAGGGGGCAGATTTATCCACCCTCACGTTTCAGCTTCCTGAGAGTGGAGCCTGTGTCAATGCCTCATCCTGACACCTAACTCATGGGGGAATTATAAGTCATCAATACCAATGACTGTAAAACACTTTGTAAATAAAAATGGCTTAGAAGTTCCAATTAACAACAGAAAGTAACCCTCTGGGATGCACCAGAGAGAAATAACTACAGCCATAAATAAGCAATGGTGAGTTTAAGTTCACTTCTTATTTCAATGCCATTAAAAACGGACCTCCTTCCAATCTCCAATCTGAAGACTCAGCTATGATTTTTTTTCTCATTTACACTATACAGTGTCATGCTCATGAGTGGAATGGTTGAGGAAATACAGGATTGGGCATTCCCTACTATTTTAATATGAGTATTATAAACATACAAACTCTTATCTACCTTCATGTGAAAACAAAGAAAAAAACCAACCAGAAGTAGTATAACTTAACTTAGCTAACTGCATGACCACCACAGATGTACCATAAACAGGGAGTGCAGCAGGCCCAGGAAGTGGCTACAGTGCACACCCTTAGTGTGCTTCATGCTTGCCCCATTTAGGACTTTCGCAGGCACACACAATGGATAATAAATCTGACGCAGGAAGTATCCACTGAGCCTGTAGTATGCCCCAGGCACGGTGCTAATCACTGCCAATATATCTCACTTATACCTGTGAGGAAAAGAGGCTTGGGGAGCAATTTGATATGACCAAATTATAATTAAATTAATAACCATATAATACTTAAATGTCATATATTATTCTAAATGCATTATTAAAAAATCAACCCATTATTACTTAGAAGAGCCCTATGAAGCAAGTGCTACTGTTGTCCACATTTTAAGGTAAACCCAGAGAGATTGAAGAACTTGCCCATGGTCACAGAGAACTGAGACTTGAACCTGGGCAGTTGGACTCCAGAGTCCATGCTTTTAACCACTTCTCAACCTGGAAAAAGAGCCCAAGTTTCAGGTTCCACAGCTAGTGTCTAGGGTCTCTGCTTGATTTTTTAAAAATTAAAAATAAATACATATGATAAGACACGGCGGCTTATCCTTCAGGTGCTCACATGCCTGTGCAGTGACAGACAGGCAAACAACTACAGGGTGATTGAAGTCACAGGAATGTGCAAAATAGTTAGGAAATGTAAATAAGGGAGCATTTAGCTCAGACTGGGGACTTCAAAGAAATCTTAGAAGAAGATAATGAGTTGTGGTTTCCATTTCCTTAGAAAATCTAGTTATATATCCCCCTATTTTTTCAGCAGACACTCTTGCAACCTTTGGCCTAAGTATGCACAGCATGTCCACAGGAATAATTTCAAATATACTATGAAAAAAATTAGCACCACCCTTAGCTTCTGTTAAGTCTATTGTAAGTTCAGGGTTCATAGTAGCAAAACTCAGGCTGCCACAGCTTGACCAGAAACCAGGGGCAAATCCAGGGTACTCAGCTGCCCCTCTGTAAAGATATTAGCCATGGGGCATCTCTAGAGCAGCTTTAGCTGGCTGGTGAATTTGGCTGACTCTCACCACAGAGGTCCTGACTATCACCACAGAGGTCCCGAAGGGGCAGAGGTTCTGACTATCCTGCCCAGATGAAGCATGAGGGGAGGGCAGCACTTGTTCTACCCTGCAGGGACCATCTCTACAGGAAACATCACCTCCAAATCAGAGCTCCCAACCTTGCTGAAAGACCCCACTTACAGGAAGACAATTCAGTGGGGAGAAGATGTTTGGGGAAGATGAATTGTGGGAGGAGGAAGAAGGGAGTGGCAGATGCAGGCAGTATCTTCACTTCTGCTTGGTCCTTGATTTCTCTCTGCAGAGAAGATTGACCTCCAGGAAGAATGGACCTCCCTTTCCCTTCATCCCTTTAGCACAGCAGTGATGCCTGTACAGGGTCTATCCCTACCATACACCTACCAAGAATACGCCAAAGCCATTAAACATGCTCATCTTTACTGACTAAAAGGCTGCCATCTTTTCAGCCCTTTAAAATATATGGCACACGCATACGATGAAAAACAATGATGTTATAGATTTATTGACATGGAAACATGTTCTCTATGTATCACTGAGTGAAAATAAATAGGCTATGAGAAATAGATACCAAATCCAATTTTATAAATGATTAAATACATATAAAAAGACCAGAAAAATATGCATCAGGATATTCACAACAAAGGAATTATTACAAGTATTTTTTTCCTTCCTTGTGCTATCTGTCTTCTTTATGAAGACTATGTATTATTTATTTGTTTATTTACTTTTCTGAAAGACCTATTTTATGCTTTCCCAGGAAAAGGGAGATTTTTATTTCTTATTTCTTACTTTTTGGAGATGTAGTCTCACTCTGTCTCCTAAGTTGAAGTGCAGTTGTCTGAACACAGCTCACTGTAACCCTGACCTCCTGGGCTCAAGCAATCCTCCCACCTCTGCCTCTCAAGAGGGACCATCAGTGTGCACTAGGATCATAGGTGTGCGCCGCCATGCCTGGCTAATTTTTCTTTTTCTTTTTTTGTAGGGACAGGGTCTCGTTGTGTTGACTAGGCTGGTCTCAAACTCCTGGCCTCAAGCAATCTTCCCACCTTCGCCTTTGAAAGTGATGGGATTTCAGGCATGAGCCACTGCACCTGGTCAGGAAGTAGGAGATTCTTAAACAGGTGGTAGTAGTATCAGTTATTATCAGTCTTAGTGGTTTGATTTGATTGAAATGGCCCAGGCTAAGGAACAAGATTTTAATGGCAGGGAGAGAAGTATACTGATGAACTGGATTTGTCAGCTCTTTCCTGAGGACTAAAATCAAATGTGAAGTCGTTATTGCCATTTAGCATATTCCCAGAATTCAGACTTTATGATTTCGCTGTCACTCACCAAATCAAAATCGGATTATCCCAAAGTAGATATGTTAGAAGGAGAAAAACCAAAAGATTGGGTAACCAAATCAATTTGGGATATGTTGAACTAAATAGTGTTCAATAGTCATTTTTCTTGCAGGATTTCTGAGAGCCTGATTATGCTAATGAACATTGTATATTTCCCACAGAATAACAGTATTCCCAACTTTAGATTTATCCATGGAATTCATTTTTGCCGAAGCATCACATGTGACCAGTGATAAGTGAATGCTGCATTGCTTGGCAACACTGTTCTAAGTAGTAATCTAGAAATGCCTATAAACACATATACTAACTCCCTCAGGAGAATTTTTAAATGGTTTAGCAAGTATACATCTATTATTTTCATTGATGAGGCTCTAATTTCAGAAACTATGATATTAACCATGATACTAAGTCAGTTCTACCAGGTTGCTTCACTAGAAGCACCAAACAGTTTCATGTCAGTGAATAAGTGTCTGAACTAAAAATCTGCAAAATCACTTTCAAGTAAAGGGGACCAGTCTGTAAACAAAATAAAATGTACACCTGTCACTGCCATTCTTTTGAATCATTACAGTTTATAAATTTAAACACCATGAAAAGCTTTATTTATGTTCATATGGTGTGAAAATTGCAAGAAAAACTTTAAATTAATTACCTTTTTTTAAAGAAAGCAATTGAAATTTATCACAGACAATAAGGGAATTTATTTACATGCCATAAAGCTTCTGAAAATACAGTCATGAAATATGAGTTAGGAAAAGTGGCTCATGCCCTCACGTGTCCTCAAGATGTAAAAGCAAATTAGCCGGCCAGAACTGTAAACCACAGTCTTGTGGATTTGGATCCGATCTCTCTCCCCAGCTTAGCCTTTGCAGGATCTCGAAGGCAGACTTGACTCAACAATATAATCTTTTCTTTTGGGTTTACTCAAAAACTTCCCCCAGAATCTACATAATCTACTCTTAATACAAGAAGTTGAGCAGTTAAGACAGTTTATAGTAGTTCCCCCTCACACTTCAGGAATCGACACGAGTTGAACCACATCTCAGAACCCATTTAGCTGGGGGTGAGGGGTGCTTCTAGGACTGAATCTTTTTTTTCTCTCTCTCTCTCTCTTAAAAGTATCATTTTATTTCACTGTGAAATAAGCTGATTAGTATGTAGAAAAGCAACAGACCCTTGATTTCCACAAATGCATTTTGATTTTTTATTCTGGGCTTCAAGTCTTTCCTGCATACATTTAACAGCAGCCCTCTGCATCAAAGGTACATTTACTGGGCTGAGAAGGTGGGCTTCTCCCTGGAATCTTGCTTACATTTGCATGTGAAAAGAAAGAAATGCTTTTGAGTAATTAGTCATCTGAAATTCTGCACCATGAAGAAAAAAATTTGCTTTTGGATATTTATGGAGAGAAAAATCCATATGGACAATGAATATCCTATTAATGCTTTGGGGGAAGGGATAGGGATGCAGCACATTATGTTGAATTTCACTTAAACAATGGTAAAAGTAATATTGTTACTTTCTTATAAATAGTAGCTACAATGGAAAATACCACAAAGCTGTCTTACTCCCAACTTAAATTTCTTATATTCATTCTATGATCTTAAAAAAAGTTCTTTCTTTTTGACCTGATATTTTCATGCCATATTGAAGAAACTCATGATCAATATGTATTGATTTCATCACTAATTGCATTAATTTTGCTTTAGAAATTAGAAAGCCTCTAATGAGAATGTGAAGTCACTTCAAGATAGTACATTATGGGCAGGCTAATTTAGCTGGGCTCTGTGCATCAGATTATTTCATTATGAACCTTCAATTACCATACAAACGAATGAGATAAATAGCCTTTTCTGAGCAGATTTACATTTTTGAATTTGTCTATAAATTTCAAGAGCTTAAGTTAATTTATAACCTAACATCATATTTAATATACAAATAGTTCAATCATGAATGCATTATCTGCATAAACCCTTACTCTGGTCCTTCGCATTACGCTTTGAACAACATTTGAAACAATCCCTTTTTTTTTATATTTGCTTGTACTACATTTAATCTCTTAAAGAAAAATGTGAAATGAATATTTTTGTTAAAATCTTGCATATTATTGCTCAGCAATTGGTGCAACAAAACCAAGTGATGAAGAGGTATGCTGTTTAAGATTTATAAAACCTAGAAATGTGAAATAGTCAAGCTGATTTTGAAATTGAGTACAGATGCTAAAATAACATCCCAAGAAACAAGAGGCCGTAAAGCCTTTTAAATTCTGAATGTATTTCTGCTGTTTTAAAAAACCTATCTATAAATTGTATTAAATAAAAAGACACAAGAAGTAGACATCTTTACCACAATATTCTACCTAATTTGGTCTTAGGGTGAAGTGGTATTGTGGTAGGTGGGAGAAATGTGGCCAGAAGGCAAATGTAAAGACAATTTTAAGGGGATGTCCAGAATTCTGAGATATCTTGAAGAAAAGCAATGCATTAATTAAAATGCAGGTAATATTTTGCAAATAAATATTTGAAAGTTCATTCTGTTATTTATATACACTGAAGAAAATGAAATAGCTAGCACTAATAGATATTTCACGTGGTCCTATAAAGTTTTGAAGTGGTGCTGATAATAATGGACAGAAGATGCCATCTACTTTTGCTGTTTAGTATTTAATGATAAAATCATGAACACACAGTCTTGGCATCTAACCTACCATACAGTTATAATATATAACTATACAGTTATTATTATCGTATACTTGTAAATTTTAAAACTATTTTAAAAAAAAGTCCAATGGTTGAATTTATACCTTCATTCATTATTCTTGTTCACTGACATTATGAGACCCTCATGGCATAATAATAAAAAATCAATGAATTGTGAGCTTATCACATAATTTAGAATAAAGTGTATTTCACAAACAAAGGCCTTATGAGAGAATATCAGGGCTGAGGGCTCAATAGAGATCAACTAGCCCCTTTTGCACTCAGTGTGCAGTTTTGGATGAGCACCTGGGAACCAAGTGGACTCTCTGGCTCCACCACAGACCTTTGAATCCAAATCTAAATTTAGTATGATGCCCAGGAGATTCATGTGCATGTTAGAGTTTGAGAAGTGCTCGTTTAGTCTTTCATTATCTTTTAATAAACATGGCAATTAAGGCAAAGAAAGGTTGAGAATGCTTTCAAGGTGGCAAAAACTAACTCTTATCTATGGCTGAAATCTATGGTGGTTCAAGTATGGTGCTATGCAGATTCCAGTCATAGGTCAGGTCTACAAAGGTTAACTTTGCCGAACTTCCAGCCAGTTTTTGGAATTGCTTGTAATAGTTATAAAGAACATGTCTGAGAGTATTTGATGGATGGATACTAGCGTAGCATCATTCCAAGAACAATCATTCTGAATTTCTGTTTTGCACATTTAATCAGTCCAGTTCATGAGCAAGTGCCAGCCTTCATCACCCCTAAGCGACTTTCTATACAGAAAATTCAAAATAAGAGAGCATGGTTGTATCCTTGATTTACCTATTCATAGAAAATGTGTGAGAGTCAAGCATGACATGGTTGTCAATATTTCACCACATAAAAATTAAAACAGCAAGTGGCGATAACAAGTGGAGGAATTTTTAGTGTGGCTACCTGCAGCTGAGTATGTATAAGGCAAGTAAACAGTGGCCCAGTATAGACACAGCTGAGGGCACTTAATTAGTGACAATTACTACATTGTTCTAAGCTGCCTGCAACCTTGCTCTCTCCCTTTAGATAAACTCATTTAAGTAAATACAATGTCAAGAAAATGGACAAGCCCTTTGACTTGCTAGAGAACCATGAAAGTGCTGTATTCCATCAATTAAACATGATTCTTTCTTTTTACTAAAGGGAATTAGATTTAACATTTGCTTCAAAATTTCATACAGCAATCCACACATTACGTATATTAGTTCTTTAGTGTTGAATATGCAGCAAATAGACTTTTTCTTTTCAAAAATGTACACTAATAATGATCACACACCAAATCTTAATGGTTGGAGCCTTTCAGAAATTACTTACTTAGAAATATGTTTTAAGAAATAGCTTTCCAACTCACTGGTATAAGATATTTTTAAAGGGATAAACAATTTGGATGCTTTTCTAATTGATCCCATTAAGTAAGAATGGTGTCCAGGAATAGTTTGGAAATGCTTTGGAAAAGTCACAAATGAATTACTCTTAAAAGTTTTTTATTTAACAAACATTTATTCAAAACCTAGTATATAAATCTTTATTTAACAAACCTCTTTTTAGCATCTAGTACATATTAGATGCTATAAGCAATAAGACATTGTATCAGTCTTCAATGAACTTATAATCAAAAAAGGCAAAAAGTCATACAAAGAAGAAGGTCAAACAAAATAAATATAAAAATAAGAAAAAAAAAAAAAGAAGGCCAAACTACAAGCCCAGCTTCTTCAGTCCTACAGCCACAGTGTTATCAAGAGACAAGGTCCAGGCATTTTGTTCTTCTCTAACGTCTGCACGAAACAATTTCTATGTCATCTGTGAGTCAGAGGATGGTGACAGCAGCTCCTTCAGCTCCCTGCCTCCTGCAAAAATGAGCAGAACCTTGTGTAAACACCCTGGCAGATATATGTCTTGTATTTGCTGAGACTTTTTTTCTGGGAAATGTGGTGCAGGTAAACCTGCCTTAATTGGGGTGTTAGTCATGGAATGTGGGGGAGTAGGAAATGTTTGACCTACTTAAACACACTTAAGTATACAAATTAATTTCTTCACAAACTATTTCCAAACTTCTTTTGTTTGACTTGGCATAAGACCCCAGGTGACACAAGGTACACCCAAGAACATGAGAAAAATGCTTTGTTGGTGGTGAGGATTCCCTCATGGTCTCACAAAGCAAAGGCATTAAAACTCAAGGAAGGTTTTAAGAGTCAGTGTTTAACTTATGAAACCAAATTTTAAAAATCCAGGCAGAGTAGTCATTTGATGAGTTCAGAGAGTAAGGTGTAATGACTTTAAACTGGAATTTTTCTGTTCTTCTGCCACATGAGGAAATGAACATTTTCTGTCCGGAGATAAGCGCCTCCCACGAGTTGGTACCTGACACTTGCAGCCAGCTCACAAGGAAGGGGTGCTGTGTCTAAAGCTATATTAACTCATCATTAACAACACAATCTCACTTATCCATGCAGTTCTGTCCATGAAGTTCACAAGCACTAAGAACATTTCTCCAAGTTACATACAAGAGTTCTGGCCCTGAGCCCTAAATTACATGTGGATCTGGAGCTGAGAAAGGCCTGGACTCTCTGGAATTCACCCTCCTCATCTACATAACAGGGGCCATAGTGCATGATCCCTCACAGCTCCATCATGGCCAGGGCAGAATGTGAGATTTCCCTGTGTCAGTGGTATGGCTAGTGCTCACTGCTTTGCCTGGACCTTGTCTCTTGATAATGCTGTGGCTGTAGGACTGAAGAAGCTGGACTTGTAGTTTTGCCTTCTTCTTTTTTTCTTTTTCTTATTTTTATATAATTCCTTCTCTAGATTAACTATGTCAAAGCTACACAATGTCAGGTTGCCCTCTAAGCCTACTGGCAGGGCAATGTATTGTGGTTTTCCACAGTCTTCACAACCAGCAGAGGGAGCGGAAGTGCACAGTAAGTCAACTTCAATAAAGTATAAAATATCTTTAAAAAGTCTGTTTCATCAAAATAAAATCTGCTAAATGTGTCTGGGTGGAGAAATTTGACATGCTTGGTGTATTTGCTTGCTGTCTGTTAGTGCTTGTGTGTGGGAAGTCAGAATTTAAAAATTATGGCCACTATAGTTAATAACAGTATATTGTATTCTTGAAAATGGCTGAGACTGGAATCTTCCAGCCGCAGTGAGCTCTGACTCTGCCCCAGTAATTCCCCACACTGCCAATCAAGTCCCTAAGGAACAGCCTGTCATGTCTCCTCTGGATGCAAGTGCACTGTGCCCTGAAGAAGTCTGGTTGTGATAGGAGCCCTGTTCTTGTAGGGACAGAAAAAGAAAAGGAGTGAAACATGGTCCAGCTGCCAGGAGAAAAGTTGGATTGGTAAAAAGGGTCTCCAATTTGGGCTGCTGCCTAAATGACTCTGGAAATTTTAGTTTACTCCAATCCCCGCAGATGAGCTCTTCAACAACCCAACAGTGAATCTGTGCTCAGTGCCCCAGCCAACCAGCAACTGGCTGAGCTGGTTAGTAGAGCAGTGTTTTATGGCTACAGCTGCATCACAGTGAGAGGAGACCACAGCCTGGCTATTAGTACCATTAGTGGTCATGCCTAGAACTGCCAAGACCTTTGTGTCACTTGGGTTGATGCCCATGCAGACATCAGTACACCTCTTACCACTTCATCAGGAAATCTCCATGAACTACTAGTTTCATTTCCCCTCAGAGAACTACAAGGAAAGATACCACAGTTTCCGGGATTTTCCTGGATAAACCTTGTGTCTCTTCCCTAAGTACCGTTTTCTGGTCGAGGAGATGTAGACCTTCTGGAACATTTTTTTTTTCTTTTTTTTTTTTTAAAGAACAATGATATCTAATATTTTTCTGTGAGAGACACTGATCCGTTTGGTACCCAGAATGTCATGGAATAGAACTTTGATCTGCTGATTGGAAAATGACAAAGGTCTGTCCATCTGAGTTTTGATGCAGATGTATTTGACTCTACACTGGCTCCAGCCACAGGAATCCCTCTTGTAGAGGAACTGACCTTTCAAGAAGGCATCTGTATTGCTGAGGAAATACATAGTACAGGGTCGTTGTCAGCACTGGATCTTGTTGAAGTCAATCCTCAACTGGGCACTTCAGAGGAGGGGGCAAAGGCCACAGCTAGCCTGGCAATAGATATAACTGCTTTACATTTGGGTCAGACAAGGGAAGGAGGGCACATTGCCTATGGCCAGATTTTCAGTTTACCAGCCAAGTCAGAAAATGAAGCTTGTGTGAGAATTTAGGAAATACTGTGAACTGTTTTGTTTCACAATGGGCATTCCAGAGATGTAGGGCATTTGAGAGGAGAGTTGTTATGTCATTAGCTGGGTTAACATTGCCTTAATGAGAACATTTGCACATTCTCACAGTTGTAGAGTTTCCCCTTCTCCATTTTGGTAACTAATACTACTGTAAATGTATACTTTTTTCGTTTGCAGCTCATTGGGTATTAATACATTGTAGTACTATTTAAATTTAAAGATGTCATAAGCAGCATTGATTACCTTGGTATATAAAAAAATGCTAAGTGAGATTTTTAAGTATTTTCACCACAAAAAAATGATAATTATGTCAGGTCATACATATGGTAATTAGCTTGATTTAGCCATTCCACAATGTGTACATATTTCAAAACAATATGTTGTGCCCGATAAATACATACAACTTTTACTTGTCAACTTAAAAATTAATTAATTAAAAAAATAACCAAAAAGCCACAAGAGGAAGGAGATTAAGTCCACTCACCTCTACTATTCTCTTATCTAAAGATAAAGGAGGAGCCAGAGGATCCTGGGCTTGCAGGGAAGGAGGAGTGTCAGCGTCCTGGCTGGGAACAGAACTCAAGCCTCTCAACCTGACCCTGCTTTCCTTTTTTCACTCATTTGCATGAAAGCGGGCTTGGTATCAATAAGAATAATTCTGCTCAAGCTTTCCAATGAAGAGAAACAGAGTAACCAGTCATGTTCTGCAGCCTTCACAGCAACCCTTCCCTCTAGCTAACTTGCTCATCTACTGCTTTTCATGGAGATGACAGGCTCCCGTATCTCATGGTGAAAAGTGAAGTTTTTAAAATGGCCTGCAGGTCACTAGACTGCATGGCCTCCCTTTGCCCCTCAGACATCTGGGTCTCCTCAATTCTCCCACAGCACCACTGGCCAGTGTGCCTTTCCTGGAGCATGTCAGGCTGGTTCCCACCCAAAGCCTTTGAACTCGCTGTCCCCAGGACACTGTTCCCCCAGATGTCTGCACAGCTTACTCCTTCTTTTATTTGGCTCCCAAATGTCAACGTCCTTGATGCTCTATTTTAATTGTAAACTATCTGCTTTTCACTTTTCCTCCTCCCTTATTTTTCTCCATCCGACATTCTATACATATTATATGTCTTATTATTTTCTTCATACGTTCAGAGGTTTCTATCATTTTCCTCACTTTTGTTCAATGAATGCATGAGTGAATGCATTTTAAACTTAATTACATAGGCAGTATTTGAAAGAAAGAAAAGCAAGTTTCCTTTAATGAAGTTATCATTGTGTGGATTTTATGGTTCTTTTGGCCTTACTCGCAAATAATTTTTTTGTCGTTAGCTTAAAGATTGCTACATTGATTGAAGTTCTAATTATTTGGCTGTGAGCACAAATGTGCTCATAACCTTATCATATTGCTATAAATATCAGTTATTTGGTAAGATAATGCTCTAGTCACCTTCTCCTACCATAATGTCTGATTATGTCTCTTGGGCTTTCGCATTCCTTTGTGAAAAACTAACATTAGCTCATATATAGTCTTTGCATGTTTGGTATGTGTGACCAAATGCCCTTTAATAGGTTCCATACTAATATGATATGAATATTAGTAAATCATCTAGTATAAATTTCTACAGGGCCTCTTAAGCAAATATGTATTTAGTTAGTTATGTTTTATGCATATTTAGAATTTGTTTGCATTATCCAGCTTCACATGTATTATTTACCTGGTGGGAATATTTAGCTTTCTGCAGCTCTACTTTATCCTATGGATAAATTCCCATATGTTTTATAATATTCATAACATTAATCCACAAAACCATCATAATATCTAGTATATTATCATTTTCTTAATGAGGTGTTACCTATAGCAAAGCATTTACTTAATCACTCATTTTTTGTTTGCTTGGTTTTGGCTGTTCCTCACTAAAGACAAGTATTTGTTGAAAAAAAAAGGATGTCTCCAGAAAGTCAAGGAGCCCTGTAAAGCTGTAAAGAAAACTGTAGCAGACACTCTCTGGAAAAAAAAAAAAAAAAAAAAAAAAAACAAAAAAAAAAAAAAAAAAAAAAAAAAAAAAAACATAATGTGTCAAAAGTAAGTAAAGCATACTTGATTTCTTGAAAGTTTTAAAATTTTCTACCCCAACTTATAAAAAGAAATCTCTCTTGTATGTTGATCAGGTTGAAACCTAATTGCATAATCTACATTATTTCTTTCTCAATTTTAGTTGAAACAACTCAAATTGGTAAGTGTTTGGTTTCTATTTTCACATTTTAAAAACCTGGTCTTTTGTTTTAAAAAGTTGAATCTAAAGAACTAAAATTGGGGACAATTTAGAAGCTAAAGGGAGTGGATTAATAAGTTGGTTACATTTTGCTGTCCAATCAGCATCTCATGAGAGTTTAGGAATAATTTTAGTTATTTGCTTTTAGCCCTTCTTATGTAAGGCTAGCATAATGAACCCATTATAGACCATTATTCCAACTACTCTGATGGTTTGTTTGCAGACTATTTCATTATGTTATTAATTTTTTTCATTAAAATCTTTATGAAAGGCCGGGCGCGGTGGCTCACGCCTGTAATCCCAGCACTTTGGGAGGCCGAGGTGGGTGGATCACGAGGTCAAGAGATTGAGACCATCCTGGTCAACATGGTGAAACCCCGTCTCTACTAAAAATACAAAAATTCAGCTGGGCATGGTGACGTGTGCCTGTAATCCCAGCTACTCAGGAGGCTGAGGCAGGAGAATTGCCTGAACCCAGGAGGCGGAGGTTGCGGTGAGCCGAGATCATGCCATTGCACTCCAGCCTGGGTTACAAGAGTGAAACACCGTCTCAAAAAAAAAAAAAATAACAACTTTATGAAAGCTAAATGGCAATTTCATGTTTGAGAAATGAGGCCACGAAAATAGCTATCATATATCCATCATTTAAACAGAGTACTTGGGATGCCATGTTCCAGCACTACAGCTTAGTGTGCCAATACTGTGTAGTATAAACATCTCTTAATAGGTACCTGGGGCAGGAGATTCTCTACTGTGTTTAACCTAAATGAGTTCTTAAGATTGCTATTAAAAGTATCTTTTATATCTGTTTGGAATCCAGATAAAATTTTTGTTACGGAGTGTCTATCTTAGAAAACAGATATTTAGGGTCTCTAAACTTTCATTTTGAAATATCTGTAGACTGACAAGCAGTAGCTAAAATAGTACAGAGAGATTCTATGTAACCTTCAACCAGCTTCTCCCATATAAAAAATCCTATGCAACCACAGTGCTTTATTAGATTTTTAAAAAGATATTTTGTTAGAACAGTTTCAGGTTCACAGCAAAATTAAGAGGAAGGTATGGAGATTTCCCATACACCCCTTGTCCTCCCCCACATGTATAGCCTCTCCCTTATCAACATCCCCCACCAGGGTCATACTTTTGTTGAAATTGATAAACCTGCACATCATAGTTGCCCAAGACCATAGGTCACATTAAGATTCACTCTTTGTATTGTGAGTTCTATGGGTTTGGACAAATGTATAATGACTGGTATCCACCATTACATGACCATTCAGAGTAGTTTTACTGCCCTAAAAGTCCTCTGTGTTTTGATTATTCATCCTCTCCTGCTACCCTCAACCCTTGGCAATCACTAATCTTTTTGTTTTCTCCAGAGTTCTGCCACTTTCAGAATGATTTGTAAAGTGAGGAGACTTTTGATGGGGCTGTTCCTTCTGAGGCAGAATAAGGAGAAATGCCAGATGTAGGTGATGGGGAGGAAGGCAGCAAATCACACTGCCACGTGTGTTCCTATGCAACAATTTTGCATATTCTTCACATGTACCCCAAAACCTAAAATGCAATAAAATAAATAAATGGGGGAAAAAAAAAACAAGCCCCATTGATTATCTCTTAGAACTAACAACGAAACTCCATGATTCCGTGGGCAGTTCCAAGATTTCGGCTGCTGTATTCCTTATTTATATTTGCTTTGCTTAAATGAATCCAGTCTATAATTTATCAAACCAGCAAAAGAGAAAAGCAGATAGAAATTAGCAGAGATATCTTTCCCCCAATTCCCTCCCCATCTCTTTTTTCCTCTCCCAGAATAGCATTCATAGACAGATGTTTATGAGACCTGTAATTTCTGGGCCTATCAAAAGTATTAATTTGTGAGTTTCTGGGTCTTTGTTCTCACTGTCATTCAGAACAGGAACCCAGTAGCATGAAGGCCAAGTCTGTCTCAGATCTGTCTGTCATCTAACTAGTGTTTTGAATTTTATAGTCAAGTATTATATAACCATTTCTGTGTTAAAGATTGCGTGTTTTTAAAAGCGGATTTCTATTTTTCTTGAATAGAATAGAGTTTTTCTCTTTGAGAGAATGGGTTCTCCTTTGTCTGATACATTTCAAAGCTTAAAGATAGGGTGATTTGAAAGTAAATTTGCTGTCCTCTTTTGTTTTTATTTTTCAGTTCTGAGCCCAGGAACCTTTACCCTTTCTCCTCCCTTATAATGAATCTGGTCGCTTGTCTCATTTAGTATATAATCCCCTGTCTGACTCCTGGCTTCAGCACCAGACTTGATACCAAAATCTGTGAACAGGAGAATTAAAAGCAAGCTGTATTCTCTCACCAACTTTCTCTGATTTCTATGCCTCCTTCGGATTGGCTGCCAGCCTTCTCCTACTTCCTGTCCACGTGGAGCAAATGCAGCTCAGCGGTTCCTGAATTGCTACTGCCCCACTCCCATGTCCACTTGCTAGTCCAAGAAAAGAAAAGGGACATTGAGAAAGCAACAGGGAAGGGGCAACAGTGACCATCTCTGTACAAGTGTGAAGGCATCCCTGGCCCTCCAAAAAGATGTACAGACTTGATGAGAAGATGCATAGGTCCTTCTGGGTGTAGGATTTCAATTATGATATCTGAGGATCTGCTTCAAAGTGAAGCTCCCATATTGAAAGTCACTGATATCAGTTCAAAGGATAAAAGTAATTTTACTTGAAAAGTCACACACACACACACACACACTACCCCCCTGCCACACACACACAATGGTAACTACAGGTGGTAATAGATGTGTTAATTGATTTTGTTGTGGTAATAATTATACAATATACATATAATTAATTTATCCTTTTGTACACCTTGAATATATACAATTTTTACTTGTTAATTAAATATTTTCTTAAGGTCTCCTTGAAGTATGTCTTTTAACTCTTTAACCATTTCAGCAATATCATCTTTTCTTTCCTTCATGTTCTCATTCTTTCCCATTTAATTTTTAAAATAACTTTTCTTTCTTTTCAGGAATAACAGTTTTAAAGGTTCTCCCTTTTTTCTTTAAAAGCAGTGATTGCAGATAAAGAAGCTGAAATTTTTGCTCTTATGATACAAAACAGCATGGCTTATAAAGAATTTTCTAGTGTCATTTGCCTCAGAGATGCCCTGTCCCTCCAATTTTGTACCAGCTCTGTATTTTTTCTCTGTGACCTTGACAACAATTCTTCATGTATTCATTCAATACTTCTTAACTTTTCTGGGTGTCAGATAAGGCACTGAGGACACAGTGGTGACAAAATAGATAATTAAGGGAAGCTTACACTGTAGTTGGGGGAAGCAGTCCATAAATAAGTAATTGAATAGTAAGCAAGATACTGTCAGAAAGAAACTGGGATCATGAAGAAAATGAATCAGAATGATTTCAAAGAGCATTTGAGGACAGAGGAACCTGGGACTCTTACAGATGGGTGCAGAGGGAAGACCTTACCAACATTTAATGTCTGAGCTGAGTCCTAGATGATAAGACAAAGCAACCATGAGAAGATTTTCTTGAAAACATGAGAAACAGGCTGCAGAGAACATCAAGGACCTGCCTTCTTCAGACATCTGTTTCCCCACAAATAGCATCTATTTTAACTGCAGAGAATTTTGCAGCTATTCTCTCTCCTTCTCCCTCTCCCTCTCCCTCTGCCTCTCCCTCTCTCTCTCTCTTCGTGTGTGCATGTGTGTGCAAATCTGTGAAAAACACTTCATCTGAGAAGCCAACATATAATTTAAGGCAAATATAGAGAAGAATTAAGATTTGAGGATGTAACAGAGGTAAAATAACTTTATTTGATTAACATTTTATTTCTACCTTAAATAGAAAAATGTTTCTATTTACAATTATTTGGTACATTTCTGTAAGCGCATAAAAGCTAATAAGCTATCAAAGTTCATTCTGTTAACTAAGCAGAACTCTTAAGAGCTGTATCTGGATAATAATATAAATTTATAAATTAGTAATGTATAATTCCCCATTATAAATGATCACTCAGCTGATCCACATAGGGTCATCTGGCAATCAAATTAAATATTCTCATTTCCAGGTGCAAGACATAATTAACTGGTTAATTGCTTTAAAAATTTTGGCTTTATAGTTTATTTTTTAAAAAATCAGTAGAAAATAGATGATGAAAAATAAGTGGTTCCAAAAGTTTTTCATTTTTCTGAAAAATACTTCCATTATCACTAGTTTTAGCAAATTTGATTTAAAAATCATTTTTTTCTTAGCCCTGAGTTAGGGAAAATTGTAAAAGACTAGAGGAGTTGGGGGAATTTTAATATCAGCCAAAAGGGTTTGTAGCAGAGAACTAGGATAAGAAAGGAAGTGAGGGATGAGCAAAGGTCTCAAGCCAAATGGTGCAGAAGAAAGAGCCCAACTAGTTGTGACAAATAGAGGGAGAGCAGCTGCTGACCAGCCTCATGACCTTATTTATTACATGGGGAGGAGAGTTGGCCAGTGATGGAAAAGGAGGAAAACCATATCCTCCCTTGGGGACAAGGTATAAAGATCAAGGGATCTGTGAAGTCTAGCATGTCCCACAATGATGATGATGGTGATAATGACCACAGCAGTCCCTAGAGTGTGAAACCAAAGCAAAGGGGAGGACAAACAGTCTCACAGAAATAAGGAGCACTATAAGCAGATGGAAAGCCTTCATTTCATTTCTAGGTCTTTTGACAGGAGACCTATTCCTATTCCAGATTGGATCTGTCTCTCTTCTCAGCACATCCTTGGGATAGAGCAAAAGTTAGGGAATGTCCATGGGGTTTTTGTGAAGATTATTTGTACTGGGAATGGGAGGTACCGATGCATTGGCAGCTCTTCGCTTCCCCCATGAAAATATACTATATCCTTCTCAATTAAAAAAAAAAAAAGCAGGTGAGAAGAAAGTTGTGGTAGAGGTTATTATCGGTTATTATCATAATGCCAAAATTATTCTGAGGAAAAGAAAAGCCCACTTAAAAGTATGCTTTCTCTTGACTGTACCAGGTGTCAGAGGAAGCAGATGTTTTGGCTGTTACTCAATCTCCTACTCTCTCTCTCTTTCTTTCCTTGTCATCTTCCCCATCACTTCTCCATTATAAATTAATGACAGCATTGACTACATTTTTACCATGTTTGGAATCAATTTTCATAGATCCATCTATTCATTTGAATAAATGTCTCTGATATACATCATCTTACAAAGACCTCAAAATGCATTGCCTTAAACACAAGAAAAAAGGCAGGTGGAGAATTTGGGTTCCAGGACTAATGCTATTATTGTGGTCCCATTTTTCCAAAAGAGCTTGAGGTGTGCATGTCACAAGATAGACTTGGGGATAGTGCTTTATTTATTTTGATTTTTTGGTTATGGCAAGAAAATTAATTATGAAACTGGATTAAAATTTTATCTCTTATTTTGTAAACAGTCATACCCATAAAGCATGCTAAGTGTGAGTAACAGGAAGCCAGCCATGTACTGATGTGTAATATGAAATGAAGACCCCACAATTTATGCTTCCTATGTAAGAGCATACATGATGGCTGCAAAGATTTTAAGATCTGAGATACTATTGAGATGAAGAGTTTAAGGAAGACAGTCACAGCCAGTGTTAGATTGGGCCTAGCAGCTGCCACTGAGTCTTTGCTTGCCAAAGGTGTGAAAGCAAAGCTAAGACTTTGGTTATCTCAGCCACAGCCTCCCTGAAGGGCAGTGGTTGGCAGCAGAGTCACTTTTGCAAATGAGGTGACTCGCACTGAATAGAAATAGTCAGCTAGGGCAGGAAGGGCTGTGACTCTTCATCAGTATCTCAGGGACCCTGGTCTCCTTCCTTCCTCTCCCAAGGCAAACCGTTTGGAAAAGTCTAGATGTTTTCTCAGTATGATAAATTAAACTCATGAAATAAGCACTTAATTTATATTTCTCCTAGCATCTTTCCACTTAACGCTTACAGACTGTTAAATTGGATGATACATTGCTGAATCAACAAAGAGTCACTAAATAGAAAATGCCTTTGAAATAAAGCATAATTTAATAAGTACCAATTTAATTCAACACTAGTCAAATTTTTCTGTCTTCCCTGCAAGATCATTGGATTAGAGAAGTCAGAAAACATGGGTTTTATTTTAAGATCCCTTATTAGACAAGTGACCTTGAACAATCACTTTAACCCAAGTCTCTATTTCTCATTTATGATATAAAATTAGTCGCACTGGCCCTGATTACCTATCAGGGCTGTTGTCAGTATCGTATCAAATAATGTCTGGAAAATCACTCATTATTAATAAAATACTATGTAAATCCAAGGCTCTGTTCTTAAAACAAGTTCTCAACTCAAACATCACTTTCTTGCAAATCCTTTATGTACCTCTCTTTTGCCCAGGGTGGTAGCAGTTCACCTCTCCTTAAGTAGCACTATCCTGAGCTAGGCATGTCACCACTCCACTGAAGATGATATAGCTCAGACTCTCCAGTATGGCTGTGTATCGAAGTTCTTGCTAGTGGTATGTGATCACAGGTACTGTACATCACTTGCAGGTCATTTAAAGGATAGCTCTAGTGCCCCCCTTCCCCATCTCCCTTCTTGCTCACTGGATTACAGTCACTGTAGAGGGAGCTGAACAGCCATCTCAGACCACAAAAATAGAAGCAACCGATGAAGATGGCAAAGCAGTAGGACTTAAAGAGCCTGAGTCACCCACACTGTGGAGTGGTTATTAACAGCCTCAGGGTGTTAACTCTCAGTTTGTTCAGTGAGAGAATAAAATTCTATTTCTTTAAGCTACTGTATTTTGGCCTTTACTATAGGAATATCCTAATGGATACATTTGAATTAATTTCATGTCTATCTGTACTGTAGTACTCGTGACGTATATTATTTTACTGTTATCTTCTTAGCTTTATTTCTTAAGTCCTTTAGCTGAACTCTGAGAGCAGGGATTATTGTGTGCCCAGCACTGAGGACAATATCTAACGCAGAGTAGACTCTATAGCATTAAAATGAATTAAAATCATTTTTTAAAAATCAAGAATGAACAAATAAGGCTTTTGAAGAAAATCTACAACTTTGCATTGTAGTTAAAATAGGAATTAAAAATTTTGGCCAGGTGCAGTGGCTCACACCTGTATCCCAGCACTTTGAGAGGCCGAGGCAGGTGAATCATGAGGTCAGGAGTTCAAGACCAGCCTGACCAACATGGTGAAACCTTGTCTCTACCAAAAATACAAAAATTAACTGGGCATGGTGGCACACTCTTGCAATCCCAGCTACTCAGGAGGCTGAGGCAGGAAAATTACCTGAACCTGGGAGGCGGAGGTTGCAGTGAGCCAAGATCATGCCACTGCACTCCAGCCTGGGTGACAGAGACTTTGTCTCAAAAAAAAAAAAAAAAAAAAAATTCTGGACGTCAATGTTGTTCATTTTCCATCATTTAATTTTCATAATAATGCTACAGTTTGATGATTCTTGAAGCCTACTCAACTGTTTCATGTTATAATTCTCTATTTCACTAATTTTCATTTTTGACCAAATTTAGTAGTAGTTATCTAAGAATAACATTTCTAGGAGAGTGAGACAAACTCAGTTCTCAGTGGCGTAGGGAGACAAGTAAGTTTGTATAGGGTAGTACATAATATAATATAATGTGAAAATGCTGCAGTAAAGTTAGGTATAAATTAGTTAGGATTTATCACTTAGGATACTGCTATAAGAAAGGCCAACATAACAGCATCTTAAAAAGAAATTGAAACTAGAGTGATATGATATTGGTAAAAATCCAACTATTATCAGTGTTTAGGGACTAGGATTTACCAAGTGGTAAGTGCTCATTTTCTATTTATAACTAGAGATATTCATATAAGAATGATCTATAATAGTGGAAGAAATAAGAGGGAATGGGGATGGGGAAGGGAGACAAAGAGAGAGAGGGATGGGAGAGAGGGACACGGCGAGAGGAGAGAGAGAGGGAAGGAAAAAAGAAAGGAAGGAAGATTCATTTAATAATACAGAAATGGTAGTGTACCTATCCAATAAAATATTCTGTCATTTAAATCTAACCGTAGAGGAGCTGTTCTGGCTCCTGAAGCCAGTTCCTTCACTTGTGCTTTAGATTTGGCCCCTTTTCATCTCTCAGAAGCCATGCATTACCAATTATAACCTTTCTCCTTAAGCTGACCACTCCTCTAAAATGGATTCTTTTTTGGCATTTAAATACTTCAAGTCTTATTATCCTAAAAATAGCCTTTCTGCCCAAGAGCCTCCTTTAAGCTATGCCCTGTCTCCCACCCAACCCTTTTAGCCAACCTTACTGAAGGTGCTCCACATTCATGGTCACCATTTTCCCATCACATTTAAGCTTCCAAGCGGCCTAGGAAATGAAGCCTTCAGAAATCATGAGCTTTGCACCTGCTTTAAGAGACTTTTCCCAGGATCAGCCGTAAGTTTCTTCAGTTGTAAAATAGGGCAATTCAGAATTAAAGTTGAAAGGGCTCTCAAAGAGTCTACTTCTCTGTATAATTCAGTGAGATGATGAGGGTGATTACTTCAATACTAGCCACATCTTCTGAGTTTCTTGTGTGCTCTATCCTTGGAACCACATTTTGATGTGATTGCATCCCGTCCCATGGCTTTAAATATCATCTGTACGATGATGCATATGATCATCCACCTTCTCCTTAACTCTGGAAGTGTATATTTGACTTACACCTCTTCTTTGGTACTCCAGGCTTCTGAAACTTAACATGTCTAAAACTGAACTTTTAATTTTCTTTCTTAAACCTGTTTCTCCTGCAGCAAATTATGCTGAAGCCAGTTCCAGGAGCCATCCTCTGAATTGATGTACCCCAAAATCTCAACATCACTCTTGATCATTTCTCACAGTTTCACTACTATTGGCCTTGACTAGGCCAATACCATCTATCTTGTCTACAATATTGCAATAACATTTTAACTGGTATTCCTGTTTCTGTCCTTACTTTCATCCCTTTCAGTGTCTTCATAGGAGCAATATAGTTTGTTTGTTTGTTTGTTTGTTTGTTTGTTTTGAGACAGAGTTTCGCTGTTGTTGCCCAGACTGGAGTGCAATGGCACGATCTCGGCTCACCGCAACATCCGCCTTCTGGGTTCAAGCAATTCTCCTGCCTCAGCCTCCCGAGTAGCTGGGACTACAGGCACACACCATCATGCCCAGCTAATTTTTGTATTTTTAGTAGAGACGAGGTTTCACCTTGTTGACCAGGATGGTCTCGATCTCTTGACCTCGTGATCCACTCACCTCGGCCTCCCAAAGTGCTGGGATTATAGGCGTGAGCCACTGCGCCTGGCCAATATAGTTTTTTTAAAAGTCATCTCACAGCACTCCTCACACAAAGTCTTTCAATGGTTTTTTTATTTCACATGGAATAAACTCTAAAGTCATTTCCTACAGGGCCCTCCATCACATTGAACAGTCTTTGATTTTATCTCTCACCTACTCTGCTTTAGTCACTTGAATTTGGCTTTTCTTTGAAAACATTCTCATGCTCCCCTGACTCAGAGATTTTGTATCTGTTATTTCCACTTCCTAGAATCGCTTCGCTCCTAGAATCTCTCCCCACATGGTGGCATGGCTTACAGCTTCACTTTCTTCAAGGCTTTGCTGAATGCTGTGTTTAAAATATCATAACTGTGTCCTGTCACTCTCTAGGTACCATCTTTATTTTTTTTCATAGCACACATCACCACCTGACATATTCTGTATGTTGATTTATTTACATGCTTTTTGCTTGTCTTCTTCCACTCGAATGTGAACTCCCTGACAGCAAGGATTTCTTTGTTTTTTAGTTTTTAAATAACTGAGCACATACATATTCTTGAATAAGTGAATGTATTTCTATTCATCTTGGATTCTACTAGAACTGATATATATATATATATATATATATATATATATATATATATATATCACCTCACCTGACAGTCTGTTTTACACTTAATCACTTTAATATATAAATATGTTCATCTTACATCAAACTGTAGCAAAGTGAAAAAACAATAATACTTTAAAATAGTTGTTGTTAGAATTCCTTTGAAGAAAATAGCTGTCTTTTGTTTGGGAAAATACCTGATAAACTGGTTAGGTTGAAAAGTGAAATCATGACAGCAAGGTTTAGCAGAAGAGAAACAACAAAGAGATTAAGTTGCTATACAATTGCAATTTGGAGTGATGAAAAGACAAATAAACAGAGTGGGGGAACACAGAAGAGTATAAATAAGGAACAGTTGGGTGAATTGGGAGGCGTGGCAAAGGGTTTATTGTCATCTAATTGTCAAGTTTACATGGCTTGAGATTTTTCTGATATAAACCATTATCTCCCCAAAACCTTCTAGAAAGTCTGCTGATTCCCAAAGTGTCTTTCATTAGTGGCTAGTGTGTGTGTGTGTGTGTGTGTGTGTGTGTGTGTCTGTGTGTGTGTCTGCGTGTATGTATGTTAACAAGGAAACAGATTGCACTGTGTTTGGGCCGTGTCAAGGTGAGAGTAGAGGAAGGAAGGGTATGTTGGGAGGACAGAAAGAAGGGCAGGCAGGACATAAATGCCATAGATGACTTCAAGTGATTGAGCCCTGCTGGAATCAACAAGTAATTTAGTGAGGACATTGGGGTCTGAGCCAATCTTCCACCATACTTAGGGGCAGAATACCTGAGGAGCACTCTGGGTTCCTTGACCAAACTGTCCTTGCATTTAAAGACTATTCTTTTATTTATGACAACCTTTACGTAAATGTAGTGACTTGATGACAGAAATTATTACTCCTGAATCCTTTGTAGACTAAATAAATAAGGACCAATTTCACCATTGACATCTAGAAAGTTATTTTTTTCTTTCTTTTTATTTTTCCTCTGTATTTGCTTCAATACCTTCAGGCTCCTTTTATTTCCCTTGAAACAGAGAAGAAAGATAGCATGAATACGCCAGAGCAGGTCTCAAACTGAGTACATGAGGACTATTTCTCATTGCCTGCATATATTCCTCCATCATAAAAGATAATAATGGACTTGTCACATATTACAAATGGACTTGCCAATTCACATGTAACTTTTGGTCCTACTCTAATTATTAGACCTTCTAATTAGATCAAGAGAATTATATTTGTAAAAATTAGATGTGTAAACAAAATAACTTTTGCTAACCCATCCATAACAATGTTTTCCCACTGGTATTTTAATATAAACTGTGTAGTAAACTTGTGAGTGATCTGAATCTCATTGTACTAAACTTACTGGGGGCTTTCTAGTGAAATATGATGGGAAACATTATTTGAAACAAGCATGCCATTGTCTCGAGCCCAAAAATCTACTTTGAAATAATAGATGTTACTGCAAAATAATTTGGTGCCCTAATATATTTAAAGTCATAGTTAAATACACTTAATCCATCACACATCTCAGAATTAAATAGTGTCTATATGCCACGTTTATACTATTGTTTAAAAATACATTACATGACTTGAAGTTCTACAGAGAGGGCCTGAAAGAGAGCCTGTTCCCTCTTCCCTCTGTGCAAATTGTGCTGTTGATTAGCTACTCCACTAGCCTAGAAAAGTTGCCAATTAATGCCAGGGACCCCAAAGCTGAAGGAAGATTTGCAGCTGTGACTGGCCTAGATTCTGGCAATGCCAGGCTTGTAATCTGTTGGAGCTGCTGCTGCCTGTGCTGCCTCTTCTAGCATTTTTGAATTGGAAAGAAGATGGAACAGGGAATGTTGGAGACCAGAGAAAGAAGGCTTGGCTCGCATAATAGCTATTCCCTTAATCTATGCAGGCTTGAGATCTTCTCTTTAAACAATTCATTTCTGTCACCACGACTCCCCCACTGACAACATTGACTCTAGCAATTCTTTTTTTTGCCCTCATTTACATGGCCCTCCAACTTAAGAAATAAAACACTTAGAACAAAGCCATATTTCCCCATTTCCATCAAACTTTCCTCTTTGTGCAGTGCTACCTATTAGAACACTCTAACCCAAAGAAAAGTGGTTGAAAAAAATTTATATTATTCAAAATGGCATCTTGATTTTTATCAGTTGACTTTATTCTGAAATTACATTCTTCCCTTGATCTTTCTGGGACTAAAACCTCCTGCCCACCAAATAAGGTCATATTTCATTACCAAATTATGCCCTATGGTCATGAAAATCAGAACACTTGTTTTCATAGGCAGGCTTTCAAATGTCCAAATCTTAATTTGGCCAAATTATCTCTGTTTGATATGTTTGTTGGTTTGTAATAAACTTAACTAAATGAGGAATGATATAGCTGGTTGTTTACTTACTGTCACCATCTGTAAACTATTTCATGTATAACCAAAAGGAAGACAATACACAAATACAAACACACAAACACACATTAGTCATTACTCCGCTCATTATTTGAGGGGCAAGAACTTTATTAGTTTATTATTAACTTTATTATTCCCAATTGAAAACCTCAAATCAAATTATACAAATACATTTAATCTCTCAAATTGAAATTAGTAGGAATAAAATAAAACTTTATAATTCATAGACTGAAAATCTACATTCAGATAATTTTTGTTAATAAGTTTTATAAAAATGTAAGTAATGTTATTTTTGCTGCCCAGCTTTAATTCTTTTAGGGACATGAAAGGAGGAGGTCACACCAAAATAAAACGTTAATTTACTTTTGAAATGTTTTCAAATGATAAGAGGAAGGAGACTATATTATAAAAACAGGATATTGAGCTCAAACAAAGATGAGTATATCTGTGGTACCCAAGGGGTGTTGGTTCTTGGAAGCAGTGTGGGGCAGATTTTATTTGAAAATATGTAATGAAGCTTGCCAGAGTACAACAATCTTGGGACTATAATTAAGAGATAGCATAATAAAAATATTAATTTTTGAAAATTATAATAATTTCTCTACTGGCAAGCCCTGCAAGAAAAATCACCAAAACTCCAGACATGCCTTATTTGCCTTTCTTGTGAGTAGATTCCATCATGAAGAGCATTTACCTATTATTCACTCTCCATCACTTAGAAGCTCCAGGAACGTGCAGTGTGACTTTCCTGGTCACTACCTCTTCAGCAATGTCCTCTTTATGCTGTGACATAGCCATTTGTTCCCTGTTGCTAATCCTTCTCACCAGAAATGGTCCTAGAGACCTTCCTTTCCATTGGGCACTATCTTTTGGTGGGGATAAGGTTCTTTCTTCAACCAGAGATGAAATTCTCTGGACTAGAGAAAAACATAGAGCAGACTTAGGGATCTCAGTCTCCAGCAGAAGCCCCAGCATTAAAGCCCTTTATTTGGATCATTCTTTCCATATTTTTCCAGCAACCCAACTCCCTAAAAAATATGTACAGTCTTCTGCAAGGGTTATATGAAAGTATCATTGATTTGTTCATTAATTCTTCACTATACAATGTTGATTTAGAACCTACTATGTGCCAAGCCTTTTCTCACATCATTGAAAAAGACAATAAGCTCCCCTAAAGCTTATTTTCTGATGAAGGGAAGCTGGTAGGAAAAAAAATAAATAAATGCAATTAAACTGATCCAAATAGACATATGCAATGTAGGAAATACAACTAAGTATGGAAGGAGAACTTTCAAGGGAGTAGACATGCAGCATCTTTGAACTGGCCCACCAGTGCTGAGGCCCACCAGTGCTGAGGCCTGGGGAAGAGCAGGTGGCAGCATACTTGCTGCTTTCCTTTGAGAAGCAGAAGGTAGGTTAGTGTGGCTGGAGAACAGTGAGGCAGAGAAGCGTGCAAAAGAAGGTCAAAGCACTCCAGACCAGGGCCTAGGAGGCCATAGCAGGAAATTTGATTCTTGGTTCACAGTAGTGTGAAAGAAGAATAACCATATTTGCTAAATCAATATGATTATATTACTAAGTCATTTGAAAAGTAAATTTACATATCAATGCATGGATGAGCTAATGCCACACATGAGCAATTGGCCACCTTAGCAATTGCTACACCTTGGCAATTCTTAGAAAATGTATATAGAAAGAGTTTCAGGCATAGATAAACTGAGGTTCCTATTCCAAAAAAAAAAAGCAAGAAAAACATAGAAATAAAATTATATCCTTCTTCAATACATAGGGCAAAAAGATAATATAATTTCACTTTTCAAGAGCAAGGTTACATGCGTCAGTATATGAATTGGTATAAGAAAGTATAGTTTCTACAAAATGTGTCATATACAGTAAAATTTTTCATTCATTTAAGCAATGAATGTCAATATTATTGAAAAACATGTGCCAATGTGCAATGTCAAGATGTACCCTAACCAAGAAACCCTAGGTTAAACTATTTTCACAAAGCAGTAAGTCACGGTTTTGACTACTCTAACAAAAAGAACATTTTTAAATAGAGCATGTCATTGGGCAAATTTTGTTCCATTAACTATGACTTCCTCCTATGAATGAATGCTTATATAAAAACTGTTCTTCTAACAGTTTGAGGTAATTGGGGCAAGGGATCTAAATTTTGAATTTTTATTTTCTCCATGCCTTCATTACTATTTGGCAAGCCAATAAGTAACAAAAAATATTCTGGAGCACTCTAAGAGCTTTCCTGCTATGTTAAACCAATGAGTATTTAGGAAGATAAATATAATCCACATGTTCCTGATTGACTTATATTTAAATCGTTTGTAAGCGTCATTTGATGTTCAAAATGCCTTGTAAGATTTTTTTTATAAGCTTTGTTTCCTTGAAGCAAGAAGATCTATTATTGTCAAGAGAAAACAAAGATTAAAGGCACATCCACTTAAACAACAACAAAAAACCCCCAAAACACAAATAAACAAACAAAAAACAAAGCAACAAAAACAAAAGCCATTCAATAGCATGATGAAAATGCACCTCCAAAGGAGACAATATACTCATTCCAGAGCCATGCACTTTGACAATCCTCTAAGTTTTGACCCAGACATAAATTGATGGCCAATCTCATCTGATTCATCCTTTTATGATTGGATGGGTAGGACATGGAACAGAAACTTAACTTTAAATGCAAACAGCCGTAAATGCAAACAGCTGCTACAACTGATTTAATCCCAAACAACTCCAGAACTCCTACTCTCAGACTTTGCTTTGATCTTAGACCATTAACACTAAGACTAAGACTTTTTTGACAGGGAGACAAATTGAAATCTTCCCACATATGTAATAAAAACAGAGTTTTTTAACTATACTTTTTACTATACTTCTTTTTTTTAAGTTGGTTCCATGTAGGAACAAAATAGGAAGGATTTATTTCACTAAGCATGGAACTTCAGAGTAGATGGTCCTAACCAACCTAAAATTTAATAATCTTGTGACAAGTTTGCCAATAGAAAAAGCATCTTATGGTTTGGCCTGTAAGTGAACTTGGGCAAAGAAACAAATACAGGAACAAAGATTCAACAAGAAAGTTGAATATTTTTCAAATATAAAGAATATAACTGCCAAATATTTAATGACTCCACATTTAGAATCAAATAATTGGATATGTTTTTGGTAAAGGATAGATGTAAAACTTAACACTAAATGTCCTATATTTTAAAATAATGTATGCAAAAACACATTTTTAAAACCAAATTATTTACTGTTCATGCTGAAAGTATTTGGAATTCACTAGAAACCTAAAAATACTATTTTCAAAAATTATTGTATAATGAATTTCTATTCATTGTAGAAAATTAGGAGATACAAATAAATTTAAAGAAATAAATTCAGGTCACCCGTAGTTCCACCATCCTATAGTAACTATTACTAACATGTGTATATGTGTACGTGTGTGTGTATATATATACATACATACATGTATATACACACACACGTACACATACAGACTTTTTTCGACACATACTTTTAATGTAGTTTTTCTTACAAAAATAAGCTACCACTACAAATGTTTGTATATATATACATACACATTTGTGTATGTATTGTGTTATGTATACATACATTTGTGTATGTATATATATACATACATATATGTATATATGTGTACTTGTGTGTGTATATATATATACATACATACGTACATATATATACACACAAGTACACATACAGACTTTTTTCGACACATACTTTTAATGTAGCTTTTCTTACAAAAATAAGATACCACTACAAATGTTTTTGTAATTTAATTTTTTTCCATCATTCCATAGCCTTTCAACAAATACGAAATTTTCCCTTCTTTACAAGATGATGTCTGAGTACAGGGGTAGCTTATGTATTCAGGTAGCTCTATGATCCATAGAGACCATCTTTCTGGTCTCTTGTACCCGTTTGAAATCATGCATCCCCACTTGCCAAGTCTGCAGATAATAAACCCTTGATCTATTTTCTGACATAGGCCATTCCTAGGGGTAGGTCTTGTGGCTTGATGATGCCCCACACTCAGCACACTGATGCTTACCTCTGAGTCCAGCTTTGGGCTGCCTCTTTGCCTGGTATCACCTCTACTCCTTTGAAGACACAAAGTCTTTAAAATCTACTTTGAAGACTTTAATTCTCAATTGTGCCCAGTGTTCTTTCCTGGGCCTATGACAATCTCTGGCTCTTTGCCAACCACTTACAGCCTATGGAGGCCCAATCCCTCTCTGCTGTAAGCTGGCCATGTTGCCCTATCTACTCTCCTTTGGTGTAGCACACTCTCCAGAAGGGGTAGCAAATGAGAATCAAATCACATGCTTTTGGCTTCCCACTCAAAAATGTGCCCTTTCTGTGGTGTTCAACCTGTAAGAGTGGAAACAAGGACATTTACATTTGACTCCTTGCTGCCCCTTCCTTTCTCTCTGTCTTCTCCTCTCTAGCCCCAGGAAAGTCTTACATAATTTTCCAGATTTTTTCCTGCTTTATCATCTACTCTGTGGTCAGTCCTTTAAGCTCTGACTCATTGAAACGTGCCGTTTTTCCCATTTCTCATTAAAGCCTGGCTTTTGAAAATCAAAAGTATTTGCTTTTAAGCTATTAACTCTTTGTAGATTTAATAACCTCTGTTTTGAAACTTAAAGTCAAGCAATGATTCCCTTGTTCTTGGCAGCCCCCCACCCACTTCCACATGACAATGAATTTCTCTGATCCATTGGGTAGAGCTGCTGCCAAACAACTCTAAAAAGGGGATTGCCGCAACACATATTGTTTTGATATTTTAAAAATAACATCCCTTATATCATTGAAAGTGAAATTGTTGAGTCAAAGGAAATGTATATTTTAAAGACTTTAAGTATTTGTTAATTATCCTCCAGTAGGCTATTATGAGTGGCCTTTTAACCTAAAAAAAGTTAATACAAACAAGGAGTATTAGCATATTTTCACGTCGAATAAAAATAATAAATAGTATCATTACTTTACTTGCTAAAAGCATGAACAAATTTGATAGACAATTTGGTAATTATATTAATTCATTCATTTGATATATATAGGTTCCATATGTGTGTAAGGTAATAGGAAAAAATCTACAAGACATGACTCTATGATTCATATTCAAGAGGCTCACAAACCAATGGGAACACAGCTGATAAATAAATAATTGCCTCTGAACGTCAAAATGAAGAGTGATAAGAATAAACTTTAACACATTCAATGTTTTAAAAAAATTCCATGAGTCACCACTGGGCATGGTGGTTCATGCCTGTAATACCAGCACTTTAGGGGACTAAGGCAGGCTGATCGCTTGAGCCCAAGAGTTCAAGACCACCCTGGGCAACATGGCAAAACCCCATCTCTATTAAAAATACAAAAAAATTAGCTGGGCTTGGTGGCACATGCCTATAGTACCACATATTCAGGAAGCTGAGGTGGGAGGATCTCCTGAGCCTGGGAAGTCAAGGCTGCAGTGATTCTAGAGCATGCCACAGTGCTCCAGCCTGGGTGACAGAGTGAAACCCTGCCTAAAGAGAGAAAGAAAGAGACATTCCATGAGTCCAAAATGATACTTATGAAGGGGTTTTTCCTTTGCTTATAGGGAGGGAGAAAAAAAATTTTCTTTATTCTTTTAAAAAGTCAACTAATAAATGTAGAGGGAATCAAAGAAACATGACTTCGTTCATTTACTAGCATCTAGCATCATAACAATAATTGATTCATCTAGTAATCATCATTAGATGCTAGAATTATGGGATGAAAACTTGTTGAGAGCAGTATATGGAAAAATCCAATAGAGACACTCCTATTGAATTACCAAAGTTAACGTCAACAGTATTGGAGAAAAACTGACGACACCAGGTACCTTTAATGTGTTGCAGTAAGAAGTATACAATATCATCTATATATATTCTTGCCAAAAATGATTAACCTAAATTAATCATAAAGAAACATTCAAGTCAGACAAATTCAAATGGAGGCATATTCTGTAAACAACTGCCCAGAATTTTTTAAAAATGTTAACATTACAAAACCTACTCTGTGTCAGTCCATTGGAATTACTATAAAGGAATACCTGAGAATGGGTGGTTTATAAAGAAAAGAGATATCTTTTGGCTCATGGTTCTGCAGGCTGTACAAGCATGGCACCAACATCTGCTCAGCTTCTGGAGAGACCTCAGGAAGCTTAGAATCATAGCAGAAGGCAAAGGGGAGCAGGCATATCACAAGGCAAGAAAGGGAGAAAGAAAGAGAAGGGGAAACTCCTAGACTCTTTTAAACAATGAAATCTCCTGTGAGCTGAGTGAGAACTCACTCATTACCATGGGGAGGGCACCAAGCTATTCATGAGGGATCTACCTCCATGGCCTAGACATCTCCCACTAGGTCCCACCTCCAACATTTGGAATCATGTTTCAAGGTGAGATTTGGAGGGGACAAATATCTGAACCATATTACACTCCCATTATGCATTATGTGCCCTCCCAAAAGGCTATGAAACTGTTCTAGATCAACTAAGACAATGATATATACCAACAAAATACAAGTGACTATTGATTGGATCCTGAATCCAAAACAGCTTCAAAAGAAATTATTGGATAAAGAAAATGTGGCACATATGCACCATGGAATACTACGCAGCCATAAAAAGGGATGAGTTCATGTCCTTTGCAGGGACATGGATGAAGCTGGAAGCCATCATTCTCAGCAAACTGACACAAGAGCAGAAAACTAAACACCACATGTTCTCATTAATAAGTGGGTGTCGAGCAATGAGAACACATGGACACAGGGAAGGGAACATCACATACCAGGGCCTGTTGGGGAGTGGGGGAGCTAGGGGAGGGATAGCAGGGGGTGGGGGGTTGGGGAGGGATAACATTAGGAGAAATACCTAACGTAGATGATGGGGGGATGGATGCAGCAAACCACCATGGCGTGTGTATGCCTATGTAACAATCCTGCACGATCTGCACATGTATCCCAGAACTTAAAGTATAATAAAAAAATAATAAAAGTAATTATTGGGCAATGGAGGAATATTTAAAGAGGAACAAACATATTAGATAATAGTTTTGTTTCAATATTAACTATTCTCAATGTGGCTGTGAAGGAAAATGTCCTTGTTATTAGGAGATGCACTCCGAAGTATCTAGGGGTGAAATATAGTGATGTTGACAAATAACTTTCGAATGGTGGGGAGATAAAAAGAGGGGGTAGAAGGAGAGAGAAAACAAACATAGCAAACTAGGTGAATTTAGGTGAAGGGTATATCCATTATACTATTTGGTCACTTTCCCATAGTTCTGAATTATTTTGAAATAAATACTTCGAGAAAAAATAAAATGATTGTAAAAAAGAATAAATAGTTCCCATTCATCACGAAAAGCCATGAGAAAGGCAGTAGTTATGAACAGTGACGGCATAAACCTTTCTCCTCTTTTCTTCTCCATGTACCTCTACTTCTTGGTGACAGTACACTATCCTGTGGCTGAAACACCATCTGATGCCAATGACTGCCAAATGAATATCCCTAGTTCTGTCTTGTCTTCTGAATGTTTTACTGCTGAATCCCCATTGCCTGGCACCTAGTAGGTCATCAACAAATGCTTGAGAATGGATGAATATATTTGGCTTGGAGGAGAGAACGGCAATGTCATTGAGTAGGAGATTCTTTATCTAGATCTGTAAAAGTGAGTAGATGTTAGTAGTAAGGTGAATGGGAAGATGGCCTGGTACATCCTCAGTCTAGACAATAAACTGATCAACACAAGCTGAGGCAGAGAGATGGGGCAGGGGGTGAAGTGGAGCATGCCCATCCTGTACGATAGTAATGACAGATCCTCGCCTGGTTGTTTTCTGTGGTAAAGTAGACCAAGAATTTCCAACTCTGATTTTAAGAAGAAACTGGAAACATACAGATTTCTGTATATTTTCTCAATTACGAAAAGTCTTCTTTTTAAATTTATTTCAAGCTCTGAGATACATGTGTATGATGTGCAGGTTTGTTACGTAGGTAAACATGTACTGTGGTGGTTTGCTGTACCCATTAACACATCACCTAGGTATTAAGGCCCTCAGGCCCAAATAAAACATGTCTTCTGGATGAATGACAGTTTTCAGTCCCAGATTTGAAACATGGTATAGTAGCAAAAGATGAGCAGGGCCAGCAGAAAGAACAAATCTTGCAGACTCTGGTGAAAGATATACTATAAGCGATAGAATCAGGTTTTAGTGGAAGATTAAGCATGTCTGATGACAGAGACAGAAAAAAAATGATCACTGGTCAAATCAGAAGGAGTCAAGTCCTAAATAAGAAGTTTAAAAAACACCTATTAGTCATTGGAGCACAAACAAACATAACCCCAAAAGAGGGTCACACACACATACACAAGATAGTTTCACCTTTAAAATTGAGCACTTTCAAAGTGTTAGCTTCCCAGAGCCCTTCTGCTCTGGAGGGACCTGGGGGCACAGTGGAGCCTGGCAGAAGGGGTTTGTAGTAGGAATTGGAGACTGGGGCCTGCCCAAGTGGAGCTGGAGCAAAAGTTTCATGTTGAATCTCCCTGAGTTCACACAGATTGCTCCAGGAGTCCTGCGTCAGTTGGAGAGGGCAAGAACTGAAAAGCAGTGGTCACAGGCACTGGAGCTTTGGGTCTTGACAGCACATTCCCAACTCTGTAATCTTCCCTCAGTCACCCCTCTCACCAACTTTGCCTTTTCTTTTCCCTAAGAAACATAGAAATGTTTGTCTAACTGAAGCAAACATGGATAGCATCGTTAATTTGCATTATTTTGCTTTTTGGTTCTTCATATATACAACTATTCAGTGACTGTTTTTGAGCACCTGCTTGGTGTCAGGCTCTGTCTTAGGTACTAGAAAAACAGCAAAGAGCAAGACAGACAAAAATCCCCTATTTCCCACACTCATTAAGATTCTACTAGAAGAAGACATATATTTATTGTTATATAATAAATAAGTAAGTAGTATTTTAGACAGTGATAAATACTATGAAGGATAATTTGCATGATGGGGCAGAGGATGTTCTGGGATTGGGCTGGGAAGGGTCACTGCCTAGAGCCACCAGGCCATACAGACTCACTTTGCCAGTGGAGACTGCTTCCTAGTAGCTTGATGAGTCCACGGCTCTAAGTGTATTTTCAATAAATCTTTCCCCATATTTATCATTTCTAGAGTTTGAAGGTCAATCTCAATCTTTCTCAGGATGAGAAATAACTACTTTTTATGCATTTTTAACTTGAAATTCTGAAAACTTATTGGTCTCTTTTGTCTCTCTGTTCACTAATGGCTAACTGCCAACCAGTGATATTTATCAAAAGTGTACTAAACATACCACTTGATCTAGGCCTGTAATGAGACAGAGGGGCAAAATCAAAGTAGAGGCCTCAGGGAATTTCTGCATCTGAGAGTGAAGAAACTGGTTGTGGAGCTGAGTTCAAAGACGTGGGTGACAGGCATGGACTCTTAAATCCATGGATTCTTCCCTCAACCTTATTCTGATTCTTTTTTCAGGCAAACCTTTTATGGAAAGTGCTAAGTAGTAATGAAACAGCTTGACTTGTACTTACCTCTCTCTTGTTGCCTCAACAGCTGTATGGTGAACAGGATTAAAAGTGGAAATGGGCATAAAAATGAGATTAAAAAATAACAGCAACAGAGTCTAGAAATCTCATGAAGGTGGTCATCCATCCCTGGGAGAACTGGGGAAAGCACCAGTTTAAGGTCCACTTGACACTTAGAGCCCAATGAATGGGCTTTCTATTCCTTTTCCTTTTTCTCCTGAGTGACAAAAGAAAAAGAAAAAGAATTTGGAAAACAAATTAACAACTTAGCCTGCCACAGTTTCATCAATGCTGGCAGAAGACATGAGACTATGGGATCAGAGACATGGACTGTATTACTTATGACATAACAAGCATCGCGAGCATCAGTGTATTCAATAGATCTCCTGTCCCTATGTTCCACAGGGTGAAAGAAATGAATACCTGCAAACGTGATGGATTGTGTTACATGAGAGAAATTCTGAACTTTGGAAATCTGAATCTTTTTCTTAATCTTAAATTTTATTTTTAAATATATGAATATTTAAAATATATATTATATATATATATTTATATATATACCTATAAAATTTTGGAAGAATATATAGAAACATATAGCAGAAATCACTGCTGTTTTGCAAGGCTAAAGGAATTTGCTTTTTTTTTAAAAAAAAAAAATCTCTCTCTCTCTCTTTTTAAATTATTATTTTACCTTAAGTTCTGTGATACCTGTACTGAACATGCAGGTTTGTTACATAGGTATACATATGCCATGGTGGTTTGCTGCACCTATCAATACATCATCTAGGTTTTTAGCCCCGCATGCATTAGGTATTTGTCCTAATGCTCTCCCTCCCTTTTCCCCCAACACGTCCACAGGCCGTGGTGTGTGATGTTCCCCTCCCTGTGTCCATGTGTTTTCATTGGGAACCTGAATATTTTACAATGGATGAAGGCACACTTTCCCTTTGCCCCAAAGGAAGACACTACCTTCATCTTCCAAGATTATTCACTACACAAACATTCTCAAAAAAATAATTTAGATAAAGGGCATTCAGTGTTGCTACTTGCAAGACCTGCAGAAACTCAAGAGACCCACAAGAAATTGTCTCCCAACTCTCTTTAGTTCAAGACAGCACAAAATGCCTGTATTATATACTTAAATCTACTATACCTTTCTGCATTGTTTTCAGATCATTCTCTACATGTGCCTCATCTTCCCAAAAAGATTATTAGCTTCATGGGAAGACCAGGTTTTATATTATTGCTATATTCTCTTGCATTCAATTCAGTGCTGTGTCTATAGTTGCTTCCAGCAGGAAATTGTTCAGATGATGATAACCACTGACATATATCATGAAGAAATATAGGGTTGGCACTTTCTTCTGGAATTTATTACCAGAACCATCCAGAGACTGTTAATGAAGTAAGCCAGACCTATCAACAAGGAATATTAGCTTGTAAAATTATGACATTTGCATTCAAATGCACCATGCCTGAAATACCTATAAGAAAGTTTGTGCTTTGTTATCCAAATTAGCCAACAATATGATCACTGGTCTTTGTGTTCCAGTTCATTTGTCTCTCTGTTTTTCACTTGAGCCAGCAGTTTCTATTATTTAGTTTCAAAAGCACAAAATGACTGTATCAGTTAGTACTATGTTGGATGCTGTACCATACCCCTGACAACCAAGACCTCATTATGAGGGACCCAGCAATTCTGACCCCTTGGCAAGTAATTCTATAGAACATTTACATAATGGAACAAAAATTATGCCCTAGAAGTATATATATATTTACATATAAGTAATAAAGGTATTAATAAAGATATTGCTTATATATCAAAATAAATTCTATAAAAGTCAAGGCATGATTTTTTCAGGAAAAAAATAGGAGTATGTTTAGATAGAATCTACAGAACAAGAAGATTGCAGTGAATTAGTCTCAGAGAACACCAATTTAAATTTTCATTCAATCATTCACTATTTTTACAGTTATTTACTGATTATTGACTATTGCTCAGTGAAACAAGGTACTAGAGGGAAAAAACAAATTTTTACTGTTTGAGAGTTCACATTCTAAGGAGGAAATTCAACATTTACATAAATAAATAATTATGATATTTATAATAATGATAGAGGTTTGAGCAAAGTGTTTAGGATCTCAGTGAAGGAAGAAATTCTATCTAGGGGTCTGAGACATCTTCTCTGAAAAGTAGAGAAGAAAATTGTATTTGTTTGGTGATGTGCTAAGAAATGATCATAAATTGTAAATACTGAATAGAAAATATGTTAGAGAGACCTGCAGAAATTAAGAACTGAAGGGGGCTGGTCTTGGGAAGAAGTTTTAAAAAGCGGGAAAGAGGACCTGGCTGTACGGTCCTAGGAAAGAGACAAAGTTGACTGTGGGAACTTTACATAAATGGGGTGTCTGGCTTTACCCTTCAATCACGTCAGGCCTTTGGAACAAAAGGTTAATAGAAGATGTGGAGATATTGATACAAATTATATCCTGGTAACTTGGGAAACAATTTGCATCTCATCATTATAAAATCCCCATAACCTTCTCAACTCAGGCCAAGAACTCTCAGGATCTGTCACGCTTGTGTAAGAAGGTAGTGAAATAAAACTGCCTTGTGATGGAGTCAGGCAGTCTCTTCCCACACTGAGTGGAGTACTAAGGTGAAAGGCAAAACGGCCTTGAACACAGGCAGGAAGAGGCTTCACTGTGAAAAATTTTTAAAAAAATAATAAAGCTGGCTAAAAATTAGTTCACTTTTTATTATCACCATGAGTGTACAATTCTTACCCATGTCAGTGATAAAATACTTCTTCCCAAAATATGTTGTATATGTTTCAATTATTGTGATTGTCGTTTGAGTTCTAATAATATATGTGAAAGCTACAAATGATCACATTTTTGTTACTCCTCCTTTAATAGGCATTGCTTTTGACATGGAAGTTAATATAGAGTTTCCAGTTTTACAGCTATATTACAACACACACACAGACTCTGCTATACATGTTTATTTAGAAAGTAGTTCATAACAGGTTAAAATTATTTGAGCCTGTGTAACTTGTGTCTGCAACCCCTAACATACCACAAAGTCTTTCATTTAAATAGTAGATATGAGCTAAACAGGGATGGCTGTGTGGATTTTTTCTTCTTTGATTTCTTTTCATTGTAAATGAGGTTAATCACACACAGACACAATTTGCAAATAGCTAGCATTAGTCTTGAACAATGAACAATGAAAACCAAGCTTTAAAATCCTTTCTTGATTGCATCACAAAAATTATGAAATATTCCATTAACCATTTCATAAAAAAGAGAATAAAATTTTGAGAACAAAAATTCTCTTCATTGTCTGTCTTTATTTTCTGGCCATGATTTATTGTTTATTTCTTAACTATTCTGAAAATAATTTTGTTGTGATGAGAAAGGGATGTTCATAAATGATCCCCTCTGAGTATCAAAAATGCTAGGCACATTAGTACTTATTCACAAACTTCTCTAGCAGTGAGCTGGAGCAGCTACAGAAAGTTTAAGCCAAATAAGCAAAAGTCATCACTTCCTCAAATGTGAGTGTCTTCAGACAACTTGGTTTCATAGAACTCATGTACTAAAAGGTGAATGTGGTTGGAGGACTCATGGTTTCGGAGAAAATTGAGTATTACATTTTTCAAAATACTTGAAACTCCATTTGTAAAATTCTCACAGGTAGACATTTCATAAACAAAAGATGTCAGTATATTATTGTAAATAACTCAATTTATTATTATTATTAAAGTTATATTGTATGCTGATTTAAGTTACTTTTTATCATAGAAGGGAAATAAAAGATCTTTTGCATCAATGAGAATGCTTGAGCAAATCACTCCTGTGAATTAACATGTCAAAGTAGAGAAGCAGACCCTAATATAACAGATTCAAGCGTTAAGGAGGAAGGACAAAATTCTGCATAACCAGTTTGAGATGTACTTCCAAAATCCACCCTCTCATGGACAGAAGAAGCAAGGCCATGTAGCAATTGTCTATAACACTATTTAAGAGAGATTTTCTGACATTGGTTACATTCAGCATTGATTTGTCATTTTGATTTCATTAGTGATCCCTATGACTTGGATGCTTACATTCTGCTTGAGGAACTATAATTAAATATTTTCAACCAAGGTAATTTGATTTTTACATGCACTATAACTTCCAGATCTTACCTACTCTAGACCTTACCTATGTTGTTGCTGCTGCTTCTACTGCTACTACCACTAATAATGACGTGTGCCACAACTTTAAAGAGTTTTAAAAAGTATTTATATAAATAATCTCTCCCCAAATTTCTTAAATTTAGACTGGGGGTGATATAAAAATAATCACATCTGGAGATACACATATTAAGTGCTCATGCTGCCACTTCTCTTTCCACACCAATGCAGACATTAGTAATTGCTCTTTACCACTAAGCCTCGGTGCCCCTCCGAGTCTTTCACAATTGTCAGTGAATGTCCAGGAAGCCACTAACCTATCATAGCTGTATTGGCATTACAAGAGAAAATATAGTTTCTATTTCTGATCTGGTATAATTGATCATTTTACAGATAAAGAAATGCTCGAAAATGACTGCACAGCAAATTAGTTGCAGAGTTAGGACAAGGACATGTCTCATCTCCTGATTCTTAGCTCATTACTCCTTCTACTGCCTCATGTGTAGTTTTCCATAACGTAACACCCAACGACTAATTCAGATTCTGATATCAAAATTTAAAAGCTCACAATGACTTTTAAATTTCATTATTCAGAAAGCTGCTTTAAAAATAGACTTTGGTCCGATATATTTACTACTTCATCCGGTCACCACTCTTTACACAGCAAGTATAATCAGTTTTCTCTAGGGGGCAGAGGGTGATTACAGCAGTTGCTGAAATACATGCATTTATAAAGAATGCTGGCATTTTTACATCCTCCGCAAATGCACAGAACCAATCCCAAAACATCACCAGACCTTCAAATAGAAGGATTCTAGCTATATGTGAGAGGTAGCTGATCAAAGTCAGCTGAGACTAATAAACATGAAAAAGAAGAGGCGAAGAGAAAGACAGATGCTGATGAGTACTTCTTACCATTTAAGACAACTTATAATTCTAACCATTCTGCTAAAAGCAGACAACGGACTGATTGCTATTGTTTTACTGATTAACTATTCTCTCCGCTTTTTCCCAAAAAGCACCCTGGCAAACTTTGCTTGGTAAATATTGACACCTGTACACCAAGCTGGCTAATGCCATTGGCTCTTCAGCAATCTTCCCATCTGTTGCCTGAGAATTTTAAGCAACGTATTTTAGGACTCTTGCTCTCTTTCCATTGTAAACTGTAAAAAATGCTACCCAGAAGCTAATCCGAAAGCCACATGGCCCTAGAGGGGCCTGTAGTAAGTAAAGGGAAATGTAGTCTAATATGTAAAATGCGTATCCCACTGGCCTCCGCGGCCACCCCGTCTTTAGTTAACAGCATGCCAGGGTAATCTGCTTAGTTACCAAGTGGGTTTTTTTCCCCTCTTCCCCATGAGATCACCCAGACCACGATCAAAGCCCAAACACACTCTCTGCCAGCTCTATTGTTCCCCAGAGTGGGATTAATGACTAATTATGTCAGGTCACTCATCCAGATGGCCTCTCAGATGTTCCTTTGTCATTGTCTGACCTTCCATATGCCCCTTTGACCTTGAGGTTTATTTCCATGGAAACATGAAGCCTCAGTTTCCTTGCTGAGATTGCCAAGAATTGGCCAAAAGAAGGGCTACAGGATAATCTACCCACACTTTGTATTCTGCTTCCATCTCATGCCTTGTTAAATCCAATGAATAGATAAAAAATGCTATCTGGTCCCAGCTGAGTGATGACCATGGTCATGATTCTATGTTACATGCTATGTTTTTTAAATTAGCAGACAGCTTTGTACATGGAAACGTGCATTCAATTTGAAGAACATCAATCGCCATAATGTGATCTTTTTATCTCATTAATGTTAAGCAAGGGTAATAGAATGGAATTACAAAATATCACTGTGAAAGGAATACAATTCAGAGAATTATAGATATCCTCCATTAAAGCCCTAGAGATGTTTGGATAAGTCAACTTGTTCAGTTTCATAAATTAAAGATTCTTTACTCACTACCTTTTCTGGGGTTTAAATTCTAGCCTCAGATGTTGATCTTAATCTGAAGAAGGATTTTAAGGTGGTTAGTAAAATGGAGAAAATTTCCTCAAAACTACCAAATAAGTAAATAAAAACAGAATAGGAGACTGACTCATGAACTCAATTAAATAAAAAAGGTTGAATATGTATTTGCATGGGATAAATGTATTTCCCTTCATAGTTTAAAGAGGACTAAGGAATAATTTAAATGCCTAAAATGGGGAGGCTAATTTACCTCTTGCAAGTTCATCCAAGAATAAAATATCTATCTCTTCTATACATGAATCCATGCAAGCCCAGAGGTCTCACGGGGAATACAAGCAGAGTGAGAAGTACTCACACGTGCCCAAGTTTCCCTGGCAGGGTGGCAATTTATTAATCTTCCCTCACCAATGGTCAGGAAGCTGCAGATTCCAGCTGAGAGTTTTCAGTGTATTTAAGAAGAAAATTAGAGAGTTAGGTGAAAGAAAGGATTTTGTTCCTTGCATTGTTCTTGAAGGGCCATTTTTGCTTTCTGAATCCAGAAAGGAAGACTGGGTGAAAAGAAAAAGTCACCCTGATTAATGCCAACCGATCCTCTCCACTCCCTCTCCCAGTGCTCTAAGGCCCTTTGGAAGCAGTGACGTGGCTTGCTCGTTGCTCACTACAGTCATCTTTAGTACTTCAGTGTCCAGCACAGTGCTTGGCATTATCTAGATTTCTAAGAGCTTGCTGAAAGAGTGAATATGAGATAAATGTTAGTGTCAGACTCTGTCGACCAGAAAGCTTGCTTTTTCTCTTCTTTTTCCTTCCAGTAACACAGTAAGAAACTGTCTAATTAAAAAACATTTTGTATACCCAAGTTTAGCCTGAAGGAGCACAAATTCAGCATGTCACAGAGAAATCCTTTTTTTTCCACTAAAAGAAAGATAACTTTGCTTAAAGAATGGTAACTACACAGTAGGTTTCCACAAAGTATAAAAGGACAACATGTTCCAAATCATTTGAGAATGTGGCCAGAAAGCTCCTGCCACATTTCAAACAGAGTGCTCTAGGTCTTTGTAAAGGCCCTATTCCACAAGAGATACTTGTTTCACCTTCTGGGTATGTCATCACCACTCCCAGACAAAGATCCTCTCCCTTCTCAGAATAGTATTGCTAGCTACATAGCTAACCAATAGCCTACACTGTGGATGTAGAGTGGTGGCAGGTGACCTGCAGACAGTGGTACTAGAAATCTGCCACCTTCCAGATTATTCAATAATGTAATTAAATGGTGCTTATTATTTCCAATATGTGGAAGACAAATTCCTTTACCCTTCACCCTCCATCACCAAGACTGTATCTACTGAAATAATTTTTAAAATTCCCAAGAAGAAATGCTTTGTTTTTCATAAGACTCATAGACAAAGAATAATCTTAATAAGAAACATGTCCCAAACGTTGACATGCTACCTCAGTAGAATCATGACCTGAACATAATTTCAAATCTCCCATCTGAGGCATCAGATCTGACACTTGTCTAAGTCCCAGTTTCCTCATCTGTAAGTCATACCAATGTACGTTGATAGTCCTTGAAATAACTACAAGTTGAAATAATTCTCTCAGCAAGTCTTGGAGTTCTTATGTACTAGAGCTAAAATACTCATGGTTGCCTAAAAGATTCAAGCAAGTCAGCTAGTGTATTAGAATACTGCATCAAGGGGGAAATTACTATATCGAGGAATAAGGAACTGGAGATCAGTATCATCTAAGTATTGCTTGTTTGATGTTTATGGTCCTTGTAAATTGCCTTGTAAGTAGTTTTATATCAATGAAAAAAATGCTTGTGAAGTATCTATGATGTATCAGGCACTGGCTTAGTTTCTGGAGATACAATGATGACAATCTCAAGTTGCTCTTAGCCTAGTAAGGAAACTGAGAAGTAAACCCAAATGCCTTGGGAAAACATAGGACAACTTCCTGGAGGAGGTGATATCTAAGCTGAATTGAACCCTAAATAAGGGCAGAGCCAGAAAACAGGTGAAGAAAGAGTGAGGAAAATTATCCAGAAAGAGGGAGAAGTTTATTCCAAATTCTTCAGAGAAACATGGCAGGCCAAAATTAAAGATTTGCAAGTAGTTCAATGTGACTGAGCTATGGAGTGATGAAGGTGAGGGTGGGGAGGTGTACAGGAGTCCCATTATCAGAAACCTCATCTTAGGGAATCCGCAGCAACAAGAGATAATACAGGCAATAGCAGGGTATCCACATAGGGAGTGAACTGTCATCAGCTGGCAGTGCCTCAGACCTCTGCTTGGAATTCAGGGGAAGAATTTCAGTCCAGAGAAAGGGATAACTGGGTTCAGCTCTAGAAGGCCTAGATTATTAGGCTTTCCAGGCAGAAACTTGGGCACTCTGAATAAGAGGATAAAAATTATCATGTGGGGACTGCGTTTTAGGAATAAAGATAAAGCTCAGATCTCACCTACTTCTTCCAGACAACCACTGGAGGTAACTTGGAGCTGAGTTTCAGAGTGCTGAGCTAGTTTCTTAAATCTCTCCTTTCTAGGACGTGAAGAGACACTTCTCAAAAGAAGACATACATGTGACCAACAAGCTTATAAAAATATGCTCAACATCGCTAATCACTAGAGAAATGCCAATCAAAACCACAATGAGATACCATCTTACACCAGTCAGAATGGCTATTATTAAAAAGCCAAAAAATGACAGATATTGGTGAGGTGCAGAAAAAAAGGGACTTCTTATACACTGCTAGGACGATGTAAATTAGTTCAGTCGCTGTGGAAAGCAGTTTGAGATTTCCCAAATAACTTAAAACAGAACTACCATTTCAACCCAGCAATTCCATTGCTGGATATATTCCCAAAGGGATATAAATAATTTTGCCAAAAAGACACATGCACCTGTATGTTCATTGCAGCACTGTTCATCCACGGTGGACTGAATAAAGAAAGTGTAGTACACATACACCATAGAATGCTATGCATCTCTAAAAAAGAATGAAATTATGTCCTTTGTAGCAACATGCATGGAGTTAGAGGCCATTATCCTAAATTAATGAATGCAGGAGCAGAAAACCAAATAGCACATGTTCTCACTTACAAGTGGGAGCTAAACACTGGGTACACATGGACACAAAGAAGGAAACAATAAACACTAGGGCCTACTTGAGGGGCAAGAGTAGCAGGAGGGTAAAGGTAAAAAAAACTACCTATTGGGTACTGTTCTCTCTACCTGGGTGATGAAATCTTTGTACACCAAATCCCAGCAACATGCAACTCATGTAACAAATCTGCACATGTACTGGCAAACCTAAAAATTTGGAAAAGAAGAAAACATCTCTCCTTTCTAGAGAAGGGGATTGAGTGAGGTTGGAGACAGCATAATGAACTCTTGAGAGTCAAGTGAAATGGACCATGGCTATAAAAAGAAGAGAAAGGCAGAGCCAGGAACTTACTAGATTTGCCTCTTCAATGAGTGTGAGATAATGGAATGCAGACAGTAGAGATACAGATTGAAATCCTGGATCTGGAGCTGATTAGCCATCAAAAAAGTGATTTTGAGAAAATTACCTTCTTCACCTTTCGATGTCTACATTTTCTCATGAATAAGATGAGAATAATAATACTGTCTTTGCTAGGTTATTATGTATTAATAAATTAGAAGTAATAGAAGCAAAGTGCCAGGCATCTGGAAGGCAGTCCATGATGGTATTAAATAAGCAGTAGCTTTTATTACGAGAGTGTGTTAATAGTTATTCTCAGCCGCGCCCGGTGGCTCACAGCTGTAATCCCAGCACTTTGGGAGGCCGAGGTGGGTGGATCACCTGAGGTCAGGAGTCAAGACTAGCCTGGCCAACATGGTGAAACCCTATCTCTACTAAAAATACAAAAATTAGCTGGGCGTGGTGGCACGTGCCTGTGGTCCTAGTGACTCAGGAGGCTGAGGTAGAAGAATCACTTGAACCCAGGAGGTAGAGGTTGCAGTGAGCTGAGATTTCACCATTGCACTCCAGCCTGGGTGACAGAGCAAGATGTCTCGGGAAAAAAAAAAAAAAAAAGGAAAAGTTATTCTCTGGGAGATACTCATTAGCCACATGGAATATAACTAACAGTTATCTGGATCTCTTTCACAGCATTTTCATTCCACTTTACATTACTAATTATGCACATATTGTGATGATTCAGTTACTAATATGTTTTATATTATGCTTTATCCATTTTACTATCTCCTAGAAGAGATATTGCAGCTGTTCGTGGGATGGGTGCCTTGTTAACCCCTTTGGACCTAAAATATGGAGTAATCACAGGGCTATTTGTAAAAGTTGCTTAAGTTATTGGTAGTTAAGTATTTATTCCGCCACTCCGTCAACACTCATTGGTATTTACTGAGTAGCAATTTCATGCCAAGCTACCCCATTCATCACTAATCCCTACTTTTTCTTTTTACCAAAGCAGTTAAGATTTGTTTTTGTTTTGTTTACTTTCATTAACACTATAGTTCTAAGGAATAATCAATTTATGAATTTTGTCAGTGTGTATTTGTTAGATACAACACAAATGCATCTCTGGTTTGGCTGTTTAAAAGAAAATAAAGAATAAAAAGTGTCTGCCCAGGTACTATCATAAGAACCCAATGGCATGAGAAACCAGAGGTGGGGATAACCCATAATAAATCATAGTCAACGAACCCCCCCACCCAGTGCACAGTTCACTGACTCTGCATCAAGGCATTATTATTGTTTTAGATGCCTTAAATTTGCTGTATTCCTTAGAACATATAGCCCAGAATAACAGTTTAATGAACTGGCTTTATAAATGATCAGCACAAGAGCAACAGGCCCTATAAGACACATTACCAGATGTGTTTTTCATTCCATTTTAAAATGATGTCTTTTGGGGTGGAGGAGATGTTTTCAAGGTTTAATACAATTTTATTAAAGTATTCTCAATAGTAAGTTTTAAATTATATAGGCAAATACTAATTTCATCATAAAGTTTACTAAGTTAAAAAATTGATATAAAGTATCCAGGATGATTTTATGTTTGATGCAGTAAATACCACACTAAAAGAAATCTAATTACATACCACAGAAATGTCACTTATATTACTCTGTTACCCCACCTTCCATAGCAGGGTAACTTTCAACTCTCCTCAGCTGCTCAGGCTCTTCTTTGGTATTTTATTTGATCTGCTGTCTAATATAAATAAATTTATTTACTTGTATTTGAGAGAAGATGAAGAAACAGCAGAAAGAATGCTTCAAAAGTCACCTTTAAATATACGAGCAGAATAGTTCCTTTATCAAACACTGCCATTCATAGGTTTGCTAAAGCCCATGTGCAGATACCTGAAATTTCAGTATGATGAGTTTCTAGCTGCTGTGTACATAATCAACCTTACTAACTTGTTATGTCGATAACAACCACTACCGGTATCCAATAAATCCACAACAGACTGGATTTCTGCATAACAAAGTCTGCCTCTTTGACATGAAAGCAATCTAATTCTCAGCATTTCTTTACTTTTAAAGTTCTTATTTTGTTAAGATATCAGGTTTGACTAGTGAAAAAGAAAGGCCATATTTTAGTGGTAACATCTGTGTGAAATAAAAGCATTCAATGTAAAAGAAAAAAATTATGAAGAAACCGTAGTCCAAGCCTCAAGTAGAAAAGAATCTGATGAATTTAACATTGTATATCCTAGAGATGAGTTACACATAACTAGCATGTTTAAGATAAACAGCTTGATAAATTTCACTACACTCAGTGCTACAGGAAAAAGAATGATTTTAAAAAGTGGGCTTCTCAAAGGAAAAGAATTATAAAATGGACATAAGTGGTTATTTGACAAATAATCTCCAATTTATTTAATATTACAGTCTTTGTTTAAATATAAAACACAAAAAATTTTCATTCGTATTTTTTCTTTCAGGAATAAAGATGTCAGAGCTCATTAGTTACTGATTACCAGGAAATTTTAATATTTTATAAGACAACTTAAAGAAAAAAGTGCTGCAGTTAAAAATGTGCTTACGGGTTGGGCGCGGTGGCTCACGCCTGTAATCCCAGCATTTTTGGGAGGCTGAGGTGGAGGATCACAAGGTCAAGAGATAGAGACCATCCTGGCCAACATGGTGAAATCCGTCTCTACTAAAAATACAAAAATTAGCTGGGCGTGGTGGTGCGCTCCTATAGTCCCACCTACTCAAGAGGCTGAGAAAGGAGAATCACTTGAACCCAGGAGTCGGAAGTTGCAGTGAGTCGAAATTGTGCCATTGCACTCCAGCCTGGCGACAGAGTAAGACTCTGTCCTGCCCCAGCCCCTCCAAAAAAAAGTGCTTAGGAAATGATGGCTCTTTCCTCCACCTCCTTGTGCCTACTTCTGCAGTCACATCTGCTTTCCTTACTAAAGAAATAAGCCTGTGGAACAGAAGAGCTTTCACAGCTGAGGAAGAAAAGTGCATTCCTTTTTGTCTGGTGCATCATCAACCAACCTGTCAGCTACATTCCAAATGCAGAATCTTTATTTTGCATGATGATTCTAGGAGGCAGAAAGCACAGCTTGGCTGACTGATCCCAGGTGGAGTTTGAAGTGCTGACAGCAAGAGAACTAATGTTTAGATTTATAAACTGAGTGCAGTTGATGTGAAAATCATTGCAAATGAATAAATATAGAGTCCTGCATTATCATTTTTATCAACTCACTTTGCTCACTATAACCCTTTCTATGTAATTACTTGCAATGAATGTGAGTTGTACCTACAGCAGACATATGTACCTGCAACTGCCACATATGTATGAAATATGTAGCCTCTTCAAGGGAAAGAAACACACCAATTTATTCAGCATACAGATTGCAAATACAAACAGCAAGCCAGCATCCTATGTAACAGGGAAGGAAGAGTTCCTGGCTTGTATAATTCATATCCTTAAATGAGTCAAGGAGTATTCATACCCAGGAGTGAAGATAAAACTGGCATTTTATTGATGGCATTATATAAATGTTAAAATGTATATATTTTATATACTAAAAAAAGGAAGATAAATGAAAGCTAAATCAAACAAAAATAGGTTGTTGGTATAGTACTCTATCTTTCATATTGACTAGAGTATATATTAAACTGAAATATTGAAATTACATTGACATAATCATTAAAAGTGGATTCATTTGAGCGAAAACCTATATTTACTAATATTAATAGTTTTATCCACCAATGGCTATCAACCTTCTTATCTGTTATTAATATCTGTTGTTTCTATTAGTTATATGCTTTATTTTTTGCAAGATTTCCTTATGAATAGTTTTGTGGTTTTTATGCCTGGATAAAACCATTGGTGGCCAGATTTCACTAACAGTCCTTTGACGTGAGGAGAGACTCCAGCTGTAAAGGACAAAGCTACTCACCAGATGCCACTGGATCTCTGCTATCCACACTGTGCCTGGTTTTTGCTACTCTCCCTTGGTGCCTGCTGGTTTGGAATGTCAAGGTCGGAGTGCATGATGACATGTAGGCTGAAGTTAGGGGCAGATGCTACACACTTTTAAGTTTGCTGAAACATTGCTTTCAGGTTATTTGAAGGTATATCCAAGGGCTTATTTTGCACTATCACCACTAAATACACACATAAATGCATGTGTAAGGAATCAAATCTTCCTTCTGATGCATAGATGTGTCAAGCAGTAATATTAGTAACATTTTAAATATAAAATTCTATAACTCAGCTAGGATGGCATGACGTTTTATAGATAGATGACACTGTATATATTGAGTACAGATGCTTTTTCCTGGCACATTATCAGAGTCTCAGTACTTTACAAAAGGTATAAAAGAAGTGTATAGCTCTTCCTGGTATTTCGAATTAATTATAACAAAATGCAAGTACATGTTGTTTTCTGGAGCATCACTTTTTAAAAATCTTTATAATATGCATTGTGATTGTTTATTTCTAATATAAGAAATTTCAAAAAAGTTGGTACTTAGAAACTATAATTACCAAGAAAGTATTAATATAAATAACATTAGAAACTATTAATTTTGAAATAATGCAATAACTATTATGCCCTTTCTGGGAATATGAGAATATTTTAATAATTTCTCTTCTCTAGTTGTTAGATGTCTTTCCTGGTTTTCAAACCATAAAATCCTACTGGATTTCATGCTGTTGTATTAAAAGAAAATAATATTATGTCTTAAAGCTCTTCTACAATTCAAAAAAACCAAGTTGAATAATTTCAACATTTATTTTATCAATTAAATCTGGGCCTAGACTAACATAATGTTATGTCTTAAAGCTTCTCTACAATTAAAAAAAAAAAAAGCTGCCTACTACCCACCTTCTGAAGTCTGATTCTGTCATTTCATCACACTCGTTCTCCATCCAACCTTGTTCCCTTGCTGGTGAGGAGTTGTGATCCCTTTTAGGAG